>NW_028074503.1:33493994-33937564 GCF_014824575.4 Sturnira hondurensis
CTTGGAGGGGTTTGCCCTTCTGGGGAGGCAGCCTGTGTCACGCAGGAATTCTTGCTAGGGTTAGCAGTTGCTGAAGGGAACGCCGTGAGCCCTGGTTTCTGCCATGCGTCCTGTCAGTCAGTACCAATGAAACCTCTTGGTTTTGTTTGGCATTTTATTCCTGAGCTCACTGCCATGGTGCTTACCCCGGGCTAAGGTCCCAGCCCCTGCACCATCCAAACCTACTCTCAGGAACAGATCGATGACTAGTTACATACAGATGCTGTGATCCTACCTTTGAGGCACCTTATTTCTTAATATTTTTGATTGACTTTTAAAAATTATGAATCCTAACTTGAATATATCAAAGTGCATTCAATATAAGCCTGCATATTAACAAATAGAACATTGCCAGACCCTCTGAAGCCTCCCTCCCCCATCCTTTTACTAACAACATTCTCCCTCCCCACGGTAAGTAGAGACAACCATCTTCTTCACATACCCTGCCCATTTGCATAAGCATCCTTGAAAACACAGTCTCGCTTGGCTTCAGCTCCTCATGAGGGTACCCTTCTCTGCATCCCTTTGTCCTGATTTATCTGGTTCCTGTGCCTGACTTCTGACTGTGGCATGGGACCCCATGGCTCCCCTCATGGCGGTTTCTGGTATCGGTGAGCAGAGGGACATATTTTGGGGCGTTAGGGATGCATTCTGTGTGCTTTAAGGCAGCAAGAATTGAATGACCACGTGATGGTGTGATGGCCAGATTTGGGGTGCCTGAGATAAATGATTGTGTGGGGGGAGCTCTGGGAGCTGCGGTCAGAGGGAGGAAGCATCCCCCTGGGCATTTCTCTGGGACTGAGGGGGTTCCCAGGATACGGGACTTGCTAAAACCAGCAAAGTCCCAGGCAAATTGGGTCACGTTAGTCACCTCAGTCTTTCCCTTCACACATCAACCTCTACGTTGTCAAGCCCTCACCTCTCCTGGCTCTAATCTCTGCGCTTTCACTCACATCCGCTCTCAACTCCTACTATGAAAACGTTCCCGATGAAGCCAAGTATCATTTGACTCAGAGGGATGGAACTATTACCCTAAAGGGTTAATAGCAATAAAACTCCAGAATCTGGGAGGTAAACGCTGTATAAAAATGGCTGCAGGGATCCAGTATCTTATGTTGTAGGTGGTAACATATGATACAATATAGCGCATCTTATGTTGTAGGTGGTAACATATGGTGCAATATAGCGCAAGCTGTGGGAATGGAGGGCGGGCGTGAAGGATAAGAATCATTGAAGGCCTATCCTGCACCAAACACCGTGCTGGTGATTAGATACTTACACGCATACTTACGTATAGTATATACAGACAAGTAGGTAAAATGAGAATACAATAAAATTGATCTGAATTCTTATTTTATGGAGGAGAAAATGGGGGCTCTGAGAAAAGAAGTCACTTGGTCACACAGCAGGTAGAGTTGCTGAGCTTGGATTCAACCCCCATGTCGTATTCTGTCCTTCATCCATTTCAAGTTTATATCACATCTGACCTATGGAGCGAGGAGTCCAAATGAGGCCGAAAAGCACATCGCCCGAAACAGCAACCTCCGCCCCACCTCCCACTAGGCCCCGCACTTGACAGGAAGAGCAACTCTCAATTGCTTTCTTTAAATTGCTTTCTTGAGATATGATTGATTGGTGGTGATGGTTTCACAGGTGTATACCTATCTTCAATCTCAACCGCTTGTAAAATTCTTCCTCCAGACGTCTAAATAACATGCCAATGCTGGCCTTTCTTTGCTTTTTACTTTTGGAAACTCACTACAGACCTCCTTTCCCGGAAGGACCATGTGCCTCTTGCATACTCTGTACCCCACCCCACCCCCACAGTTTCTTCCTCAGACCACTACAGAGATATACCATAAGTTTTGTCCAGCTCACTACCTACTATTTAAGTCATTACAACTAAGAGAACATTATCTGCAGTTGAACTATAATGGGTGGTATGATATACATTTCACTGTGTAATCTTTGTTTTCCCTGGAGTTACTCATTATTTTTTCATTGTTTTGCTTTCATTGTTCCCATCACAAATATGCTTTTTCTGACGGAGGCAGAGGGCTCTCTGGATGTCCAACGTGGCTAACACATCTGTCCCTCTTGTAGAACATTCGTCTTAGAGAACTTCAAGTGGTCAAGACATAAAAATAGAGTGTTAAAACATACAGTTAAAGACAGGGTGAGCAAATGCTTGTGGAAGGATGTGTGAGGTAAAGTCGGAAACACCATGCAGAGTAAAACCTATCTCTTCTGCAAGGGTCAGCTAACTTATCTTCTTCAAATCCAGTGGTCCCCAGGTCCCCAAACAGAGCAGGGCTTCGCCACGGCCCACCCAACCCCCTTCTCCAGGACTTCCCTCTCCTCCTTTCTCCAGGACTGCCCTGAAGCTCCTCCGTGATCGTTGCATTCAGACACGCTGAGAAAGGAAACCTGGAAAGTGAGGCTGTGATGTGTTCCTCCTTAGATGCCAGAGTTGGAGGAGGAGGAGGAATTGAACAAACAATAACAAAAATCAGTGACTGGACTGTAGCAGCATGCCTCTCCACACGTAAATGCTAGTTGTACCACAGTGTATGCACATCTACACACCCTCTGCGAAATTACTTCGTGATGTTACTATCAACTGAAACAACATTTTGTGCTGAAATCTGATTTATTAAAAAATATCTATTTTGACTTCTTCAGATTGGATCTGTGGCTAATACTTCACCCACGTCTTTTAATTTGCTCTAGGAAGGGCCTGAACACAAGCCCTTCTTAATGACATTACTGAGAACTACCACGGCCATCACAAAAGGCTGCAGGGAGTGTCTGAGTCAGAGGCTTTATATCTCAGAGCAGTGCAAGGCGCTCCTCAGACTCACCCAACCAGCTGCCAACTTCCTCTATGAAGAGAGTCAGGTAAATATTTCTAAAGCCTGCCACTTAAAGTCTGGCCGGACACTTCTGAGAGAGGGAAGTGAGTGAATTATGGGGGCTTCTCTGTATCTGAGAGTCTAAACTCTTCAAACCACATCAAAATTGCTGCCTGGTCCTGTTCTCAGGTTTTCTATGGGACGGCTGTGTCTATGACTGTCTCCATGAGGTGACCCTGGGAGGCTGGTGCACACACCGGGTGGCGGTCAGAGACCCACGGGACACTTCGTGGTGCATTCTTGGAATGGTGAACAGCATTTAGGGAATGATGTACAAATCTCGAGTCTATATGTCCAGTGTTCTTATTTAAGGCATTGCAGGTTGAAATATACTAATTTTGAGATTAGAATTGAACTCTTTTAATTACATAGTAAAGTGCCCATCTCATTAGGGATTTGTCAATATTTGAAACCACATTTTTAAATAGAAATAGAAAGCTTTGAAAGTATTTCTATAGAGGAGTCACTATAGCATTCCACTTAACTTACATGATGACAATTAAAATTAAACACGTGAAATAGTAGTTATTTATTTTTCCTCTAATATGTGTATTTTGGTTGGTTACACAAGAGTGTTTTCTCCATCAATAATATGCTGTGAAATATGATTATTTTTCTTTGTACAGACAAAAATATTCTAGGATTAGATAATACCTTGATCAAATATTTAAGGCATAGAATATGATTTATCAGTTAAGAATACTATGCTTGGGTACATGAAATACTATCATTATAATTTTGTTTTGTTGAATGTGTTTTGTCCCTGGATTTTCTTAGGCTTTATTTAAAATGACTTTTCTTTCTTTGAATTAGGCTTTTAAAGAGTGCTTTAGTGAGAACATATTTACCTTTTGCGTTGACAACAGAAGGAAGTGTAGTACGTTTTCGAGACTGAAATACACTGCAGGCTTCAGGCTTCCATGGGCTTTTCGGTCCTCAAGTCTCTTTGGCACTGAAAAACCTTCATGAGTTTTACTAACTTGGAAGTTATAAATCAACCACATATCAATATATTAAGCCAAAAATGCCTATATAAGAAACATAAGAATATAGTATATTTGGAGTGAGATGTAAAATTAGTTGAAGGCCAAGTTTTTACCACCCAAAAAGAATTTTTCTTCATTGTTATGTCTGAACAGTGGCATACTGGACAATATCATGCCGATGTTATTTCTCTAGCAACAAAACTTTCTTTTTTACTTTCCTTTAGTTATTTAGCTAGGACCCAAGTCATCGTATAGTTGTTGATGGCTCGTTGTATTTTGTTGTTGTTGTTTTTAAAGAGTTGCTGTGAAAAGAAATTATAGGAGAAAGAAAAATCACGGTTTTGGTGTCATGTAAATATTTACTCATCTTTCCCCTGATGGAAATCAAGTCAGGGTTGAATTTGTGAGCAAGAGTCGGCATGAGAAGGAAGGAATCTTGCTTTCATTTCTGGAACCCACAGCGTACCTGCATACAGCTTATAAAATCAATTATGTGGAGTGAACATACTTTTTGGTATTTGTTTTCAACATGTGTGAACAAGAATGCTGAAAGATATATAATCTAATGCCATTTATCACTTTAAAAGCCATTGCCTGAGAATGGATGATGGTCTAGGAATGTCTAGGTTCCTATCTCTCCATAATGATGATTTTTCTACTGTGGTTTCTCTGCTGAAGTGATAACAAATATGTACTTGACGCCTGAATGCACCACCTCTTGTGTAGCTTCTTTTCTCTTCAAAGTTTTGTGAAAGGCACCGGAATGACCAAAAGAAACTGAAAATGGTGGAGTTAGCCCTGCCTGGGTGGCTCTGTAGGTAGGTCGGAGCGTTGTCCCAGACACTAGAAGGTTTCAGGTTTGACCCCTGGTCGTGGACGTATCTAAGTTGAGGGTCTGGTCTTTGGCTGGGGTACATAGAGGAGGCAACTGATCGATGTTTCTCTCTCACATCGATGCTTCTCTCTCTCTTTCTCCCCCTTCTTCTCTCTCTAAAATTGATTTAAAAACATATCCTTAGGTGAGCATTAAAAAATTGTGACTTAAAGAATTAGTTGAAAGAGTTTTTTCACCCTAGGGAGTAAAATACTAAAACTTAAATTCATAAAGCAATAAGACAAGTTGGAGCTTGACCAGGGAAAAATGTATTGAAAAGTGTGTTTTTGTGCTTTGGGAATGTGCTACTACCAAGTAGCTTCCAGACCACATTGGACAAAACAGGTCTCCAAACAGGGTCATTTAAAAATCTTTCAGGTCTCATTCTGAAGATTCTAGTCCATATTATACCAAATGTATTAAAATATACCTACAATTCTCCATTAAATATAATTTCCACTGTAAAAAGTTTAAAAGGATTATTATGATTTTGCGTTTAAAGTTTCTTTCCTAAGAGTGATTAATTTCACTTATGATTTTCAGCAATCGACATGGAGTTTTGGAAAGTGTTTCAAAAGAATCTAGCTCACATTTTCTCCCTAAAATTAGGGAATTTTTTATGATTTCTAAACTTAATATAAAAACCAACTTATGCTTCAATTTAGTGTATTTACTTGTATATTCATTGATTTTAATCTTATAATTTTTCATAGTTTTAGAAACAAGACTTACTTTTTTAGATGTAAAATATGATTTTGAATCCCTGAAAAGTTTGAGGGACATGGAGAATGCTAATATTGCCCACTGGATTCTGTATGAAATCAGTTAAAATTTTTCTGGACTGCTATGAAAAAAAAGGTAGATGTTTGTTCTTGGAGTGAAGGGTATGCGGAAATGTGGAATGTGAATAATTTCCTCACTCTTTGTTCTTGGGGATATAACTGTAGAGTGGGACCCACAGTAAATTGAAAGGTAGCTGAATTTGACCTTGAAAGACAGTCTCATTTACAGCCTAGTGCCTCCATGATGCTCTCAGTGTTTGGAATTTCAAAGTGCAGAATATGGGGTCCTCAGAACACTCTGGAAATATCTAAGTTGATGCAGGACAAAGAAGAGACCAATGAATGTAGCAACTTTAGTCCACTGGCCGTCTATAATGGGTCAGGCATTATACAGAGTTGTTTCTCAATTTCATTGTTAAACTCAAGCTCCTATTTGGTAAAATAGAATTGAAAACATATTTTAGTGTCATTTTTAATTTTGCAAGGCATTATGTTTTTGTGACGTCACTGAAATAAGTGTGATGACAGTTTTAGAATATTCTTGTTGCAAACCACCACAAGAATATTCTGATTCTTGACTGACTCTTTTTTTGTTTCCACCCCCCACCCTGACATCTCACCCCAAATGCCCCGATGCTGTGGTGGGGGCCTCTTACAGGGGTAAGGGCAGACGGATACATGTTTTTCTGTCCTTTAAACTGATCATCTCACTGAAGAAGGTGAAACTTTGAAACTCGGAGAAGTTAAAGAATTGACCCAGATAACACAGATACTAGCCACAGGCTTGGCATTAGGATTCAGTCCGTTCAGGGTTCACATCTGTTGGGACCTGCCACACCATGGGGTATGATAGCACAGGATATTCAAAAAAGAATAATTTGGAGTATTCACGTTAATTCACATGGCCCGAGATGACTTCTACTGTGGCACTGGGACCTATCTGAATATTACGTAGAAAGTCCGCAAGAAAAAAATACCAAAATAGATTCCTGAAGAATTCCCCTGGGGGGTGGGCAGGAACAACATTAAGAATTTAAGGATACTCTCATTTTCATTCTGGATTCTAAATTTGCTTCCGTACCTCAGGTTCTCTAGTAAGAGAAAGACTTCTGTATTGGAAGGTCTTATGCATGTTTGTGATTCATAATGTGACCATTATATTTCCATTCCCAGATGAAGCAGAAAAAATCTTGAAAATAATACATATACTTATAGGCCCAAGGGTGCATAATACTGGAAATTAGGATGGTCCCCCCAAAAGTTAGAATGTATGATTATTCTAAAAATGTGTATCCAAGGCTGTAATGGAGAGAATGACTAAGAAAGTGGTGTATTAAACCTCCCGGACTAGAGCCCATTTAACAAACAGACTGCCTAATATTATAATATTTATTTTACTGCAGACAGTACTTTTTCTTTATTTCAGCTTAGAAATCTAGGGTGATTTTAGAATAGACCCCATGAATGTGTCTGCTTAGGGCTTAAAAATGAAGCAATCAGAGGCCGCTCGATAGAAATGCCACATCAAGAAGAAATGGGAACATGTCCTAGGTGTGAATAGGAGACCATGGGCAGAAACACAGGAACGTTGCATTAGACCATATTAAGGTAAAAAACGAGTGTATCCTATTCTTGTTGCCAGAAGAGAGAGTTTTGGCATGTTGGCAACAAGAATACTGGAGCAAAGGAACATGTTTTTTTGTTCTAAGTTATTTACGGTTACATCCAAGGCTGAAGAAATGAAGTGTTTAGAAAGTAAAAGAATATAAAACCCATGACGTTGACGGAAAATGTCCCCGGAACCCATTTTGTGTCTTCATTCTTCAGGTGGCACTCCGTTTCACGATGGCCTCCTTCGCTGCAGTGAATGCAGACTTCGGCTTCGACCTCTTCCGAGAGATGGATAACAACCAGGGAAGTGGAAATGTATTCTTTTCCTCTCTGAGCATCTTCACAGCCCTGGCTGTGGTCCGGTTGGGTGCGCGAGGTGACTGTGCTTCTCAGATGGACAAGGTCAGTCTCAACCATGGCTTCTGCAGTTTGCCTCAGGGCAACTAGTTCTCCCCCAGAAAACATTTGGTGGCGCTGGTCCCAGGGCAGTGAGGGCATGTTTACCAGCCCCTCTCCAGATGTGAAGAATGCACACAGCTGGCAGGCCTTGTTTGGCAGCTGGGAGACAGCGCTAGTATTTTCAGAACTGCAGCTTTGGTCCTTTTCCTTAGGACAGGTTCGTGAAGTGCATTTTCCAGACCAGCACCAACAGCCTCTGCAGGAGAGCTTGTTAGAAATGCAAATGCAAATGCTTGGACCTCCCCCAGACCTACTGAGTCAAAACCCATGGGCTGGTGCCCAGCACAATCCCGGTTTTGATAAACTCTCTAGGTGCACAGGAAAGTCCGAGAACCAGTACCTGAATAAATACGGATGAGAAAGAAGAGTTCCACAGATACCAAGGAAGTCCTAGTTTAAACGCTGGTGACTGGGCACAAATGGCATAGTAGAACATTCCAGATAACAGCAGCCTGCCTAACCACCAGACTGTCACCACCACCTTGAGAAAATGCCTATTCATTCACTCTTGTAAACTGCCCTGAGCCAGGCTGTATGGGGAAGTAAATGGTCACTGTTTCCCTCCCTTCTCTCAGGAATATGTCACCACAATTCGGTAGCAGTAGAGACACCGGGTCCAGGATGCATGTGGAGGCCGTCATTACCCCTTTCACCCAGGGAGCCCTCTCATTGTGGCTTCCATCTATGGGTCTCTTTGAGGCACTGCCATGGGCCAAGAGTCTTCTTTTCTTTTTGATGCTCAAATGGTCATGGTTGGGCCAGTATAAATCCCTTTAAACTAGCCAAAGAATGTGTATGTGTATATGCATGGCCCATGGACACAGACAGCAGTGTGATGTAGGTGGGGTTGGGGGGGCAGGGGCTTGGTGGAGGGTGGTGGCGAGGGGTGGGGAAGGGGGAATCTAGAATAGTGTCAACAATAAAAAATACATTAAAAATTATTGAAGTAAATAAATTCTTCCAGACGACTCTAAAATACCTTTGCTTATAGACAACAAGATGTTCTAGACCTGTCTTGAATTTTCTTGGCTCAAGGAGGGGTCAGCTACTCTCTAGGAAGCGTGGTTCCTTTACCAGATAATAGTGTGAAAGTCCAGAGTCGGCCTGAGTAGTGAGGTTGCACAGAGTCAAAGGGAGCTGGGTGCTGCTTGCCATCTTGGGGAAAGAATCAAAAAAGTATATTTATTTACAAGATTGGGTGTTCAGGTTTATATTGTTATTTAGCTGTAACATTACTGTACTTTTTGGTTTTCATATCACATTTTAAAAAATTTATTTATCTTTTTCTGAGCTTCCTTCCCCTCTTTTCTCTTTCATATAACATTTCCAATGAAATGCAATACATCATAAATTTGTATCCTAAGTCATGTTTTTTGTTACAATATTACTTAAAAGTTATACAAATTTAAATTTTCTAAAACACAATTAGGTAATACAAAAAAGATCTGACTTATATGTGACTTATATGACATATGACTTTTATGATATATGGCTTGTTTTACCACCTCTGTGGGGAGATTTGATGGTTTTACCATTTGGCACAAAAATGTAGGTGGAAGCCCACTGGGACACAGGTGTCTCACAGTTTCTGTTTTTACCCCAATCCTAATATCCTGGAACTTCTAACACTGTATAAACCCCTAATATGCCTCTTTTTGCCATCATCTGAGTATGTTACCAGTTACTTAACAAGAAAAAGAAATTTTAATTTTTCTGCATAGAAACACTAGGGCATATGAAAGTACAGGATTCCTAGCAATTTGAATTATGGTAGATATACCATTTGAAATTTCATTTAATATTGATCATATTTAAATATGTACTAGTATCATTATTCATCTTTAGCTATGGTGGTTTTATCATTTAATTTATAATTCCTTAGAATTTAAAAAATATAAAAAATAGATGCATATCACCTTGATATAGTACCAGTCTAGTTAAGTCAACTAGAAATGTGAGAAGAAAACAACAAAATTAATATTAAAATGGAGTACAATTAGAAATAATCAAAGAGTGCTGTTAGGTATTGATACTTACTAAAGCTTTTCTTAAAGATTAAGAAGAATGATTTCTGGAGATTTGTATAATTTTTATAATATTGTCTGGGTTCCATGAGCGTTAGCTCAGAAAGACATTTGGATCTTTGAATCCTCGCACATTAGGGTGGAACCTGTTTTTCTAGCAGATCCATATAATTCCAAATACCAATCTCTCCAATGGTAACTTTAGGACTTTTTTTTTTAAAAAAAGAAAACTATAGGAGATTTAAAAAGTTAGTCTGATTAAGGAGGGGTTTTGGCCAAAGGGGAGGGGAGATTTTTTCCTTCTTGCTAGGCTTCACATTAATTATTAGCTTCTCTTTAGGAGGTAGTGAATAAAATGTTTAAAACTCGGAGGAGCAGACATTGTTCTAAAGGTTTTCCCATAAAGCCACTGATATTTTACTCATGATTATATATAATAATCATGACTCCCAATGTTTTCTCGGATTTCTTTTGGTTAAATCTTTCTCCCTGAGTGGTTTCAAAGCTCATGGAACTAGGTCCTCCCATCCCCAACTCCTCATCTAAGGGAGGAAAGACACATAAGGACCACTCAAGTGCAAGGTCAAGTTCAAGTTCAAGGGCACCATCTGGCTTCTCTCCCTCTCCATGCTATATTGAGGTGATCATTGGTGATAACTTCTGTTTGCAACATTTTCATTTTCATTTTGGGGATACTGAGAGATAAGTTTTATCTGTTTCTAAGGTAAATGTTATCATACAGAATGAAAAAATTATGATGACATTGTCCAAGTTATAAGGACTCATTCTTTTATTTTCTGTCCTTGTAACAACAAGATAAATGATTCCATGGAAATGAAGGGTCCCTATTGAACCTTCCTCTCTTAATGACAAGTGACCAACTCCATGTCCACCAATAGAGGGGTCACAGTCACAATGAAATTGACCACAAAACTGTGAAGCAGAATTGTCCAAGGACCCTCACAACTCTATCAATGGGGAAGAGATAATTACAGTATTTTTTAAGTTGTTGCAAATCTCCACGTTTGTCCAAAGCAAAATGAAAAAGGGGGCTGATGTTCTTTAAGCTCTACAACATCATCGAATTAGAGAAAAAAGTGATGCTAAGGCTGCCAAGAGGGCGCTTTGATGCCTGCAAAGACCACGCTTGTGATTTGAAATTAACTTCTAATTTGTATATTAAAGTGCCTTGTTGATTTGGCCTATCTCTCACTTCATTGCACATTATTATTGAAGATTACGAGGATGTAGAAATGAAGTAAGTTCCAAATCTCTGACCTGGTAAGGGTAATAGTGGTACTCCCGGCCCTGTTAAGTTTTCCTGTCTCTTTCTGAGCTGTTCCATTTCCCATAGCCAATAAGGTGGTGTTCCGAATTGGGGGTCAGAAGTCTTGACATCAAAAGCTCCCACAGAGGCACGGATAGCAAGGCTGACTGGCTTAATTAAATTTCCCTTCTGCCTACTCTCACTCTCTCTATAGGTGTGGTCAAACATAGCATACAGGATCCCTTAAGGAAAAGCTTCACACTGTATTTCTACAAAACTCCAACCAATAAGATTCTAAGAGTCACAAACTGAGACAGTCGAACAAAACACCATTGCCTGGTGGCTACCGAGACTGTTCCAACAATTGGTTGGAGGGACATACGTTGAATGAGTCCATGATTATCTCTGTGTCCTGTCCATCATGCCTGAGAGACAGTGCACATGCCATCTTTTCTAGTCACTTGCACAGGTGACTGTCATATGAGCGGCACACTTTTGTCACTCCCTCGTGGAGGGTTTTCATTTTAGATCCCGTGGACATAAGGATTTGAGGGGTCTTCAGATAAAGTGCAGTAGAAATTCAAGACGTGGGCATAGAGCAGTTATTAGGCTGGTGGGGCTGTGAAAGCCACCATGAAAAAGGAAAAACGTGAAACTGCTTACTTTCAAATAATTGCAGGGGCAGAAATTGTGTCTCCCAAGTCTCAAGTTAGCTTCAGCTTTAGGAGTTTCTAGATAGTCAATAATTACTTTGTTTTATGCTTTGATGCCTATGTGGTTAGCCTCCATTTTGCCTCCTACTTGATTAAACAAAGTTTTCGTTTTTTATCTGACCTCTTTTTATCCTTGTCTAGGTTTAATTAGTAAGTAATTATTAAAGTACTCCCCCTGAATGAGGAAACTAAAATAATTAAACACATTTCATTTGTAGCCATTGATTTTACTTTCCCAGTTGGTACTTTCCCCAGTGAGGGCCTGTTTCAGCTGAGGAAGTAGGGCAGCTGCACATTTCATTCCTACCCGGTGGGCTCGCACACAGGCACGCACACACTCAGCCAGTGAAGTGCACATTCGTTTCTGCCCCAGGGGCTCACACACACTCAGCCAGTGAAGTGCACATTCGTTTCTGCCTGGCGGGCTCACACACACTCACACACACACTCAGCCAATGAAGTCTCCACGCCTTATTCTATTTCGCCAGGTCCCTTCCAGTGGAGCACTGTCTGCTAACTGCTTTCTCTGCACCTGTCTGCAGGTCCTTCGCTACAACAGACTCTCAGGACGTGGAAACTCTTCTAATGCTCAGGTAAAGGCCATGTTTCCCATTGAAAAACAGGCTGCAAGACTAGATTTAGAACAACTCTTGTCTTGCTGATATATTGAATTATGCGTTCTCCTTTAAAAGCAAAGGAACCTGTTATATTCAGATTTCCATATTGTGAATATTTCAGACATGATTTTTTTGGTGATTTCTTTGTTAATCATTAATTTACCAATATTTTACTTGGGTGCCAGCCAGCTTTGGGCAAGATTGTGCAGAACTAAATATTTTACTTTTATCTTGGATATTCACAGCCAACTTACATTGGTAAAGTGAATTATTCAGCACACATTTTAGCCAAATTCATTATCTTCTGTTCATAATTTTATTCAAAGGTTAGTCATTTATTTTAGTAATCTTTTAATTCACTTTGATTAGACACTATTGTGAGAAAGAGAAGAAACTGTTGATTTATATAGCAGTTTGCTGCTTCTATAGTGTTCTTATTTTTCAATTCTTTTATAATATGATATTTTATTTTCTACATAAATAAGAATATGCATGTATTTGCAGTCCAAGAATAAATTTTATACATCTTTTTCATAACAGCAAGGACTCCAATCTCAGCTGAATAGGCTTGTCTCTGACATAAACACACCCCACAAAGGTTACGAACTCACCATGGTCAATGGCGTTTTCGCAGAAAAAGTGTTTGACATTCATGAGGTAAGTTCAGTCTCCTGTCTTAGAAGGTTATTACCACTCTGGGCCTGAGTCTTGTCCAATCCAGCATCTGAATAAAGACTTTCATCTTTCTACTGAGCCATACAAAGGTGACTTTGTCCTGTCCTTACCAATTATGTTCTTGGGTGTATTCAAAATACCATCATCCATTTTTAGGGTACTACTTCACCTGAGTGATCCACATATTCGGAGTCCCCAGCTGGGCAACTTCCAAAACCAAAGAGAACTTGTCATTTGGGTAAGGGAAGGACACTGCCCACTTAGGGTGTCCATGGGAAGTAGGGGAAAAGTCTGTCTACCTTTTCTCTGAGCTTTGTGTCTGCAGGGGTAGTTTCATTTCTCCAGTGTTGAATCCACCTCCTTTTTTCAGTTGTGCCCTTTCACGTCTCCTTACAGCACTGAATTACTCATCTTTTCAGTAAGATCCTTTATGAAGAGTTCCCAGTAAGAGACCCAGCCCGAGGAGGCCAGCCATTGCCAGGGGAGCCGTTCAGGCTGGGCGCAGAGGTGGGGAATAGGCTCTGTGGAGGTCAGCAGACTAAATTGCAGCATTCGTATGCGGTGTTTGTATTATCAATTCACTCACCCTAGTATTGTGCTCATCCAAAGACCAACAGAGCAGGATGCACTCTGCTCGTTGCCACGGGCAGCACATACTTTAGAGCCATTGTCGCTGTGCCAACCAACCATAAACTGGCGAGTGCAACACAAGCAGACACAGTGGCCATGATTCTCTGGGCATGTTTGTCTTCCCTTTCAGTCCTCCAATTCAGAGACAACTATTCTGTGACATCTCTGGACTCATTGCCACTTGCATCTTCCCAGCTCTCTGGGTTCCGCCCAGCCATTATTGTCTCCTCTGTCTGTCACCCACTCACATTCTTTTCCCCTTCCCACACCACACCCGAGTCCTTTGGCAGCTTGCCAGTTAGGAAGCATTAGGGCTGTTTATTTTGTAATCTTCCCCAAAGAATCCTAGACAAGTGTTACAGGGGCTACCCTGTCTGTTCAGCTCCACATGCTGTGTCTCTATTGCCACGCATACTGCCGTGTCCCTGAGGGGCTGCCGACTCTCTTAAATTGTCAGTTGAGGTGTCTAGCATGCTACTATTTATAGCAGACTCGCACGGTCCCTTGTCTGGCCCTTGGTGTGTGTGCAGAGCAATGCACCTAGAAGCACCATAAAGCATAAGAACTGGGAAAGTGGAGACAAAATCTGCTCATTGTTTGTTAACATGAAGATGATTAACAGTGAGGCTGATAGAGCAGTTGGTTCTTACAAACCAAAAGCCACACACTTTATCTTCACTAAATGTCAAGGGAACTGAAGGTTAGCATGCAGAATTTACCCAGGTGTTTTTGCTTCAAAGGGCACTCTTCCCACTACAAGTTGAGGACCATTGGATATTTTCAAAAGTGAGAGATAAGGAAGAGTCTAAACATCATGATACCATAATAGAACTTTGATTCATGAAAGCAATTTATTTAAAAAACATTTTTTTTAAGAGAAAACTTTTTCCTTGCTCACAAGATAGGGAAATCTCAGTTAGCCCCCTCTGCTTACCGGGACACAAGAGTCAAAAATCTTTAATTCAACAACTCAGCCAGGTGACTGCATCCTTGCAGAGCCCAGAGAAGAGTACCACCCAGACCACTGACAGTGGGGAGAAGGGGAGAAGGAAGAACCATAGCCTGTAGGAGGACGAGAACTGTCAGAAACATTCTTTCCAACCCAATGCCCTGTGGTGCTCTGTGTAACCAAAGGGTCTCCCAAATGACCGAGCCACAGATCCACTGTTTAAAGGCATTTGGGTAGAATCAAGAGACTGCCAGGTGGAGAGTCGAGTTTACCCGAGTCCTAACTGTCACTTGATTGCTGCTCTTCATTTGTCAGTGGATATGTCCAAAGCTCAGTTCTCTTGTTGATAAAATAAGAGAGTTTTACCAAATAGTCTTTATGGCTCTCAACTTTTATGGTTTAATTTGTAATTTTGGATCTTTGAAAATGAAAAGTATGCATCATTTTGTTATGGAAGTTCAAATTAAAGTGGTGTTAATGTACCATCTTCAATCAATACTCAACAGCCATTTCCTGAGCATGGACCGAGAGCCAAGAACCATGCAGATATGATGGGGAGACAGAGATGACTGTGAGATTCAATGTTGAGTTCATATTTAAAGACCAATACATGTAATTCACCATCATGGGAGATTTCCATGGATGCAGAAAACGAAACTCTCACAATCTAGAAAGAGAATTTTCTATATAAAATATTCTTGGTAAAATGTCAGATGTTTCTGCCCTAATACTAGGAACAAGAAGAGTATGTTTTCTGCAGTATCACCATAAACATTTTACTGAAGTACAAATACAAGCATTGAACTGGAGGTCACAGGCAGGAAGAAAAGAAAGTAAAATGTATTTTAATTGGGAAGGAGGAAATAAAATAATTATTGTTCACAGATAACAATTGTGTAGGTAGAAAATCTAAAAGATTTCAGAAATCAGTTATTAGATTTAATAGTGAATTTAGCACTGTTTAGCATATAAACTTATTCATATTTTTATGCCTTATTCATAATTAAAAATAAAATAAAATATAATAACATCTACAATGACATTATAAAACATCAAA
Organism: Sturnira hondurensis; assembly: GCF_014824575.4. Classification (NCBI taxonomy): domain Eukaryota; kingdom Metazoa; phylum Chordata; class Mammalia; order Chiroptera; family Phyllostomidae; genus Sturnira; species Sturnira hondurensis. Next base: position 33,509,590 of record NW_028074503.1, read on the forward strand.
TACCAGGACTAAATCTAATGAAATACGTCCAAGAAACAAAAAAGCCGCAGAGAAAGAAGAATTTAAAAACAAAGGATGTATTTTGTTTATGGATAGAACACAATATTATAAACATATCTATTTATTTATAGATTCTAAAACAATTGATTTTGGAGAAATTGATGAGCTGATTTTAAAATTTACATGGAAATGCAAAGAATTAAGAAAAGTTAAGGGTGAAGAAAAGGAAAAAACTCAGATGACTTATATTACTGAAAAATTAAGGCTTAAAAGCTACAATAACTAAGATTTGTGACATTTTTGCAAAGATAGACAATAAATCAGTGGAACACAGTGGTAAGTTCTGAAACAGACATATCCAGAGACACTTGATTTATGATAAATGTCTTTGAAGAGCAATAAGGAAGGGATGGCATTTATAATAAATGGCTTTGGTTCAACTGACTATCCCTGGAGAGAAATGTTTGTGGACACCTATCTGTAAACAAAAAAAATCAGTTCCAGATGGATCCTCTATATAAGTGTGAATGGTGAAACAACAAAGTGTTAGAAGATAAATACTACTCTAAAGACCTTGGAGAAGCAAAGATTTTTTAAATCCTTGTTTTAGGATACATAAAGCACTGATCACACAGGACAAGGCACACAGGATAGATGGCACTAGAATGAAGAATTTATTTTCATTGAAGGACATCACGAAGAGAGTGAAAAGGCAAACCACAGTGGTTGGACATATTTGCAGTTCACAGAAGCATGAAGACACTGACGTCCTAACCAGAAACCTCTACAAGACAGTAAAAAAAACCCCCACAAACAGCCAGGTGGAGAATCTTGAACTGACATTTTATGAAAGAGTATCTTTAAAAGGCCAATAAACGTATGGACTGACAGTCAGTCTCAATAGTTTGCTTCTTTGTCATTCAGGTTTCATGTATCTCTTTTTAGGGGAACAAGCAGCAGCACTTGAAGGGGGGTGGCAAGGCCTCCTGGCTGGGCCAACAAAAATTATATGTAATGCGCGCGCGCACACACACACACACACACACACACACACACAAATTCTTGGTGGTTCAGAGCACTTCCAGAATTTTGTGAAAATGCTGACACTCTGCTCTCATCTTCTCTGGCCAGGGACTGGTTCTTCATACTCTTTGTAGCCAGAGTCAGACTAGAGGGGTAGGTGGGTGGATGGATGGATCAGAAGATGAAAACAGCCTTATTCATGGAAACTACAGGGAAAGCCTTCTTTAGACAGAACGTGAATATCTAACCAACCCTCAGTATCAGGGTTGGAAACCCTGTAAAATTTATCAGGCTCTCCCTTGACAATACACACCAGGGTATGATTTGCAATGAATCTTATTTTGCCCAATTATGAAAATATTTCCCTCATGAGGTATATGTGTGTGTTTTTTGTACTGCTGGTGTGTTGCCATATTAGCTTGCTGTGATATCTTCTTATTAAAAACAGTAAATATTTCTTGAGCCCTGACTATGTGCGAGGCAATGTACCAGGGGCTGGGAATGCAATCATAGGTAAGATCTATATGGTCCCAACTTCACTGAATTTCCTGTGTTGTGAGGGGCTCCGGGAATCTTAGAGGTTAGTAAGATGCAGTGTGATAACAGCTGGTGAGGAAATGGAGCTGGAGGGCTATTGGAGGACACGGGGTGGGGGAGGCCCAGAGAAGACTTCTCTCAGCGAGAGGCATCTGTGCTTGGAACTGGCAAACGAGTGAGACAGAACCATGGGCACCGCGGGGCACTCCAGGCAGGTGGATGCCATTCAAAGACCTCCAGAGAGACAGGACGCATGGCACTTCTGAGGAGCTTCCTGCAGCCGGCTCTGGCGAGGGAACAGGGGATGAAAGGGACAGTGGCCAGAAGTGAGGGAAGTGGGGTGCAGACCAGCAGAGCCTTGCAGGCCAGGTCTGGGGATTTGGGCTTTATCCTAAGTGCAGAAAGCAGCCTCGACACGTTTTTGGTAGGAAGGGGTGACATGAACACGGGACACAAGTTTGGAGGCTCATGAAGTGTTTATGGTGAGAAAGCAGCAGTGAAGGCAAGGGGGTGGGCATTAGCCATTACCCCTGTTGGTCCTCCCCACTTCGTTCCAGACAAACTTAAATTCAGCTGGGTGCTTGATCTGTCCCGTTCCCCACTAGCCAGAGTTCCCTATTTCCAGTGGTATTTCCCTCATCTTTGAGGCAGGAATGAATCCTTGAGTAAAGTAGTGAAAATAAAGAGGCAAATTCATGAACATATTCTTTATGTGCTTAGTTGGTGGTGATTTGTAAATGTAAGAACTGCGTATTACTTACAGAACTGTATATTATTTGTATTTATAGGACTATATTAAGTGTGCTGAAAAATTATACCAGGCCAAAGTGGAACGAGTTGACTTTACAAATGCAGTACAAGAGAGCAAATACAAAATGAATAAATGGGTTGAGAATGAGACACATGGTGAGTGCAACGCTTGATTTTTCTACAAGATTTGTCAGTTGTATGTGAAGGTCAAGAACTGTCAATGTTCAAGTTAGAAGTCTTTTGTGCATAGAAGGAACTGCTCTTCCCTACAACCCAAAGCAATGATTGTTGTTATTTAAAATTGCTTTAGTATTTGTCTGCAATGTGGTGTCGCACCATCCTGATATACTTTATATTTCATACTTTTAAGAAGTCTTGGCTATTACATTTTCCCATTTGATTCTGGAATAATCTTGGGAGACAAAGAGATTTTATGATGACCATTTCATATGTTAGTGATAAGTTAAAGTAATTTACTCAGTTATCCTCAATATCTTATATCTGGCTAGGGAACAAGTCTAAGAGTAGGTTACAGGACATTATTTTTAATGACCACAACATAGTTCATTCTAATGACCAACCCTGCATCTTACTGTTCCTTCTTGGACTGAAGGGTCTTATTAAAATTATGGCATCCTACTGTCTAAGAAATACATTTCATATCATTGCTTTTTCTAAGTATGCATACTTTATCTTTAATTGAAAATGTTCAAAATCAAAATAGTATATATAGCATATATAGTACCTTCAGGAAAAAGTATGTCTTTTGGGGGAGACTTTTACAACCCAATGTTGAATCACAGCTAATGTTCTGTACAAAGCAAATAAGGAAATCTACTCCTTGTCATTCCGTTCACCGACTGACTCTAAAGCTAGCCATTTCTCTAGCTAAGGCTTGGCTTTGTTCTATACTCTGACCCATACACGTATATTTGCTTACCTGGCTCTGTGTTAGAAATACGACGCATATGATTCGGATGGTTAAATGCAAACATTCAGCAGCATACGATCGGCCCTGGGAGCAAGAATACAGTGTCTCAATTTTCTTCTTGCTCATTAATTCATCATAACATCAGTAGAGGGCTACTTTGACCATGGCCACCACACTTTTCCAATATCTGCTATTCACGTATCTAGAGAAAGTAGGAAATTTCCTTTCTAATAACCGAGAGGGCTTCTATTTACTCTTTAGTATCTAAAGGTATCAGATTACTAACACTCTCCTCTGTGCGGACCATTTATTATCTCTGCTCCTTCTTTTTCCGTGATAACATATGTGTACATATGTAATTATTCTCACTTCGATAAGCATGTATACTCAAGACTCATTTGGGGAAACACTTCAAATGTTGCCAGTATTTCAGCAAACCCACCTAGCTTTTACAGCCCCACGTCTCCCTCGCCAGTGTTCCATGCACGACAAGAGCCATCCTCTGGAAACACAAATCCGATCTGTCATTACCACGCCCATTTTTGTCTTCCAATGAATCATGAACAACAATTCTCCGCTGTCTTCAGGATCATTCAAAATTCTCACCAGACACTGAAGGCTCTTCATTATTTGGCCCCTGCCTCCAACTTCTCCAGCTTCGCTCTTCCTATAGCATCAGGCTGTCCACAATACATTTCACTCTTCCCAGCTTCCAAGTCTTGGAGCAAACAGTCCCTCAGCTCAGCAGGCGGCCTACCCAGAGAGGGCGCCTGTGGCCCCCACCCCACCCCACCACACACTGAGTGTGCCTGCTCTCAGCAAGCTGCAGCTGCGTGTGGGGTGTGCACCCACGGAGGACATGGACTGTGTCTTTCACTGGCGTGACTCAAGTATCCAGAATATGTAGTGCAAAACATTTAGCAAAAATCTCATGACTGTGGAATAAAGGAAGGAATCAGCTCTTTCAACAGGATAGAGTGCTATGGCCTCATCCTCGAATAAAGGCTGTCTGGTGCCTGTGAGCAGGGAGAGGGTCTGGGAATTGTCTCTTGGATGCGAATCCTCTCGCCAGGACTTCTGTTGTGGGGCTTTGTACAGATCACTTACCCTCTCCCTGCCCAGTTTCTTGGACAGGAACCGGAAACACCTGCCGTGCCCACTTCGCAGGGATTTTGTGAGGGGTAAACCAAATATTGCACAGAACGCATTTAAAAAGCGCTGGACAGAATCCCTGCGCATGGAGTGCTACGGATATAATAATTGTTATAATCCCATGATAAGAGAAATACGCTCATGTCCTCTTAAATTTGTAAAACACACCTTACATTAAAATGTTAACTTCTCCCCTCAATTTATTTCCCGAAAGGCAAGATCAAGAACATCATTGGCGACGAAAGCTTCAGCTCGTCTGCGGTGATGGTGCTGGTGAACGCCGCGTACTTCAAAGGCCTATGGGAGTCGGCCTTCCCGAAGGGCGACACCCTGCATTGTCCCTTCAAGTCTCCCCAGGTATGGACTCCATTTCACGCGGGGAGGCTTTTTGCTGATAGTACTTCTTTACAGCAATTGTGGTGTCTACCTAGGCAAATGCTGGGCTCGCCCACGGTTTCCTCATTTTTCTACTCTATTAACCAAGTATGATATGCACAGGCGGTCCAAGCTGCAGCTGGGCCCGGGGCCCCGTGCAGCCCAGGATGGCTATGAAGGAGGCTTAACATAAAACCATAAATTTACTTAAAACGTTGTAAGATTTTTTTGTGTGATTCTAGTTTGGAATGTATTCGATGTGTGGCCCAAGACAATTCTTCTTCCAGTGTGGCCCAGAGATGCCAAAAGGTTGGACACCCCTGTCACAGACAAGTGTTTACAAAAGAAACTTTCTGTCTTCCTGCTAAGGCAGGTTATGGAAACATACAACGGGAGGCATCCTGTAAATCTGGTATTTCTTAAAATACATTTGAAATTGAGAAAAGTAATAATGCATGAATTTATCTGAAGATACTCCACTAGGGGGGCCGTAAGCAGAAAATGTGGCAAAAGTGTAAGTTTTATTTTTCAGGATTCTAACAGCAGGGTACACAGTTAGAGTCATTTACTATCATTGATTTTTCCTGAGTCAAAGCAAATATATGGCCCTGGCTGGTGTAGCTCAGTGGATGCAGCACGGGCTGCGAGCCAAAGGGTCGCCAGTTCGATTCCCAGTTGGGGCACATGCCTCGGTTGCAGGCCAGGTCCCCAGTGGGGGCCATGTAGGAGGCAAGCACACATTGATGTTTCTCTAACTCTTTCCCTCCCTTTCCCTGTCTAAAAAATAAATAAAATCTTTTAAAAAGCAAATATATGTTTTCTTTTACAAAACATAAAATTATGTTTCCTAAAGTTATCCACTTCTAAGGATCAGTTATATCCACTTCATCATTTATTTCTCTTTGATTTAAAATCATCTTTGTAAAATACATATTCTTTTTTTCTAAGCCAATTTGTACATAATATTCTTAGTATAGTAGGAACATCAGAGGCCTTGGAGTCAGAAATACCACAGTGGGGTCCTCGCCTTGCCTCGTAGCAGCTGCCTTGTCTTGGCACGTTAACTCAGCCCTTGCAGACCTCACAAGTGAAGCAAGGGGTTCCGTTAATTCTCGTCTCGTATGCGCTCAGTCTTATTTTTCAAGTGGAAAATGCTGCTGAAATGCTCTCTCTGCATTTCCCCACGCCGGAAGTTTAAGACGCAAGAGTGCTGAGGGCTAGTATAAATGAAAGGTCACTGGGCCAGTGGGGAGGTGGGGCATCAGAGGCCACCTAGCAGGTGGAACCACAGGAGCGTGGCGGGAGCAAGGCATTTGGGAAGTGTTTAAGAGGAGACTTGAGTGCAGAGTAGACAGGGACCAGGGTGACCCCGAGGCTGGCTCTAGCGACTTGTCCTGCACCTTCTTGCATGGACAGCAGCCAGCTGTGCCTCGAGTCCCTGATGACAGCAGGGTCCTAGGGACAGGCCCGAGGAGCAAGTTCACCACCAGGCATCTCTGTGCGAGTAAAGAGAGGAGCACAGAAATATTTTTAAGGTATAATAAATCCTAATAAAAATGCAGCTCTGTCTTTAGAGACATTATCTGTATAATTGCAACAGGAAGGACATTAGGCTGTGCTGGAATTTTAGGGACAGGGCTGGCCTTGTTGACAGAGTGGGCTGTGTTTGTTGGTTCATTTGCTCTGATGAAGACGCAGTGAGCCTGTCCTCTGCAGTTTGTAATAACTGTTTAAAGTAATTTTCCTGCCTGTCTTATGCCCTTTATATTATAGTTACAGTGCAGAGCTTCTGATAGACCATAGACTCTATATCAATGATATTAAATGACCTCTTTGCCAAAGATGCCTTTGCCTCTTTCCAGCATAACTCCACTGTGTGGTTCTTGCCCGGTGTGAGAATGCAAGACTGGGTCGTGCTGTGCCAGGCCTTGGTTGCACCAGGCTCCCTTGGGCTGATCTGTCTTTCTACCCAGGAGCTGTTTCCCCTCTGGTGCTCCAGCCTTGTTCTTTCTGAGGTTCCAACTCTCAGTCAGAAAGGAGGTCCTTCCCAGAGGGAGGAGCCTTTGGTTCCAGCACAGATAATAATCTATCCTCCTGCTGCGGAACTTCCTGCACTAAAGGAAAATGGGACAGGCAAGGTGACAGGCTTGCAGAATCACACCATCTTTTAGGAAAAGGATGGTTTATCACACCTCCATGGTGTTTCCAAATCCACAGATGGTGTCCTCAAGGTTAGAGCTATTGTGTTTCCTCCAAGTTAACTTGGGCAGTAGTGTCAAATATTTTATAAGAATTAACTTTTTAATAAGAATTACACAATTCTTCAATTGTGTAATTTTGATAGTACTAGTCTGTATTCTACCTTGGATGGAGTAGAAAATCAAGAGCATTTATTTTCAATTGTAATGCTATTTAATGACTATCGATTACTTATTATATAGACATTTTCAGAGGAAACACTCCGTGCAAAGCAGTGTTCCAAGTGCTAGCTAAAGTATTAGCTCTCACAACCCTTACAATGATCCTGTGCAGTGGAGACTGTCATTACACTCATTATACAGATGGGGCGTGGAGGCACAGAGAGGTGAAGCGACTTGCCCAAGGTCACACAGCTGGGGAATTGTAATCTCGGGCAGTCAAAGTGTGTGCTGTTACCACTGAGATGTGCACCAACCCAACCACTATCGGTAACTTGTAGGGAAAAATCTTCAGGAGCAAGTGAACAGAAGCCGAGGTCATTCTTCCTTTCGTCCCTGGCGAACGAGTGAGACAAGATGGTCTCTTTAACATGTTTTTGTGACTTGACTTCCAGTGTCCTGGGAAAATAGTCGCCATGATGTATCAAGAGCGGAGGTTCAATTTGTCCGTCATTCAGGACCCAAACATGCAAGTTCTTGAACTCAGGTACCACGGGGGCATAAGCATGTACGTAGTGCTGCCCGAGAGCGACCTCTTCCAGGTAAGTTGTGGCTCCCACTTTCACTGGTAGGGATGGCTTTTAGGGTATTGTTAATTGTGTGTTCATCCGTCAGCTTTAAGATTTCAGGTTGTTGGACTATTAGAGGCTGACCTGCTTGCTCACTTATTTGACAAATATTTAAGGAGTACTTACTATGTGCCAGGTGTGGTTACAGGTGTTGAGATCACCTTATCCCCCCAATTAACGCAATTTTATTTAAATAGTTGTAATATCGGAGCGCTCGCATATCTCAGCTATGGCAGGGAAGGGGCTTGAGTTTCTGTCTTCTTTGCCTTTGGCCATGAAAACTGTCCTGCATGTCTATTGAAAGTGTGTCAGACTAAGCATTTTCAGGCAGGAATGATGTGATGGAGTTTTAAAGTCCTAGCCCTTTAAGAATTACAATGTGTGCTCTCACTCTGTGCCACTGTGTCTCTAGGAAAAGCGAAGGCCAGGGACTGCCCTGTGACTGATGGAGCAAAAAGCAACCAACCAGCACAGTGCAAGGGGCAGATGGTGGTGTTCACACGAGCCAGACATCATCTCTGTATCTCAGATCTCCATATTCTTTCAACCCTTTGTCCTCTCCTTGTCGTGAGTTTGGACACCTCACTCTGCAGCCTTCACTCCTAGAAGCCTACATCTCATCTCTCTGCTTGGTACTTCCAACCAGGACAATTTATTGAGCACCTACTATGTGCCAGGTTCTTCAGTTATATTATCTTGTTTGAAATGAACAGCAAGTGAAATGTCATAGTGACATTTAAAAATTGAAAGTGTGGTAATATAAAGTGTTGGTACTCTTATTAAATTATTCACTGGACAATCTTTATATCCATGAGATTTTAGCACACATCAATTATTTTAACTTCAAATATTCTGCAGTAATAGAAAAAGGAGCCTAGATAGAACAAGCAGGAGGTAAGTCAAAAGATAGATTTGTCCTGGTACTTATTGCCTAAGTTGTCTTTTTCCGTAATAGATTTTACCCAATGTGTGGGTCCAATTAGTACATGTGCACATGTCTGTGTAACCCTCCATTACTAAATAGTGCTGGGGAAGTCGGCTTTGCAGTGGGCTAAATGAGAAAAAAACTCTACCTCAGAATAAAAAGTTATGACAGATTAACTTCAAACTGGATAATATACACAAAGAAAATTTGAATGAGACTAAATTTGATTACATAAATTTGGGTTCTTGATAAGAATACAGAGAAGGTTGAATAGCTATGAAAATCTGTTTAGGATTCCAGCGAGCCTGCATTTGGGAACGAATGCTCATATGTAAGAACTGCAAACAGTGCAAATGAAAACAATCTTCCCATTATATGCCTGGAATAATCTATGACTAATTCTCAGGAGTTGGTGAATTTAATATGTGAGTCACTTAAGGGCAGATGCTGTTGGAGAGAGACATGTGCTCCTCGCTGTGTTGCTAAGCTTCCTAGCTGTGCCCGTGGGCAACTCCTGGAGTTTGTCTGGAGTTTCAGTCATCCTGTGTGGAGCTGGAGTGTCCATTTGGATCCCTTGATGACAGCGTGGGTGGGTGTGCCGGGAGATCAAGGTCATCCGGGTCCTTGAGGCTACAGCTCTGTGTTCTAGAGCTCTGTGTTCCTTGCCTCAAGTCATCTGGGGCTTGTTCCATTGGTTTACTCCTGTGAGCGAGGCAAACATTACCATTTTCTGTCTTCGTAATGAGGAAATGGTCGGGTAACACTGATTTAAATGACTGACTACTGAGCTCTTTTCTCTCTCTGATGGTCTCTGAATCCTGAATTCTATACCTATTCCTATGTGGGCAGAGAAATGAAACTCCCTGTAATGCAATTATACAGCTACTCGTTGTCATAGCAGAAGACATAAAACATGTGATTCATTAAAGAGTGCTTACAGTATGTTTTCATCATTTCCCATTTTCAAACCCTCCAGAACCCACCCACATCCTTACACATAAATACAGTACCCAGGAGAGGATCATTATGGGAAACCATATCTTTGTAGTTCTTTCATTTGTTTCCTCACTGTATGGTTCTAAAGTGCTTTGTACGTGTTCCTACAGATTGAAAAGCAACTGACTTTTGAGAATCTAATGAAATGGACCAATCCGCAAAAAATGAGCCACCAGTATGTCAGAGTGTTTCTTCCTCAGTTCAAGATAGAGAAGAATTATGAAATCAAATATCATTTGAAAGCCCTGGGGCTGACAGATATCTTTGAGGAGTCCCGAGCTGATCTCTCTGGCATAGCTTCAGGGGGTCGCCTGTATCTGTCAAAGCTGGTACACAAGTCACGCATCGAGGTGAACGAGGATGGGACCGAGGCGGCGGCTGTCTCCGGAAACAACATCGTGGAAAAGTTTCTCCCTGAGTCTACAGTGTTCAGAGCCGATCACCCATTCTTATTTGTCATCAGGAAGAATGACATCATCTTGTTTAGTGGCAAAGTCTCTTGCCCTTGACAGTCCAGTTGGTTTCCCTTATGGTAGTCCCATCCACACCAGGGAACCGCCACCAGTGAATAGATACAGTTTAATGGGAAGCATGTGGTGTTTCCTTTCATTCACTTTTTTTTAACATTGGTCAGCAGATGATTTTGGTAACTTGACTCTTCTCAGACACCTGGTTGATTATCCCGATCTTGCTCTTAGCGTTTCTACCACCATCTGCCTCACCTATTTATGAAGTCGTTGTCTTTCTGCCTGCTCTCATTTCTACCAGTCTGCCCCATAGCTCTTTGGGCACGCATCTGGGCATGGCATCTGGGGACGGTGGCCGTCTGCTCCGCTGCTCATGGCAACAGGGAGACGGCCCTAGAGATCTTTTCTGAAACTCTGTAGGTATCGCAGACAGTCTGGTTTTACTGGAATTGATGTAAGAAGTAAGCCCGGCTGCTAGAAATAAGGGTGAGGGATAACTTTTCCTTGCTGACCTAAGAAGACATTTGAGTTGCTTTGATGCTGATGTGAAATCAGTCTCTAAATGCAAAAAAAAAAAGGAATTTGGGATTGGGGCCACCCATATTTCATTAATAACTTCAAGTGAGTGAATGTGTTTTGGCTTTTCCTTGATGGAGACTTAATATGTACATAGTGTTTTCAAATATTAAAATATCTTTTAACTGTTGTCAGTTGTTATTTACAGTATATTATTTCACATACTATGTAGTTTACATGTGTTTTTTCTATTTATCAGAATAAAGAAATGCAGCATGACTGTACAGGGCGATCATTCTCCCACGACCAATGGTGGGACTGGCAGCATTTTTTTTCTAGGTCAAGCAAGCAAGCAAGGAAAAAGAAAAAATGCTTTCCAAATATGAATCTGATTTTGTTGATGTTTTCCATTTACTACACATGAAAGTTACTTTTATAGCTACTAACATTGGGCTGATGAGCTCATTTTAAATACTAAAATTTAAATTCATAAGAGGAAAGGATTAGCATACATGAATATTTATAGTAAGTCACAGGGAGCTTTTCAGAACAGATCAAAAATAAATTGAGAATCAGTAGACCATGCTGAACTTCCTGATAGCCTAAGGCATGGCTCTGTGGTGCTCTAGACCCGGCAGATACTTGACTTTCAACAAATATTGTGGAATTCATGACTATGGCATGAATGAATGAATGGATGTGAGACATAATGTAAAAGATGTAGAGAAGCTGCTTATGAAAATAATTTGGTAACTGACCTGCCACACCTGAAATGACTATGATGTCTTTCAGAGATCTTTGCAGGTATGTTTTGGGTGGGGAGAAACTGGCTTTTCTGATTAACTCCATTCCCACTGATTGCCATTCAAAAATAACATGCTCCTAGACCCTGTTCTTAGGGGGACTTCGGTACCCTCATTTGTAGGATTAATTTGGGGACCTGATGGTTTTCTTCTCAAGTCTCTGACTCTTATTTAAGTTAAATCCATGATCCCTACAAAGGTGCAGGAAAGACAAACATTACTGAATAATTTTTCTCTTTAGAGTCTTCATTTTCATGATCACATTTAACACAACATCTTTGTCAGGTTTCTTCTATTACCCCTATTTTATAATTTACATATCTTGCTGTGCATAATGTGCAGTTTTTTTGCCCAAATTTTTGAGGGAAAAATAAGGATGCACATTGTACATGGGTAGCCCTAATTCTGTCTCTACATAAATGTTTTAAATTCTTTTATTTATGCTAACACATTAAAAGTGTAACTCTAGAAACCCATAACAATATCCACATGCAAAATATAATACCCTGGAATATGATCATTGGTTTTGTTTCTAAATATAAATAAATAAAAAATTGAGTTAAATAATTAACATGAAAGATTTTTTCCTGAAAGTTTGGGCCAAAAATGTGGGTGCACATTATACACAGCAAAATACGGTAGGTGTATGACAAGAAGGAAAGTTCATGTTAACATTCAAGTTTGATTTAAAAGCTCTCTGTTGTAAAGGCTCATGCTAGGCTATTTCAACTGGCTGTCCTTCAGCAGAACAGACATGTTTTTTTGGACTCTGTGGACCCAAGTAGAATAACCTGATGTAGCCGGAGGAAGGTTTTTGAGTGTAGGGCAACCATGTGAATTACCAGAGGGCAGGCTTCCTAAACAACTTAGCAAGGAGGTAAAAAAACCAGTGGGTCAAGTGCTTGGCAGACTGAGAAACAGGTCTTGGTCTGTACATTTACTTCTGTTTTCTTGTGAACTGAACTCATCTCAGCCCCATTTCTTGCCCACTCCTTACTCCGTTCTTAGTTATCTAGTTACCTATCTGACGATAGGCAATAGAAATACACCGATATCTTACAGGATTTGACTTCCAAGTCAATGTGAAGAGATTAATAGCTTTCCAAGCAAGTGGCAACATTTCTATAAAACGTGATCCACTCTGCCAGCCAAATGATTCAAACTTGCTCTTCTCTGTGTAGGAGGAAGTCTTCAGGCTGCTTTACCGGAACCACACCCTTTGGCCTGGAGACATGGCAGTTGGGTCTCCGGACACTGGCCAGACACTCTGTCAGTTATGTCAACAGAAGAAAGAATTATGACTTTTCTATTTATGTTATCACTCAAAACCAGTTACTACAAGTTTTTCTTTTAGATGCTCTTTAGGAGCCTCACCATATAGAGTCTCTTTCCCCTTTTAGAACATCAGGACAAACAAGGCATTTTCCTAAGACCATTTGACTTCCCTAAGACTGAGATACTTTACTTATGCCAACAATAGACAGGGGGAGAATTTCACTCTAATGCCAATAACTTAATAAGCCCCTTATGGTGTCTGAAGTGCAATATAAGATAATGGCTCAGCCACCCAAATGTAGACTCTCAGCCTCCTTTTTTTGAGTTCATTTATTTTTTAAAAATATTTTATTGATTATACCGTTACAGTCGTTCTATTCCCCCTTCATTCCCCTCAACCCTGCACACCCCTCCCCCACCATTCCCCCCTTTAGTTTATGACCACGTGTCTCAAGTTCTTTAGATTCTATATTTCCCCCACTATTCTCGCCCTCCCCCTATTTTCTACCTACCATCTATGCTATTTTCTGTGCCTTCTCCCCCCTTCTCCCCCTCCCACCCCCCTGTTTCTAACCCTCCATGTATTCTTCATTTCTATGGTTCCACTCCTGATCTAGCTGTCCTCTTGGTTTGCTTTTGTTTTAGGTGTGGTTGTTAATAACTGTGAGTTTGTTGTCCTTTCACTGTTCCTATTTTCATCTTCTTTTTCTTATATAAGTCCCTTTAACATTTCATATAATAAGGGCTTGGTGATGATGAACTCCTTGAATCTGATCTTATCTGAGAAGCACTTTATCTGCCCTTCCATTCTAAATGAAAGCTTTGCTGGATAGAGCAGTCTTGGATGTAGGTCTTTGGATTTCATGACTTGGAATACTTCCTTCCAGCTCCTTCTTGCCTGTAAGGTCTCTTTTGAGAAATCCGCTGACAGTCTGATGGGTACTCCTTTGTAGGTGACTGTCCCCTTATGTCTTGCTGCTTCTAGGATTCTCTCCTTCATTTTCATCTTGGCTAATGTAATGATGATGTGCGTTGGTGTGTTCCTTCTTGGGTCCAAGTTCTTTGGGACTCTCTGAGCTTCCTGGATTTCCTGGAAGTCTATTTCCTTTGCCAGACTGGGGAAGTTCTCCTTTATTATTTGTTCAAATAAGTTTTCCACTCATGGCTGTTTCTTTCCCCCTTCTGGTATCCCTATAATCTGGATGTTGGAACGTTTAAAGATGTCCTGGAAGTTCCTAAGCCTCTCCTCATTTTTTTGAATTCTTGTAACTTCACTTTTTTCTGTTTGATCATTTCTTCCTTCCTTCTGGTCCACCCCCTTAATCTGAGTCCCAGTTTCCTGTCCATCACTATTGGTTTCCTGTGCATTTCCCTTCATTTCAATTAGTTTAGCCTTCATATGTTCCTCTAATTTGTGGCTAAAATCAACCAGTTCTGTGAGCATCCTGATCACCAGTGTTTTGAATTGTGCATCTGAGAGGTTCGCTATTTCCTGGTCACTTAGAGTTATCGGCTCTGGGGCTTTGAGTTCTTCTTGAGCCATATTTTGGACTGTTCGTGCCTGTTACATATGAGGAGCAGAGCCCTAGGTGTTCACCAAGGCCAGGCCATTCAGTCGCTGGGTTGTGACACTGTATGTGGGGGCGGGGTCAGAGGAAAGCAATGGCGGACCCTGGGGCCCACACGGTCCATCCTACTGCGAGTGAATGTGCGACTGTGGTCAGCCCACTGCTGCTGAGTTCTTGGCTGGGGCCTGCGTGTTCTGTCCCACTGCTCACTATGCTGGTTTATCTGTGTGTGAATGTGTGACCGCAGCCAGCCCGCCGCCCAGATTCCTCACTGGGCTCGCCCGATGCTGGGCTGCCTTGGTGCCTGGGGTTGGGGGATCTTTCTTGCCTGTCCCTGCTCTGCTGCTGGCTCTGCCCCTCTTATTGGTCCAGTTGAACCGTTGGTTGTTGTCGGACTTCCGCATAGTTCAATTTTCTGTTCTTTGGCTGTGTCTTTGTTCTCCAAACCTTTGTTGTATTCAAACATGGTTGTGGGAGAAGGCACAGTGTTTCCACCTATGCCTCCATCTTGGCAGAAGTCCTCTCAGCCTCCTGTATCCAAAACCCTGACCAGGTACTCCAAGCAGGGTCAGTAGTAAGGTGAGGCAAGCCAAGGTCCAAAGGGAGCAAAATTTAAGGAGGCACTAATTCTCAGGAGCTAGTGTTTGTATGACTCTGAGCACAAGTGCTTCCTTAAATTTTGCTCAGTGGGTGGCTTGTTCTTAAAGAGGTGGTCACTTCCAGGTTCAGAGTTGCAGACCATGGAATCAACACTTAAGGTCAGAGCTTCCTTAAATTTTGCACCCTAGGGTGTTCCTTCATCCTCATCCCAGCATGAATTCCAAGAGGCCATCAACTCCAGGTGGTTCTTCCAAATCAGCCCTCACGGGAAGGGAGATGCAGGATGTGATTCTATGGTAGCGGGGGTCCCATGGCCTGCCCTCCTGTACCAAACATCAGGTTGAAAAGGAAATGCTGATCTCTATTTCAGTTTCTTTGGTTATATTTTGCCTTCTTGTTTGTTTTGTTGCTTAAGATCCTGTTAGAGGTGAGATCATATGGTATTTGTCTTTCCCTGCCTGGCTTATTTCACTCAGCATAATGCTTTCCAGTTCCATCCATGTTGTTGCAAAGGATAGGAGCTCCTTCTTTCTTTCTGCTGCATAGAATTCCATTGTGTAAATGTACCATAGTTTTTGGATCCATTCATTTACTGATGGGCACCTAGGTTGCTTCCAACTCTTGGCTATTATAAATTGTTGCCGCTATGAACATTGGGGTGCATAGATTCTTTGGATTGGTATTTCAGGGTTATTAGGATATAATCCTGGCAGTGGAATTGCTGGGTCAAAAGGCATATTCATTTTTAATTTTCTTAGAAAATACCATACTGTTTTCCATAGTGGTTGTACCAGTCTGCAATCCCACCAACAGTGCACTAGGGTCCCCTTTTCTCCATGACCTCTCCAACACTTGTTTGTTGCTTTGTTTATGATGGCCACTCTGACCAGTGTAAAGTGGTATTTCATGGTGGTTTTAATTTGCATCTCTCTGATAGCTAGCAATATTGAGCATCTTTTTATTTGCCTCTGGATCCTCTGTATGTCCTCCTTGGAGATGTGTCTGTTCAAGTCCTTTGCCCACTTTTTAATTGGGTTGCTTGTTTTCTTAGAGTGGAATTGTGTAAGTTCTTTGTATATTTTAAAGATTAAACCCTTGTCTGAGGTATAATTGGCAAATATGTTTTCTTATACAGTTGGTTCTCTTTCTATTTTAATACTGTTTTCTTCAGCTGTGCAGGAGCTTTTTATTTTGATGAGATCCAATTTGTTTATTCTTTCCTTTATGTCCCTTGCTCTAGGGGACATATCAGTAAAAATATTGCTGCATGAAATATCTGAGATTTTCCTGCCTATGTTCTCTTCTAGGACTTTAATGGTGTCATGGCTTATATTTACATCTTTTATCTACCTTGAATTTATTTTTGTGTATGAAAGGAGTTTCAGGGGAAAAGGGGAAGGATTTACAAGAACAAGTATAGAGGACACATGGACAAAAACAAAGGGGGTAGAAATGGAAGGGAAGTGGGAAGCACTGGGGGGTGGGCTGGGATGGGAGTGAAAGACAAAAAACTGTACTTGAACAACAATTAAAAGAAAGAAAGAAAGAAAGAAAGAAAGAAAGAAAGAAAGAAAGAAAGAAAGAGAGAGAGAAAAGAAAAAAAATGCTGAGGTTTCCCTATTATCTTGTAGCCTCATTCCCCTAAACATTGCCCAGGGAAAAAGAGGGTTAGTGCATGAAAGAAGGAAGGAAGGTGGGAAGGGCAGGCTAATGCTTCTTCCTTGAACACCCTTTGGAGAGGCTTCTGAGCCTCGTGTGGCTGTGGACAGCCTCCTGCAGGGCCCAAGCTCAGGTGGGTCCTGCCAGCCCCACATGCCAGGACAGGAAGCTCTGTCTTTCCTGAATAGATATTGGAGGATGATTTCATAGAAGAAAGTAGGATAAAAATTCTGTAGGATTATAATGTGCTTAGCTATATTTCAAACCCTCTTAAATATATATATATATATATACCAATGCTCTCCATTATATATATTAATGGCAACACCAAGCCATGGGGAGACATACCCTTTGAGATGTTTCTGCAATGGGGGCAATGGGCTTTGCCTGCTGTGTCCTCATCCTCTCTCTCAGTCAGTTCTTTGGTGTGTTTTTGAAAACTCAGAGAGGTCATGTGTCCATTAGGATTAAAACTATAACCTGGTACATTTTTGTTATTATCTAAACCAGTGAACTTACCTAGGCTGACAAAAACAACAACATTAATGAAAATACTCGCTGATGTGTTTGACCACCTACTGAATGCAGGCACAGTTCAAGCAAACATTATGAACATTACGTAATTTGATGCTCATTCTAGTCTTGTAAGAAACCTGTTACTTAGCCACTTTTGCAAAGTAGAAAATTGAGACTAGAAAAACGTAAAAAAATGGCCCATGGTTATAAATATAGAATGTGGCAGAGCTGGAATGCATTTGAGTCCAAAATCTGTGTTCTTGTTGCTCTTACAAAGCCTCATTTTGACCATTTTGGATTTTACAAAATAGAAATAACTCTCCTCCTAATTTGAGATAGACTGTTAAGGGTGGTATTTTGACCCGTGTTGTTGTTGTTGTTGTTGATTGCCTTTGTGTTCCAGGGCCCAGGTAAAGAGGTGGGCTCGCTCAGTGCCGCAAACGCATAGTTCTGCTTCGACGTCTTTGAAGAGATGAGCTCTGAGCACGTAGCTGAGAATGCCTTCTCTCCCTTACGTCTGCTGTCCACCCTGGCTGTGGTGCTTTTGGGGACTGGAGGCAACAGTGCATTTCAGATAGAAAAGGAATGTCCCACACTTGTAGTTGCACCTGGAAGACAATCAAGTGATGGTTTCAAACCCCTGTCGTTACGGAGACTTCACAGAAGCCCAATTCTTAACAGGAGAACATATCCACCTTCACTTTAGGTGACCTAGCACACTGGCCCTTTAAACAGCCGGTGCTGGCTAGTGGCACGTCCCTCAGAGGGACCCGGTGGTGCGCATTTCCGAGAGACCAAACCAAAGCGATGGCTTTCAAGTTGGGTGAGGTAGTCTCGTGATTTAATTTGTTTTTCTCTTACAGGTTATCCTCAAAGTGTTTCCCCCTAAAAATATGTTAAATGACGGCCTTGGTAGGAAAGTTATTTCCAAGTGACTATCCTTACATACTCAATAAAGTACAGGTTTAGATTTACAAGACATTTAAAAAATATTGAACCTTTACAACAAAATTCTCCATCGTGCTTTTATCCTATTTTGGAAGTAGATGTGTTGTTTTTTAGCTCTCTAGTTGTAAAATGAAGCGCTGATGTAAAATATAGACCTGGATGAGCTTCTACAGTAGGTTTGGGCTTTGGGCTGAGCTTAACTCACCATGAGGTAGTTTACTTACTACAAGCTGGAAGGGAGCTTGATACAGGGTGCAGCCAAAGGGGGGGCCCAGGAAAGATTTGGAATAGTGTCCAGAACTCAGTGAATAGGAATGTTGGAGAGATGTATAAGGTGTCCTCACCCCTTCCCCCCCACAGGTGTGAGTTGGGGGGAAGTGACACATAGATCAGGAACATGCAGGGCCATTTTGTAAAGCCACAGCCCTGCAGCTAATCCATGGCCTGGTCATTTAACATATCAATAGCCTTTGGCGGGTCACTTGGAAATGTTAAATGGCTGTGGCCATGCTTGGCGCTAGGGGGATGAAGTCATTTCCCCCCAAGATGTGACTGGGGGGTAGATCCCCTGAGTTACAGTGCCTGCCTGCGTGGGAGCTTGGAGGAGAATGGCTCTAGGACATGGGACCATACCTGCCCAGACTAACAATGGCAGCCCAGTAAACTTGTAATAATACAGAAATACTGGCAGGTGTAACTGATCATGGGAGGAGTTGGAAATAGGGGTACAGAGGAA
Source organism: Sturnira hondurensis (assembly GCF_014824575.4). NCBI lineage: Eukaryota > Metazoa > Chordata > Mammalia > Chiroptera > Phyllostomidae > Sturnira > Sturnira hondurensis. Next base: position 33,528,353 of record NW_028074503.1, read on the forward strand.
GATGGGCATGGGGGATTTAAACCCAGACACGGCAGCCATTGGGGGAGAGACACGCGGTTTCAGCAGAGTTAGGACCCCCTGTAGCCATTAGGAGAGAGAGACACGCGGTTTCAGCAGAGTGCAGACCCCCTCTTGGCCAGGTAAAAGGGAAAACCACGCAGCTTTGCCAGAATGGAGATCCCTGCGGCTAGGTGAAGAAAGATGTGCTTTTGGTGGAGTGCAGCTTTGGTAGAAGAGGCCCATGCGGCTTTGGCGTGCTCCCTTTGGCTGAGTGGCCTGGAAACAAGGAGAGACTTTGACTGGAACTTGGTACAAAGAACTCTTGCCAGTAAAAGGTGCCACATGACTTTGGATTAATTGGAGATCCTGCCTGGACAGGCAGGCGACACAGCTCACGTGCCAGCAACCTGAAAAAAACGGATGTGTGCTCTTTTCCTGATTTACGGTACCCGGAGTTGGGACAGTGGGAGAAGGGAGCGCTGTGTGTGTGTGTGTAGGTGTATACCCTTAAAGACTTTAGTATTTTAAGGAAGGCATTAGGCCTGAATAGCATTAAATAAACATTTTGTTTCCTTTTCACAAATCTCTGGCATTGAGAGATGTCTTTCCAATTGGCGGCGGACAGAAGAGCCTAATAGATATTAGTATACTGTCCTTGGGAGGGGCCCCTGTTTTCTGAAGCAGTTTTTGGCATCCCTCGGTGGGCCAAGTATTGCCCCCACCTCGGACCCTTGTTCGGTAACAAGCTCAGGTGGTGGGGAAGACCTAATAGACATTCCTGGAATTAAGAGGCAGGCTATGAAACTAATGAACTATTGGACGTTAATTGTAACTGAACATTTCTTAATTTAAAAAATATTCAGAAAAATACAGGCAGGTTATTTGTAAAATGAGTATGATCTTATGAATCAAATCAAAGCTGGTGAAAAAACTTCCCAGTCAAAAGAAAAGGTTCCAGGCAGGCTTGTCCCATTGCCCTCAGTCTTCTGACTTCTTTTCTTAGTGCCTGCAAGAGTGCTCAACTCCAGGCTGTAATCCAAACAAAACATGCCATGTAATATGAAAGAATGGATCTGTACATTACAATTAAGTCCCTAAGCTATCAAATGTATTCACTCTCTTAAAGGTTTTACCAACAAATGCTTCAAATTATCGGTTCCTTTAAAATTTGTTATGGTTGATTATAAAAATAAAGAGGGTTTATTCTTGTGAATTAATATTTTTCATGCAAAAGAAATAGTGAATGACTTTAAGGAGAAATGTAATACCCTAGCCAAACACAGTAGTCACATCTGTAAGTATCTAGAACTATCCTTCCAAAGAATATTGCCATCAATTCTTGAAGTCATAAAACAAATAACGAATGTAGCATTTTTAAAATCGGGGAATCCAGAGCCACATTCCCAAAGCTTCAGATTTGCAAGAAATGCTTGAGTATATTCATTTATAAGTAGCCCTTGTAGGTCTGTTCAAGGATCAGCCCATAGGGAGGCTGAAGTATAAGGAAAATGGAGTGAGGCATTTTTAGCAGGGTTTGTAAAGAGATACTTGAAGGGATAAAAATAGCCCAAAGCAAACAGACTTGCTAGAGGAAACAGTTAATGCAACAGAATCTTTAACTTCACAGTAAAATCTGGCCTATTTGGTTGACATACACAATACTGATATCTTTAACCGGTTAACCAGCCTTTCAAAGAGAAAAACATAAAATGTGGTTGCAGTCACAAGTAAATTTCCTTAAATGGCTTCATTATACAGAACTCAGCACTTTGTTACATTCTTAGCTAATTTGTAATCTGCAACTCAATGCGGGCATTCTGGTCTGATTTTACTTGAGATGGAGAGATTCCTAAATTATATTCTTGAAAGGGCCTATTTGACTTTCGAAAGTGGTTATCCGGATAAGATCTTGTGGTGCATATTTCTCAGCTCTTTGAAGTGAATTAACAGCTTGTGGGCATCAAAAAAAAGGGCAGTTGGATAAAAACAGAATTCCTTTGTACTTCAATAGCTACTTTGTTTAGGCTCTTCACTTTGAAATCATCAGAATAAGGATGATATGCGATTCTGTGAGAAGATGGATGGATTTTGTTTGGATTTTGTTTAATCGCCCTTAGTGTGGGCAGTTTGGGGGGATGGCTATAAATGTGAATTTCCTGTCTTACATGGAAAAACAAGAAAGCATCGGCTTTGTTGTTTCAGTTTTTACATTTGGAGTTCCAGAGCACAGCTGTGCGGACGACGAGGCTGCAAGACCACTGGAAACTGGGCTTTGCGAAGGAGCCAGGGGTCCAGATCCTTGAAGTGCCCCTGCTGAGGGTGCCCTGAGTATGGTCATCTGCTCGCCCAGAGAGGACACTGGACTTGGGACCTCAGCCTGGGACAGGTAAACCTTTGCAGCCACAGCCACAAGAGAAGGCTCTAGGCTTGAGAACTAAGCAGGCAGAAAGCTAGAGTATTTAGAGTCCACCGCTCACTGCAGTGCTAATGTCCACTTCAACGATAAGCAGAACCCCCAGGTAAAGTGAACACCCACGCACTTGAATGCGTTGCTTGTGCTTGTAAAAGTTTATGACTTTCGACGCACAGCCATGAACTTCCTCTTTTAGCCTTACTGGTTGGTCGTTGTTGTTTCTGTGTTACTTCGATATAAATTCAATCTCTGTGGGTGCCCGATAATGAAAATTTTGAGTTGAACTGAGGTAGACTGTTATATTGGACCATCTGGAATTATAATTTATGTTGTCAGAATTGGAGGATCTCAGGTTCCAATGATGCCTTTTACGTATTATTGTTATTATTAATCCTCACTTGAGGACATGCCAATGATTGTAGGGGGAAGGGAAGAGAGGGGGAGAGAAGGAGAGAAGCATTGATGTCAGAGAGACACATCTACCTGTAGCCTCTCGTACACACCCCAAGTGGGGATCGAACCAGCAACCTAGATATGTGCCCTGACCTAGAATCAAACCCATGATCTTTCAGCTTACAGGATGACACTCCAACCAACCGAGCCACACTGTCCAGGAATCAAAGATGTCTTTTTATGTGGCCAACAGAAAAGTTTGGGCACTTATATAAAGTGTATAGTTATAATTCATAAGTTGAGCAATTTCTAGAAGAATCACAGGAGGAAGAAAAGTAGAAATGATAGGGGACTCAATAGTTGGAAAATTTTAGTTTAAGGTAAAAAGTTATAAGTCTAGCAGGTAATGTATATGTTAAAGCTTTTGTTTCAGAAACTACAGATAAGGCCCATCCTGGCTCCTGGGAAAACAGCAGACCACCTGAGGCACTGCTAGAAATTACCTCCTGGGGGCAAGTTGGAGGCACCTGGGCCTTTGTGTTCCAGGGAGAGAAAGACGACCACCCTCCCCTGGGAACAGCTAACTGCCCAGGACAGGGATGTTGGAGCTTCTGTCACCTAATCCTCCCTGAATCTCAAAGCCCTTACCGCACATTGTTCATTCCCTGGTACGAAAGTGTTGGCCTGGATAGAAAAGACAAGGTGGTCTGTTAGGGTATAAACCCGACATCCTCTCAGATCACTGGCCATCTGAATAAAGTGCCCATAAAGATTCAGTCACTCTCATTGCTTATTGTGCAGCCCAAATGCCGGTGTCTTTTCCGGTTTCAGGAACTTTGCATGTTCATCTCTGTATTTTTCCGAGTGGCCCTTGGATGGTGTACCAAGGTCATCCCTGGATCACAGATTCCAGGCCTGCATGCTTTGACTGCGATTCCTGCCCATGGCCAAATTTCCCCCACTTACTCTGATTGCTTCTGCTTCCCAAAATGACAGTGAGAGGTAGCCTTACCCGTATGTAACCTCACATCCAGCCCTTAGGACGCTTCATGATTTGGTATGATTTTATCTTTCTAAATACAATTTATTGATGTGTTGCTTCTTGCTTTCTGTCCCCTAGGCTGTCAAGAAGCTCAGGGGAAACTAAAAAAGTGGCCAGGCTCAGCTGACATGGCAAACACAGCTGTGGTTCCCCACCTGCCTCCGCTGAGACTGCATGTCACGGGGCTTTGACTCCATACTGGCACCTTAGGGAAGGACTGATGTCTTTGACCACCCAGGGCTACCTTGTCTGGCATAACTGCCGAACTAGCCTTGTGGTCCCTAAGATTGTCCAGGGTGACTCAGAGTGAACCCCTACCAACTGAACCAGCCCAGTGAGAAGCCCTCAGATCTTCAAGGTGGGTCATCCTTTCCTTTTCCTTATCCTTCCCAAGGAGACTAGTCTTTCCTATGGCAGAATTCTCACCCCTTAAGCAAGAAAGTAAATGTATATGCAGACGACTCTGTGATTCTTCAAGTTAGCTGACCTTTACTCACAGAAAACAGGGCAGGTGCAACTGAAAGAGATAAACCATGCTTCTTAGCAATGTTTTTATTTTTCTACTGTTTCACAGAGACTGCCTGTCCTTGCTTTGGTTTGCATTGGTTAAACAAATCATAGCATGCCATTAATTGTACTTGCTCCAAAATTATGATCAACACCACTTCTTTCTTAGGTTACCTTCAACTTGCTCGCAACGTCATTTAAAGGTTGCTAAACCTCAGAACGCCTTTTTCCAAAGGAACTATGTTATTTAGCATGAACGGAACTAAAGGTACTTACTCAGTGAGCAGAGCTAACCTTCCCTGGGGCTGAGGCATGTACAAGGCACTCACACCCACGGCCTAATTTAATTTTCACGAACCCCTCCCAAACCAGGAATTATTGTTTGTTTTTTTCCATATTAAAGATGGGAAACTGGGACTCAGATTTAGTTCTTTGATGCACAGTGACTGACTAGATTTTCAAACCCAGAAAGTCTGACTCAAGACCCCAGCTCTTAGCTCTGAGAGCTGGGACCTCTACGGTAGAAAATGAAGTGGGAAGAAGGCAGGGAGTTTTCTTCCCCTTTTTTCTCACAGAGGAATGAGCACAGGTGAGAAATTACACTGGCAGAGTTTTTCCAGTTTACAAAGTTCATACTTGCACTTATTTCATAGGAAAATGTGTTTTTACTTTAAGAAGTGTCCCTCCCCACTTCTTAATTCCCACTTTCTGATCACCAAACCTTTCTCACTCCTGGCCTCCTGCCGGGTCATTGTGTCAGTCCCCCTGGATGTGGCTTCAGGAGCTCTAAGCCGAACACCTGACTTTGTGCCCTTGGTTGGTGACAAGCTTGGGTGAGGCACTCACATCTGAGGGCTCAGTCTCCCCCTCTGCAAAATGGGCATTCCAATCCTGCCTCCTTCCTGAGGCTGCTGGGAGATTCAAAAGTTAACAGCAAAGAAAATGCTTGATAGTTGTTAACTTTATAATCACAGGCTGCCAAGATGTACTGCTGTTTACGGACACAGGGAAGGGGCCCCTCGAGCCCTCTGGTGGGGGGGCACTCCTTCTTTTGTTGGGCCTCTCCCTTTCCTCCTCTCTGCTTTCTCTGGTGGGAAGAGTTTTACTCCTTTGCCTTGTTTTGGGGCTTGTTTACTGCCAAGTATATTCCCTGGGGTATAATTTTGCAATCATTCTGCATTTTTATTTTTATCTGGTGGCAATGATTCAGAGAAACGGTTTTGAGTATTTTCCCCAGATATGCGAAATTTGAATCCTAGCTCTCCCTTTCAGTGAGTTCGGGACATACTCCACTTCACAACTAGTTCAATACCTCTGCTCATGTCAAAACTTAAACGTTTGTTTTTTTAACATTCAACTTTGAATGAACTGATACAATAAATCTAGCATCAACCACTTCTCCTAACTCATGTGTTCGGAAACTTCCATCAGGTGAACCACTCCGACCACACTGGCTCCTTGTAATGAGACGGTTTCTCAAGCCCCACTATCTCAGAATTTAGATTTTTAATGACTTTATGTTGGATACAGCTGTTATGCTGGACAGAACTGAGCAAAAATGCTGTAATGCATAAATCCTGATAAAGTATTGGTAACATGGTACTATTAAACATTTGCCAGTTGCCTGGAGGACTTTGCACTGAGTCACTTTGCCTGCCCTGTTCCAGGCAACTGACGGCCTCCACCCTAGTAACACAGTCCCAGAACTCGTTGCAAATACCTTCCATTGCCCACACTGACCCCCGAGTCTCCAGCTTGCAGATGCAGTACTGCCAGGAACAGCCAGTCACGAGTGGTCAGGCCAAGGACATCGAAGGAAGGTGAAGGCCAAGGGCAAGTAGCCCATCAGTTGAAACATTTCAAGTTTAAATTTTGTTTCATTTTAATGCTGGGAATTTTTCTTCTTATTAAGCTGTTACATTCATGCCCCCTACTCAGTGATGGTGGGGGGTGGGGGAGAGAAAGAAAAGAAAAAGGAAAAAGAAAACAAACTGGGAAAAATGGGGCTCATGTAGTTCAAAGAACTTTTCTGTAAAAACAAAATTCTAAGAGTCTAATATAGTTCAAACGCAATGCACGCAGGCTGCATTCTAAACCAGTGCATCACTGAAGTAGAAGAAATGAACAGCTCTCTTCCCCAAAGCTTTCCTCGCTGGGCACGAGTTTCTGGAGGGTGTGGCCGCCCGCTCTGCCCAAGGGGGCCCTTGGTCATGGAGTGGTAGCCTGCTCTTCCCAACGAGTAGAATCATGAAGGTCAATGATTGGGCCATGATTTGTCATGGGCTGCCTCGGCTTCTGCTAACTCAAAAAATGTGATTGGTTCAAAATAGATACGTTTAAGTCATTTTAGCATTGATTTTTTCACACGTGATTTACTTAATGCCTGGATTTGTCCCAAATGAACCCGGGGACTCTACTTTTGGAGCCTCTGCATTGGGTTGTGTCATCAGTGACTTGATCAGGTGCCCTGTGACCTGGGTAGCACCGTTTTCTCCTCCGAAATTCAGGCCATCGCACCTTTCCTCCTGGACTTGCGTTTCTATATTAATTAGATGATTCGAGCACTTGATTTCATCTTCATCAACTTGTATTATATTTTTCCTCACGATCCTCTGCCTTCTTCCCTCAAAGAATTACTCAGTCAATGCTCAGAGCACACATTTCCTGGCTATGCCTCCCAGACCACGTTTCTGTCCTTCTCCACCCTTCCTTTTTATTCTCGTAGGTGTGTTCATTCTCTGCTTCTCCTTGGGGAAAGAGAACATTTACTGGGTCCACTGGGGTACTAATTATTTCCTTACAGACTTACCTCCCCTAAAAACAAACTGAAATATTGCTTAATAATACTAAATGAAGCCAAACATTATGTAAGAATCAGACATTTTTCTTCCCATTGTGATGGATGAGAGCTTCACTTTAATCATAAAATCATTGCTAAATAAGTAGTTTGGCATCTTTGAATCATTCACTGTGTTTTAAACAGCACAGGATACGTTTGATACAGTGAAACACAATGCCATCAGAATTAGATTGCAGTTTCTATTTCCTGAAAACAGGTACAGGTAAGAATGTTGCATACAGGACATGCCAAGAGTCATACAAACTAAGCACACTCATGAATATTCTTAATTTCTTAGCACCCCAAGACAGGAATTGTCAACAGAATTCTGTGAATTCCACCTGCCTGATGAAGACAAATAAAAACAAAACAGAAGAAAAAAATATATATATAGAGAGAATATCTATGTAAAATGAAATATATCCCAAAGACAATCTTTAAAAAATATGGAAAATTTAGAAATCTGTATAAACATCATGTACAATGACCTCTAACAAACACTGAATTTTGAAGATAAACCTTTTTCGTTATTTTAAAAATATTTAGTTTTGAGTAAATATTACCCTTATATGACTTCACTCAAAAAGTACAAAAGAATATATAGGGAAAAACTCCTTCTCACCAAACCCCCAGCACCTCAATCCCCAAAAGCAACCGATGCCGTGAGTTTATGTCTCTTCCCAGAGGCATGTGAACCACATAATCAAATTTGCTTAGTTTTCTCCTTCCCTTTCCCTTTAAAACAAATGTTGACATTTTTCACTTGGCTGTATTCACTTCACAATGCAGGTTAGAGCTTCTCTCATTGTAGGTTAGTATAACTTAGCCATAAAATGCAAATCATATCTTTTGGGTGCATTTTATATACATTTGTAATTTTGACACACATCACCAAATTGTGCTTCAGAGAGACTGTATAGATGCATTTCTTGCATTCAATATTATTTGGTATTAGTTTCAGGTGTCTAGCATAGGGATTAGATGGTTATATAATTTCACAAAGTGCTCACCCTGATATTTCCAGTACTCACCTGGCAGCACACACAGTTATCACAATAGATAAATACTCAAAAAGAAAAACCTAATTAACAATGGCTGTGGTAGATAGCATGGGTTAAAGGAAAATGCCTTTACTTCAAGTAAAGGAGATATGTTTCAAAAGAGCCTGGAATGTGGGTGGAATATACACAGGCAGGCGAAACTGACTATGGAGTTACCTACAGGGCGGGGCAAAAGTAGGTTTACAGTTGTTCATATGGGAAATACAATAATTAATAAATAATAACACAACTGCAAGCCTACTTTTGCCCCACCCTATATTTGCATGATTAATAGGTTCAAAATTCTTATTTGTCCTGCTAAAAATATTTCATTTCTAGTCATCAACATTCACATCTTTACATGCCCCATCTTGTAGACAGCTTACTTGGCTTATTAGTTTCCCAGTTACATTCGGATTTATTGACGAATCAATGACAGTATTAGAGAAATTAGCCACCCCCTGCTTCGGGATTGACAGGGAACATGGCACCACCCAAAGACGTCTCCTCCTCCTTCAACAGAGCAATGAGGAGACTCGGTTGCTCAAGGAAGCTTCACCTCCCTCCCGGCCGTCATTCCAGGGCAGAGTGCCAGAGGGCTGTTGCGTGTGCAACTCTGTTCTAGCTGATAGATGCTGGCTGCTTTATTGTGTCTCTCATTTAAGAAAAATATGGCATATGATGGAAGATAAAATTTGAAACACAGTATTTTATGAATTAATCTCTTTGATCTTGACATTACAAAATTGAGGGCCAAGAATGAGAGGAGGAGATAGGCCAAAATAACAAATAAATCGTTATCAGTAAGTTGAACATTTAAAATAAGTGTCACCTGGCGTTGTCTTGAACCAGACACCCAGATGGTCGAAGCGCTGAGGAGTGAACGCTTGCAATTAATGCTGTGGTAGTGATAAAAACTTCAGAACAGATAATCGCATCTTTCTTGATGAAGAACAATATCGTCTGAAAAATAAACCTTCCATGGTTCCACAAGTTGTGGTTTGGAAACAAGCATTCTACATAGGAATTGTATCTAAAACAAAGAATCATAAAACATACTTATGCAATCCCACATCGGCTTCCTCTCCTTCCACCCTGTGGTGATGGCTCAGCAGACTTTTAACAGCCTGTGACCATCATTTTGATGAGAAACTTTACTGTGGGCAATAAAACTGTGAGAGTGAGCAATCATGATAATGATTAAAATAAAAATAAAAGGAATGCCGTGTATTTGCTTCCAGTTTTAATTAATACTTTTATCTGGGTCATGATTTCCTTAGGTCAGAGGCTGGCACTAGTTATTTCTAAAATGGGGCCATGCTTTTGGTCTGGGAAGAAACACAGAAGAAGTAAAATGAGAAGGTTGAAATGAGGCACATGCCTTGAATTTTCGCAGCTCTCCAAGGAGCTGGAAACCCTTCCTGGAGTGGTCCACGTCTTCCTTCCCAGGACACGCGGCACTTTCTCTTTAAAGAAACCACCCAGGCCTGAGTGCAGTTTCTGAGCTGGCCAGGCCTCTGAGTTATGGCATTCTTTTCATTGTGTTGTTACTCAGTGGGAGTTAATAAAGTACGAGTTAATAAAGTGAGGAAAGATATTTAAAACTATATTAGTATCTTCTTTTGTGTACAGATTATTTCATTTTATTTTTTAAAAGTGTTTTTATTGTTGTTCAATTACAGCTGTCCACATTGTTCTTCCATGACTCTCCCCCGCTCTGCCTACCTCCAACCTTCCACATTCGATCCTCTCCCCAGTTGCCTTTGTCCCTGGATCCTTCATACGCGTTCCCTGAGGACCCTCCCCCTTCTCTCCCCTGTGTACAGACTTTAGGGATAAGTCAGAGAATTTAGTTTTTGCATAGCTTTCTTTTGCAACAAGCTCCAGTGGAATGTATAAATACGACTCCATATACTCAACCTTGTTATATTGTTATACATTACTGTAACACATTACAAAAATATTTAAGGCATACATTATATATATATTGTTATATATTTTAGTACGCTAATTAGGAAGTTGGGTGGGGATCCTCGGGTGTAAAATCAAGAAGCAGTGGAGAAAATTCAATTAATTTTTTTCATTGTTTTTTCTCAAAACCCTTTTCCATTAAGGCCACACCCTGGCCATCTATTCCCTTGTCATGCTGATGGCCACTTCCGCATCAGCGGAGGCCACCTGCTTTTTCAGTGTAAGAATTCATTTCAGTTTCAGTTTACATATAATTTTTAGAAAATACAGGGATTGGGAAGGGAGACAGAGAGAGAGAATTTTCAAATACCTGCTTTATTCAGGGCCTTGATGTTCTAGTCCCATTTTTAATTATACCTTTCAAATATTTATCATCTAGAAGCATGAAGTGGGCAGAGCTGTCCCACCAACACATTCGGGCAACACTAGAGAGTTAGGGAGGATGAAGGGCAACACGGAATGGAGGCCGATCTCACTCGACGACCTACTGTCAGAGTCCCTAGGTGAGAATAAGAAAGCAGTCTCATGGTGGCAGAACGTGCACCCTTTTCTTTCCATGTGGAAAACAAAACAAAAATTCTGTGTGCTGTTAAATGACTTCCTTTCTCTTTATTGCAGCAGTTCTATGAGTTAAAATGATGAGTTTTCTAATACTTCATAAGCTGGAAAATGCTAGATATAGAAATGAAACAAGTTTTTTTTTTTAAAAAAGAGTCTTAGGCTCAGAGAATGAACAGGCATTTTGGACCCTAACAATGCCTCCCTACTCTGACTGGTGTGGCTCAGTTCATTGGGCATCATTCCACAAAGCGAAAGGTCACCCGTTCAATTCCCAGTCAGGGCGCATGCCTGGGTTGTGGGTTTGGTGTGTGGGTGAGGCATGCATGAGAGGCAACCTCTCCATGTTTCTCTCTCACACTGATGTTTCTCTCCCTCTCTTTTTCCTTCCCTCTCCATCTCTCTAAGAATAAGGAAACAAAATCTTTTAATAGATGCCTTCCTGAGGGAATTCTTCAGTGAACTTGAGCCTGAGGAATCTTCAGAGGCACCAGATCATTAGAACACACCCATCTGTGGGATGGTGGATGGAAATATGAATACAGAATAAAATACAGTGTTTTTTTTTCACCAATTGCAAAAAAGACACACTCGTTGAATTTTAATGAATGGATGTATGTTTTCTAAGAGTTTGCGTGAATTAAATATTGCATGCTACACATTCATGAAGCCAAGAGCTCAAACTAGCAAACCCACATTAGCATAAATACGTATAGGTTCTGGGATGGCCAGACAGAGCAACAGGGAACAAATGCAAATTTCTGTGATTTCCAGGGGGAAGAGGAGGCAGAGGGAGAGATTTTAATGTTGAATAAAGTCATATGGAATCATATTACTGAGCCTTCATCTTTTTCAAAGATGTTATTTATTTATTTTTGAAGAGAGGGGAAGGGAGGGAGAAAGAGAGAGAAACAGGGACGGGTTGCCTCTGGGCTCCAGGCAGGGACTGAACCCTCAGTACAAACACGTGCCTGCCAGGGAATCAAACCTCTGACCCTTTGCTTTGCAAGAGGATGCCCAGCCAACTCAGCCACACTGGCCAGGGCTTAAGTCTTTATCTTTTGAGGTCTATCTCTGAATTTCAGCAGGTTCACCTCCTTCCAGTGACTACAGATGCCTGGACGTGGGGACTCGAGACCCCGGTCAACACTGCACCCATGCCTTCTTCAAACACGGGTCTTCTGCTCGGGGCCATTTAAGCTGCCTCCCTGGTGGTTCTGCCAACAGATGCTTGTCTACACATGTCGGGTGTCAGGCACAGCGCTGGGTACTGGATGCACCCCGAGGACAAAACAGCCCCTGCTTCCCTCGTGGAGCTTATAAACATGTAAACAGCAAACGTGGGAGTGCGTGTACAATGACCTACGTAGAGGAGCATGGTGAAGGGATAATGTGGTGTGTTAGTTAGCGTCAAAGCCAAAGGGGGGGATCTTCTCTTAGTGAATTCTCAGAGGAGGCCTCTTCCAGAAAAATGAATGAAATAGCAAGGGGACCCCAATCTGGGCGAACATCAGAATTCTGCCTTGTACAGTGTGTGTTTCCGTCTTTACACTGATACCTGCAAGTCACACCGAACCTTGCAAGGTTCTTCCTCATTTCGCCCCACGTTCTATTTGTAGAACACTACTCGAGCAGCAGAAAGACCTGGTTTCCAAAACCGCAGTTACTCACTTCCTGCAACACATGCCACAAAGTTTTAGAATCAACGTGGAACTCTTTACCAGGTGGAAGATTTGTTCTTAGGAAGTGACATTTCCTGAGTTCTTACTGCCCCCTAGTGTTTTTTTTCTTTGTCGTCCTTGCAGTTTTCAAATGGTTATCCACAATGGGATCGCCTGCGCTGCAGGAGGTTTTCTCAGTGTAACAGGTGAGGTTTTGTGCCAGGTGATTCTTTGCTGTGATGGACTCTTCTGTGCATTGAAAGTTGCCTCACACATTAACGTTTCTCTCCCTGTTTCTCTCTTCCTTCTCCTCTCTCTAAAAATAAATAAAATCTTTTAAAAAAGGTGTATAGACATACTGATATATAGCAGTATTCATTGCCTCTACCCACTAGGTATGAATAACATCACTTCCTCCCAAGCTATGACCCTCAGAAATTTCTCAGACATTGTTAGCGCGCCCTGGGGGTCAAAATCACCAGGGGTTGAGAACCAACGTTCTATCTAGCGTGGGGCAGAGAGAAATGCTTTTACAAATATCTCGTAAATATAAATATCTAACATTCTGATAACAAAAATGAGTCATTACTAGATTTTTCAGTTTGGTTCATTCAACGGTGTTTCCCAACATTCCTAGGACTGTAGAATTTGTAACTGTGGAGTTAAAAAAATTGCTATGCAGTTTTCGAATAGAAAAAGGTTAAAAGAAATCAAACTGTAGAAAATCAGTATGCCTCAAATATATTGTTTTATTATCAAGATGGAAATCTTAGAGGAGTTTGCTCTGAATTACTCTTTTCCCCGCTTCTTCTGCATGGCCGGAGCGGAACCCCTTTTCTAGTCTGGGGCGGCAGCCTCCTACGGGCAGGGGATGGGAGTCACCGACTCAGCATCAAAACCATTGCCCCATTTTCAGATGCTTGAATTCCCCCTCTAGCTCACTCTTGCAAAGCTCTGCAGGGCTTAAAAAATTAATCCTTATTAAATTTTGTACTTTTGGATTTGTTATATCCTGAATGCACTACGTTACCCAGATTTCCCCTTAGATTCTTGTCATCTACAAATTCAAATGAGTTGTCATCAAGGCCTGCTATGAAGTCATTAAATAACATTCCCAATGACTCTGTTTTCCTTGGGTGTGACGTGAGGAAAACCCCTGAAAACCCCTCTGGCCGAAAACTTCAGCCATGGCGGCAAATTGCTTATAGTAATGAACTGTGTTTCTGGGTTAAAGCCCGAGAAGTCTTGTTAAAATGAAAATGTAACATCTTACAGGGGTAATCACTTAAGTTTTGAGGGCAACAAGACCAGGACTTGAAGCCAGGGGAATTTGGAGACTTAATTTGCCTTCTAATTCTCTGCCTTTCTCCCACTGAAAACAGAGAAACTAGCACCAGCTTCTGAGACTTGTTGTAACGATTAATTCGGTGGCTTATACAATGCACTTAGTGGTCCCAGGCATGTGGTAGACCCTCAGTAAATAATTGCCTTTGATTACATGTTTACAGCATTGACTTCAGGGAAAAAAAGAACCCAAATAGCTAAGTGTGTTTGGTTTTTCCAAAGTGCTTCAACTTACGAAACCAGGGGTCTCTAATTTAAGGGCTTTTTTAGATTTCACTAGAGTGTTCTCCTATAAAATGTTATCTGTCACCATCCTCACTCAGAGGAATATGTCTGGGGAAGAGGTGGCTCTCATACTACACCATACCGGTTTTTATTTGATGCAAATTAAATACACACACAGATTTTCCCCAATAAATATTAAAGGTTCTTCACAACATGAGGATGAGCCAGTGTATCGACCAGCTTCCTAAATTGTTTTTCTGGAATAAGTCTGACACGAGAGGACTGCCACTGCACACCAGTCACCCAGAGCCGATGCCTGAGCTGGTGCCACCTGCAGAGTATCAAGGTGGCCGGACAAATGTGGGGGTTGGCGTGGTGTGAGTGTGGGGTCTTAATTTTGAACCTACTGGCTTGAGCACAACTTCGTATCTTCTTCATCTCAAATGTATACATTTTAAAAAGCTTTATTGACATGTTACGTGTAATAAATTACACATATTTAAAATAAACCATTTGGGCCCTGGCTGGTGTGGCTCAGTGGATTGAGTGTTGGCCTGTGAACCAAAGGGTTGCCGGTTTGATTCCCAGTAAGGGTACATACCTGGGTTGCAGGCCAGGTCCCCAGTAGGGGGTACATGAGAGGCAACCACACATTGATACTTCCCTCCCTCTCTCATTTCCTTCCTCTCTGTCTAAAAATAAATAAATAAAACCTTTAAAAGAAAATAATCCATTTGGTCAATTTGACAGTTGAATACACACTAGCACAATCAAAACCCCACATTTCCATCACCCGTTAAAGCTCCCTCACCCTCTTTTGCAATCCACTCTGCCTTCAGCCCCATCCTAAAACAACCACTGACTGCCATCTGTCACTGCACATGAGTGTGCATTTTCTAGAATTTTTATAAATGGGATGATATAGCATCTACTCTTTTTTGCGCCTGGCTTCTTTTACTCAGCCTAATGGCTTTGAGAGCCTGTAGGAATCGTGACGGGCCCCCTCCTACTGCTAAGGGGGTTATTTTCGTGCAGGCCCGCCCCATCTTGGTTGGAGTTGAATGTCAGAGTTGAAACTTCGAGAAGAAAATGCAGGAGAACATTTTTGCGTCCTGATTGTAGGCAATGCTTTCTTAAAATGCCAAGTAAATAGATGACAAATGAAAAAAAGATAATTGGATTTCATCAACGTTAAAACATTTGCTCTTTGAAAGGAGCTGCTAAGAAAACAAAGTGGCAAGTTACAGATTGGGGGCAAATACCTGTACACGTCTATCAGACGGAGGACTGGCACTAGAAATAATAATGAACTCAAAGACAAAAGTTTAATTTTTGAAAAATAAGCAAAACATTCGAGCAGGCACTTCACAGAAGGACACATAGGCGTGGCCAATAAACACATGAAAAGATGCTGAGGATTTTCTTTTCAATCAACAAAATGATAAGTGTATATTTTAACGCCTCTAAAATGAGGTCACATCTTACAATTGGTGAACTTACAGTCAGTGGGCTTCTTTTTATGGGAAGTTAATATTTTTATTTTCAGAAGCTAACATTTATCGAGGATGAACATTCCGCAGTGTTCTCAGAACCTTGTCTGCATTTCATCTTGGCAAAACCCCATGAAGGAGGTGCTGTATTTAAACCTATCTTCACGATGTTGCTGTTATTAGCATGATTAATCAAGTCAAAACCTGTGCTATTTTCATTCAAGAAAATACTGTGTATGTAAGTACAAAACAGGTGAGGACAAATGAGGTGGTAATTGAACTTAACCTTGATGGACGAAGGCTGTGGGATGGGGGAAGAGGGAGGAAGAGATGAGTTGGTGCCAGAAGATGAGTTGGTCTCAGAGAAGGTGGCAGAGTGGACATGCTGAGGATGAGGAGTTTGGCATTGGGTAGCTGGGGAGCTGGTTAGTGACCGAGAAAAACAATTCATTTGACTCGAATTCACCCAGCATTCACTAAAGGCCTGCTTTACTCAAAGCAAAGAGAAATATGACTTCATGTAAAACCGTAGCCTAGGGGGGAAGACAGATCTGTCCCGCACCACCTTCTTGTGTTTGGAATGAAGGAATCCCGTGTGCGTGGTGAGGGGTTTCCTCCCAGGAAAAAGTCTCAGCAAGAACATGGAGCAAGAACTCAAAGTTAGATGGGAATGTGTTTATCAGAAAAAAAAAGAGACAGAAAAATTAAAAAATTTTCAAAGCCAAAGGAGGCCAAAGGCAATGATGAAGACTGGAATCTGGAAGCAGAAACTGCCAGCCAGGAAGGCACAGACGTGTCTGAACAGCTTGGAGGAGCTGGGGGCGGTGGAGCAGGGAGCAGAGCCAGCTGGATATTTGGCACAGCGATTTCATGACAGTAACGTAACACTTTTTAGTTGATGCAATGTAAATCCTCATTTAAAACTGAATTTAAACGAATGACTTTTTGAATTAAATGCATAGTTAAATTAATGAATTACTAATAAACGATGTAGACAATCTCCCCACCCCTGCTTCCCTCAATTCTCATTGCTTCCGTTCAGTAGGGAGGTTCCTTGTGGCCTGGCCGAGCTTCCAGGCAGAAGAGGCTGAGTAAGGCGCAGATCAAAGAGGAAACGGAAAGAAGCCAGAGGGCAAATTAACCAAGGCAAGGAGAGAAGGAATGAGGCGGGATGAGTTGTTGCAAAGTGAGGGGTCCTGGATGAAAGAGAGAGTGTGAGAGTGGAGAGCAAGAGAGAGCAGGCAGCAGAGAGAGAGGCAAGCATGAGCGCCAGATGGGGGTGGGCAGTACTGGTGCCCAGAGATTTGGAAACGCGTGCAGAGATGCAGTTCTGTTATTCTGTATTGTGTCTGCAGGGGCCACAGCACGTGCCCCCTTCTCTTCCACTTCCTGTTGTGCTATGCAATAACCTGGAGGAACCACAAAAATATTTCGTGAAGATTTTCTTCAAAACCTCTTGTGTGAATTCATCATCCTTCGAAGGTCGGTGCTTCCTCTCCCGTGCGTGTGTGTGGGGGCCCTGCCTTCCACAAGTGTTGCGAGAATCCATGGCCTGCTGTGTTGCTACACGACACAGCTGTGCGAGGTGCTGCTGTTACAAAGAGGCAGGAAGTGGGTTTTGGGTGTGGGGTGACCTTCCTGTCTCTGCTCATGATTGGGAAGATGTATTATTGGGCATGAGTGTTGGGTCAGCCGCTCAGTGTGGGTGTGGCAATGACCGGATGCTCTGGTGTCTCTCCTGGGGCTAGGTGAAGGCAAGGGCTGGCGTGCCAACAGCTAAGAACTCGAGCTCAGATCTGTGCTTTAAAAAGTGAGATTTGGTGACATTTGTTGCTGAGACTTCCATACCTCCTAGAGATCCCCAAATATTATCGCGGAGGGCAGGGGAGGGTGTGCATGGGCCAGCCCTGCCCAGGCAGATACAGGGGAAAATGGCGGCTCAGGGTCTGCCATGCCCACAGGATCAGAGAGCAGCAGGTGAGGTGTCGAATCCACGTGCAACTTGATTCAGTCACCCAATAAGTCGTCCAGCTTGTCCTATGTCAAAACCATGCAGTGTCCAGTTTCCATGTCCTTTACTAAAGGGGAAACAGTCCATGGATCCAGGAGGGCGGTGCCTCATGAGCAGTGGAGCGCTGTGCCTGAGGATCTGGGGCAAGAACGAGGTATATGGAGCATTAGAAGGGGCAACGTGGATACAAAGCAGTTGGGGTCGGAGGTGGGGCACTTCCTTGGAGGGCCAGCAGGTCCTGTTTTCAAGGGGGAGGTGAGCTCACTGAAGCTTTGGTGGAGGAATGTGGTGGGTGTAGGTTCCGTGTCCTGGACCCCTGTTTCCTGTAAGCGCAAGCTCATTAAGGTTTAGCTTTGTGATGTGGGCCAGGTTACTGGGGCACCTCCATCTTGTGGGTCCTGATGTATGCAAATTAACTTTATCAAACTAAAATTGACGAAGTGCTTACTGTAGGTCCAAACCTGTGTTGGGTGCTGAGAAATGGCAGCGCACACTCTCTCACTGAGGAATCCTGCTCTGTGTAGATGGCTAGAATGTAAAACCACTTTGGAGGGAGCCACCTATTTTAGGTTGAGTTCTCTCAACAGCAGACCTTAAGCTCAAGATTCATGGAGAAGTGATTAATTTAATGAAGCATCCCAGGGGAATCAGGTGGGGCATAGGGGAGGCAAGGGGAGAAAAGAGAAGCCACACGAGGGTGGAGTTTCAGGTGAAGTCCCAGACTCAGCCTGACCTCGTGGGAAGCTTTGAGGGCAGCATTTCTCAGTCTACACTATCCCAGAACATAGGAGGTAGGCTCGTATATTCCCACCTGAGCCAGCCATTGGCTACGGCCTCCTGTGAGATGTGGAGAACTTCCAGCTCTCATCACTGGAGACACGGTCCGAGCATCCACAGGCAATTCTCTGAGTGGTACCAGTGCACACTATTAACAGCAAAGCAGACAGAAGCTGGGGGAGGGGCATGTGGGTGAGACACCGACAGTGGCCACGGCACCTAGCAGTATGGGAGGCTGTAGATGGGACGTGAAGAAGGAAGGGCACTGAGAGCCCTGCTACAGGAAGTGGGGTGGTAATAAGGATCCATCGCCAGGAAGCGTGTTATAAATGTGGAATCTCAGGTTTCTCTGAAGACCTAAGTCATCAGAATCTAAATGTTAAGAAGATCTTCAGCCTTGGCCAATGCTCTTTGGTTGTTGGAGCATTGTCCCATACTCCCAAAGGTTGTGGGTTTGATTCCTGGTCGGGACAGGCATGGGAGGCAGTCAATCACTGGGATTCTCTCTGTCTCTCTCTTCCTTTCTCTCTCAAATCAATAGAAAAATATCTTTGGATGAGGATTAAAAAATTATAGAAGATCTCTAGATTTGTAGGCACATTAATTTCTAAGAAACCTGGCTCCAGAGTGTTAGAAAAAATGCTTTACTGACCTCTGAAAAGGGTAGAGATAACTGTGAAGATCTGAGTTGCCACTTGGTGGACTGGGAGAGTGCTCAGTCTGAAGGTCCCTTGGCCCAGCAGCCGAAACCAGGGGAAGAGAATCATTGCCCGATAAAAGCAGGGCAGTGGTGGCTTCCCCACTTGGGGCTCTGTCTTGTCAGGCTTGTGGGTCCCAAATTCCTGGGCTCTGCAGTGTAATGACTCCATCTGGAACCGACTTCATCGTAGGTGTCAAAGGGTGGGGAAGGGTGGGGAGAGAGTCTGAGGAGGAAAGGGTGGGTGTGGACATGGGAAAGATCGGAATACAAAATAAGACCAGTTGTAGAGCTGACTCTGCAACTGAAGCTTCAAAGGCGTTTGGAAAATCCCAGGTACACCAGGTGACTCAGATACATATCAGTAAGGAGTCGTGCCTCACCTCATACATGAGGAGACACATCTGAGCTCATACATGTCAGACATTTTTGACCCTAACAGTCTGCAACATTGACAACTCCTGCCATCAGGGTCAGAATTTGGTCAGTCAGTTAACATGAGGACACAGGGACAACTAACACAGGAGGCTGTGGGGAGAAATCTGGGGAGACACCTGGTTGACAGATTCCACACCTCAGGTCCTTCTTAAGATCACACAAGAAAACAATAACATTCTCTTACTGTTACTGCTGTTGTTTTACATAAAAGGGATCAAAGAAAGTGTAATAGCAATGACTTTTTGGAGGCTAAATAGTGGGTTGGTTATTATGAGTGGTAACTGAGTTAGCAGAGCCAAGGAAGTTGAATCCTAGAAGGTGAACGGTGAGGAAGGCTGACAATCAATTTAGCGAGCCTACAGAATGTGAGGCTGAAGGCTCAGCAGCACCAGGGACCTCAGGAATGGAGCGTGGAACCCAAAATACACCAGTGGAGGGCAGATCGACCTTCAGACCCTCGCCCACATTGCACGCATTCAGCACGCTGCCCCCTCCCACAACCTGGAAGGAGGTCAAGTGACTACAGGTTGGTTTTTCTAGAGAGAGTAAAACAGAGGGTCACCTTCAGATTGAATCACTCCAGACATGGATTAAGACCAAGGTTGCCACAGTGAAAAAGGATGAATAAGTGAAACTTTAAATTCTGAACCGCACATGCCTTCCAGGGCCTTGGAAATCTGGTGGCCATTTTCTTCTGGGCAGGAGGTAGGAACTGTCTTCGCTGGGCATCCAAAGATAGAAATACGAGGATATGGCAGAGAAATGCCTGACCTAGGACATCCTCCAGTAGCATTCTTCTCCCTGCCTCCCAGATTCTCTTCTAAGCAGAGAGCTTATTGGTGCCCCCTTCTAAAACAGGAAGAATAGATGGACAAGTAGCTGTGACCATTTAAGGAAAACATCTAAGTGAAAGGATAACACCAAAGCATTTTTCGTGTTAGATGCTTCTTGCAGCAGCTGCAGAGAGGGGCTGGGAGATACAACCCAGCAGCTGAGAGTTAATGTTCCACAGAACAAGCCTGCATCAGAGAGGGACAGGACCTAGAATAAGCCAATAGAAAAATCCCCTCATTTTTGTTTTGAAGAACTCTTCTAAGCCGTGCTATTTCCACAGAGCTTCTCCGAGGTGCCCTGTGTGATGAGCATCTGGCTGGGTTTTCCAGCTGTGGCCAAGTAGGGAATGGAGGGTTTCCCTTCTTCCTCTGAGTCACTTCCCATCTCTCTCCCCTCTTGATGCCCTGGAATTGCACCCCGTAATAACCCTGAGCTGGAAGCCTTGAACAAGGCTCTTTTGCTAATGTAAGAACATCTGGGTCTGGGAACGACTGCACAGAGTGGACCATTGATCCACTGGAACCATGGGGTAATTGACAAGAGTCTTTTATTGTATTCGAGGATTGATTTGTATTTGATTTTTATTATGGAAATTTTTTAATATAGGACTATATAAAGATAGATAAGCTGAATGAATCTCAACACATTCGTCAACTAGCTTCCATTACTATCTCCCCATGTCCTCTCTTGTTCCACCCCCACCTCCACCATTTTTCCTCCTCGACTTTGATTACTTCGAAGCAAATTCTAGGCATCGTTTCATTTTAGCCACAAATATTTCAGTACATCTCAAGTAAGGACTCTTCACAAATTTTAACACAGTATCCTCTCTCAAACATTGTCTCTGGCCTTGGGGCCCTAACAGCTCCTGGTGCGATCACAGCAACCCAGAGCGCCAACATTTCACAACTGGGAAGGGTATGAGAAGTAGTGTCAGTGGAAAGAGCATTAACCTAAAACACTTGGGTTTAATTTAATCCTTCCCATTCATTAACACTGAGGCTACTGTTAGTGAGGATTCTGTGTCCTCGGCTGTAAAACAAACATCCTACTCAAACAGTCATTGGAATGTTAAATAAGATAACGTGCATTGACATTTTTTATAAATTGCACGGGACTATCACAGTGTAAAGAAAGGGAAACCCAAAGCCGTTAAGTGATCTACCTGTGATCACACAGCTGCCGACAGATGTCGGTGTAACACTCAGGTGGAGATAATTACCCAGGAGTTCAACAGTAATAATAATAATGAGCGCTTATTACCATCAGACATTTTACATAAGGTTTCACCTAAACTATTTCCTTTATAACAATAGTTTTGTATAGAGAACACATGAGTCTTTTCAAATCCCTTTATAATTATAAAAAAAGTTATAATTCCTTTCAATTCTGTTGAAAATGAGTTTAGAATTTCATCCAGAGCTGATGGACCTCAGGAGCATTATTATATTTTAAATGAGTAAATGAGAAATTTTGGAAATGTAGGCTATCAGCCTAACTTTCCACATTAATGCAACAAGAAAAAAGAGGATCTTATTTCAAGATTATAAGAATCACACAACATTATTTCATATAAGTGGCAAATTCAGGCTACGGGGCTCATGACTTCTAATTAGGAAAGTGAGGCGGCAAAAGATTCTTCCTTGATGAAGTTTTCCAAAACATTTTTTGAAATGGGCTTCATGTACTCATGTCCAAACAGGAGTAAGAGTAGTTAAATGTTTGTGACCCCAAAACATGATCACAACGGTATACGCACCCACTTGCCGTGGGGAAGCTGAAACTCTCCTGCAGCAAATGGTACGACTTATTCCTGTCCCTTTAGGTATCTGGGTTTCTCAGCACCACCTGATGAGATGTGAGTCTAACATAATATGTAGCCGATTGGGAGAGCCGTTGGACATCGAGAAGTTGCGTCTATAGAAAGCTTAAATTATTGTACTTAATACCATGCTCTGCCAGCGTGGGGGAAAAAAAGGGAGCTATGCTCTCATATAAAGGCAACAAACATACAGGTGCAAATATTGAAATCCCCAAGAAATGTGATTTAAAAAGTGTTGAAAGGGTGATAAGAGCAGAGACCACTGAGAAATAACATATTGTGGGGGAAGATTCTTTCCTTTGACTCACGTCTCAGGTAAGCAAGAGTTTCAAGGGGGTGGATTCAGTATCTAGAATGAAAAAAGAAGCCATTGCAAGTCCAGGCCTGATGGAAGTCTGAGGTGTTCTGGTCTGAGTGTGATCTCAGTAGCCTGTCCATTTCATTCTTTTTTTTTTTTAAGATTTTATTTATTTATCTTTAGAGGGGAAGGGAAGGAGAGAGGGACAGAAATATCAATGTATGGTTCCCTCTCGTGTGTCCCCTGCTGGGAACTGGCCTGCAACCCAGGCATGTGCCTCGACTGGGAATCGAACCGCAATCGTATGGTTCGCAGGCCCGCACTCAATCCACTGAGCTACATCAGCCAGGGCTCTCCATTTCAACATCTAATTCATAAATCATTTAAATTATTACTTTCCCTGAAGCCAATATTCTTGCCAATTCTGTTTAGCAGGATCTTCAAAGGTTTCCCCTCCCCCCAGTTTAAAGTTTTATTTGTTTTTGTTTGTAGTCAAGTATCCAAAACAAAACTTGGAAAATTGAGGAGAATAAAGCAGCTTTCTTCCATTGTGAGTCCACCTCCTGCGGCTTTGACCCTTGCCATCTTCACTTGGCTCTTTGCCTCCTTCCTCAGTGCTGGGTACTTGCCCACTTCTTAGAAATCCTGGTAGTTCAGATCCTATGACGCCTTCACCAAAACCCTGGGAGAGAGGAGATATCCCCCTTCCATAGGTCTGTTCCCCTCTCTGCCTATTGCAGTTAGCCAAGATCAATGTCTCCTTTGCCTATGGAGTCCTCTCCCAGTACCTGCCCCTGAACTTCCCCGAGCTCCTAGACCCAGAATCCCAACATTCGTTTCAGATCCAGTTCATGGGACTCAACCTTCTCTCCTCCCTGTCCTGAAAGACAGTTTTCTATCCTTACAGAGAAGGGGGAAGAGAAGGAAAACCTGGCTTTGGGCTTGGGGTTCTCTCAGTAGTGCTAGGGAGCATCAGAATTGGAATACAATAGTTCCTGTTCAGTTTAGTTAAAAAAACATTAAGTTTTTTTAAATGAGATGTAAAAAAGTAAAATGAATTTTAATAAAATTTTCTAAGTACAGTAATGGAGATAAAGGTTATAGTAATCATTAATGCTTATACTTTTGAGTACCTACTATGCGCCAGATATTAAGATAAAGGCTTATCTAGAGTCTCGAATTTAATTCGAGTCAGGGGAGAGGAAGGCAGGGGCCAGATCACAGACAGTCCTGGGCTCGTGTGAACCAGTTAGCCATTCATCCTCTGTTTCATGGGACGTGTTGAAGAATTGAAAGAAGAGTCAGGCCATGCCTGGGGCAGATTCACATTGGAACTAGATTGACTTACGGCTTGAGGGACAAGACACTAGAGACAGTGAGATCAGACCAGAGATGATAGTTTTAGAGACGAAGACCAGAGCCAGAGTGATAGTTTTAGAGACGAATAATTTAAAACTAACATTAGTGGGATTTGTTAAGTGATAGATGTGAAAATGGTTCAAAAGAAGAATCCACAATGTTGCTCCAATTTTGCCTTGGATTGCTAGTAGACAGATGGGAAGTAGATAAGGAGAAACAGGGCTGGGGGAGGGATGGGGTGTAACGTGTAATGTCCAGTATGGGGCATTTGGAGACTGGAGTGGCCACGGGCAGTCAGGTGGG
Source organism: Sturnira hondurensis (assembly GCF_014824575.4). Lineage (NCBI taxonomy): Eukaryota > Metazoa > Chordata > Mammalia > Chiroptera > Phyllostomidae > Sturnira > Sturnira hondurensis. Next base: position 33,552,375 of record NW_028074503.1, read on the forward strand.
ATTCCTCTGGGGGGCTAGATCTGGCAGTCTCGAGGTTGGGGAAGGGGTTGAGGCTGGAGATACTATGGTGGGTGCCTTCTTGTCTCCTTCCCTTTCCTCCTCCCCGGTCACCCACCCATCACATTTACATTCCCATATTCCTGTCTCTGCCTTCCATGGATTCTGACTAATGGAGGAAAGAGCTGAGCAACCATTTCCCGTCCTTCCTCTTCACGGTCACACGGCTCTAAATAAAGCAGTCATGGTTTGAAGACAGTGTAAATTCTCTGGTTCAATCCTGTGATCGCCGGCTTGCCATTCCTCTAATTTGTCTTTGGTATTTCCTTCCTAGAAGTCAGCGGGTGCCCGCGTCATTTTATATGGGACCAGTTCTGTGATTCACAGGTGTGAATCACATGTATATTCTAATGACAACTGTCGATTGGTCTCTGGTCTTTTATCTACTCCTGACAGAAAACAAATACAGACAACCTGAAAAGGGTAAAAAGAAGTCATTGACATCTGGATTTGGAATGTATCATAAGATCGTGTGGTTTTATGTTCACCTTCTAAATATGTCTTATCAAAGTTAACATGGAAACGTGTTACATTTGTTAGGCGTTATCCAGCATTGGCTGAGACGCGCTAGAGGAGAATGGCCGAACTAAGACTCGGTGACCCTACAATAACCCATCGACCCACATGTAATCCAAAGTGAATCCAAAATTGAGTAATGGGTCCCTTGTCGTTATGAGTCTAATATCGTATCATTAGACCCCGGATGGAAGCATAATATTGTAAGGCCTGAGTTTCGCCTGGTGCGTATGATGAGTGAATTCCTGATTCACAGTGCCTTCTGGAGCCATTCGGAAAAGGTAAGCTCTCTTTGGGCATGCTTTTGGCGTGATGCGTTTGACTTTTTCAAGTGCTGACTCACAGAATACCAAATATTTGTTACCACAGATCCCAACTGTGGTTATCACTTGGCAACAAGATAAATACTCTGACTGAGGTATTACACTTCCCAACAAAGCTGGATTCATGTGCAAACTTTCTCACACTCATGCTGGCTCAGGGCACTATCTTAAAATAGGCGAGGTTCACTTTCTGTTGCCCTGGGTTCTGGGAATGTCTCTCTCTCCCATGTCAAGTGTTCTCATTCTTTCCCTCACTCTCTTCACACACCCTGAAACTGCTTCCCTCCACCCCATTAACACCCTCTCTGAAGGAACTTATACACATTCATTACTTCTCCCAGAGCCATTAACATACTAAGTTGTATCGCTAATTACAAAAGGGGATGTTTATACTCTGATAAAGATATTTTGAGAAGTCTATGTTGGAGGCTGCTTTAGTCAAGGGGATCCTAAATTCACACCATTGAGGTGCCCACCTTCACATACATTTATCTGGTCCTGCTCACAGCCACAGATCCTTAAGTTTCTAGAGCAAGTCATGCTACCTAAATACTAAGGCTAATTAGTATTAGAGACCTTTGTCATAAAAAGTGTTTTAATAACTTTAACTGAAAGTCATTAATAAAATAAGATTATTACATGGAATTTCATGCCAAACCAAGATTCCTTTTTGACCTACAATTATGTCAAGACTTGGATAATTTCACTGTGGACATTACTATTGATGTGGAGATGACATATTTTTCTAATTTGAATATTTCCTATCTACCAGTAAATCATATGTAAAGGGTAATTATGGAAGTAACCATGATTGCTCATGCAAAGTGGAGAGGAGAAGAGAAATAGGTCACCATGTGCTACACATGCGTTAAGTCATTTAGCAAACACTCAGAGAGCATACAGGATGAGCCGAGCGCCTGTCCCAGTCATGGGGACACCTGCTGTGAAACTGGTGCTTACGTCTAGCAGTGACATCCGTGCTGAGTAGTCGTCACCTGGGTGGGTGATTTCATCCCAGCTGGCAGGCTCTCCAGAGAAAGTGCCATGCATGCCACCTCCAGTTAGAATATTAGAACTTTATCCATAAAGTTCTTTCTTTATTATTTGGGATATTATTTCTCCTTTACGCATAATTCCTTTTAGTGCTACTAGGAAGAAAATAAACACCTCAATATAGATACTTTGCTAACCTAGTTCTGAGGTTAAAACTAATGCATGTCTATGATGAAAAATGTGGGCAATTTTTGAACTATAAATAAAAAATGCTAAATATCTATAAAGTTACTGCCCAGAGATAACCACTTTATATTTGATGTATTTTCTTAAGGTCATATTTCCACTTATATTTTATTTACATTGTTGAGTAATACTGCAAATATAATTTTCTGTCCTTTTTTTCCTCCTATGATTATCTTATACACATTTTCCTAGAAGGTTGGGAAATGGGAAGGGGAAAGACATCCTGTTTCGCTGTTCTCAGTTTCCGTGGACGTGGCCTGCACGGCCCTGTGGCGTGTACTGTTTTGGGTCCTCAGAGAGGCCTAGTCTTGTTTTGTCAGGGTTGGGGACCCTTTGCGGTAGCTGGACTCTCCTCTAGTTGCCCACGGACTGTGATAGGCAGTGATCTCCTAAGACATGTTTTACCCTTTGGTCCCTCCTCTTCCAGACTTTCCAGAGTTTTCTTCTTAACACACCACTTTTGTTTCTATTGTTGTTCAATTACAGTTGTCTCTCCTTTTCCCCTATTCTCTCTCTCTTGCCATCCCACTGCGCCGCTCCCAGAGCCAGTCCCCACCCTGTTGTCCATTATTACCATGGGTCCTTTATCATGCTCCTTGACTTGACCCTTCTCCTCCTTTGCCCCATTATCCCCCCACCTCTGGTCACTGTCTGTTCTTTATTTCCATGTCTTTGTTCTATTTTGCTCATTTTGTTGATTAGTTCCACTTATAGGTAAGAAAATATGGTATTTGTCTTTCAATGCCTGGCTTATTTCACTTAGCATAAGAGTCTCTAGTTCCATCCATGCTGTTGTGAAAAGTAGAACTTCTTTTTTCTGCTGTGTAGTATTCCATCGTGTAAATGTACCAGTTTTTTGATCCACTCATTTACTGATGGGCACTTAGGCTGTCTCCAGCACTTGGCTATTGTAAATAGTGCTGCTGTGGGCACTGGGGTGCATAGGTTCTTTTGAACTGGTGTTTCTGGATTCTTAGGGTGAAATCCCAGCAGTAGAATCACTGGATCAAAAGGCAGATCCATTTTTAGTTTTCTGAGGAAATTCCATACTATTTTCCACAGTAGCTGCACCAGTCTGCATTCCCACCAATCGTGTACTAAGTCTCTCTTTTCTCCACAACTTTTCCAACACTAGCCTCTCTAATGGCTAGTGATGTTGAGCATTCTTTTATATGTCTCTGGGCCTTTCGTATGTCCTCCTTGGAGAAGTGTATGTTCAGGTCCTTTGCCCCATTTTTAAATTGAATTGTTGGTCTTCCTGGTGTTCAGTCATATGGGTTCTTTATACACAGGGTCTGGCAGAAGTAAGGCCTGCTTGAGTGTGGTTGGTAGGGCACTAATATGAATGTAATAATTTGTAGTTTTAATTTGAACATTTACCTAAAATGTCATAGGGTGTGCTTGAGTGTGATATTGTTATGTTACAGAATTACACGCTTATGATTTTGTAAGAAAAAGGAGCATGATTCATGCCAGACCCCGTATTTTGGAGATCCAATCCTTGTCAGAGGTATCATTAGCAAACATGTTCTCCCATCCAGTGCGTCCCTTTTCATTTTGCTGATGTTTCTTTAGCCGTGCAGAAGCTTTTTAGTTTGATGGAGCCCCATTTGTTCATTCTTCCCTTTAGATCCCTTGCCCTCAGAGATATTGCTGCGTGGGACATCTGACATTTTACTGCCTGCCTTTCCCTCCGGGACTTTTGTGGTGTCATGACTTACATTGAAGTCATTTATCCATCTTGAGTTTATTTTGGTGTATGGTTAAAACACCACTTTTTACAAGTCACTTCCCTTCTCCTGAGTTTGCCGCAGGCAGACTTTAGATTAGATCTTAGCTCAGGCTGGAGTCAGAGGCCCCTCCGTAGGACGTCATCTGTCCCCTTTCCTCCCACTCCCTCGTCACCCTGCTTCTGCCCCAGGCGGACCTCAGCCAGCCACTTGGTGGTCTCTCCTGCCACCTCTGTAATTTTAGTGCCTTCCCCTTTCAATATTCAATTTTTTCACTTGTCCTGACCCTTTTTTGGAAGTCCTATCACACATTTCTTAGTTTTTCTCCCTCCTTCCTAGGGCATACTGTACACCATTGGCACCACTCAATTTAGCTCTTAATCATATATTGCCTTTTACGATTTCATCTAATTGATTAGTGTGCAAACACCTCATACTGAGCTCATACAACTTCTCCAATCTAGGCAGGAAGGCAACTCCTACATCTGGCCACCAACCGTCATTCTGCTATATGGAATGTTGCCTAACACTATGGAACTTTCAGTAAATCAATGATAATATGCCTACTACTTAACAGACATTATCTCATCTATTCTTCACACAAGTTTGTGTCATTTGGGAGTGCTTTTGGCTGCAAATGACAGAGGACCCAAGGTGTCTAACAATGCCTAAACAATGCACACTTATTATTTCTTATCTCCTGTAATGAGAACAAAAGCTGGAGGTGGGTGGTTTCCACTTTGGCTTAGAAGTTCTCTCATGTCAGGGCTCTGGTCTGGCTTCTCTTCAAACATCTTTGCCTTCTTTTATTGTTGCCATGGGGCTGCAGCATCTCCTGGCATCACATCCTCAGACAACCATGCTCAAAGTCAGGTAGGAAGCTATGGTGTAGGCCAGGGAGTTTTTGTTTGCACGTCTCTTATTAGGGAAGGGAAACTCTCCCTAAACATTTCCCAGAAGACATCTCCCACGTCTCATTTACCAGACTACAGCCACATCCTCAGACCAGCAACTAGGCCCTCCTTTCCTAAGGTCAAGAAATCTCTGACTAATACCTAAACAAAATCATAGAAAAAAATAGATGGCTTTTGTGTAGGCAATGAGCAGTACCAGCCATATAGCATTATTAGAAAATTAAAGCTCAGAGGGGTTGAGAAATTTGTGCGTGATTGTACAACTAAAAAGTGGTGAGAGAGAGAAGGGGGGTGGGTGGAGAGAGAGAGAGAGAGGGAGAGAATTTCAGCCCTTGCTGTGGCTCAGTTGGAGCATCATCCCACAACCTAAAGGTCTCAGGTTCAAGTCCCAGTCAGGGCACATATAGAAAGGCAATCGATTGATGTTTCCCTTTCTCTCTTTTTCTCTCCCCCGCCCCTTTCTCTAAAAGTAGTAAAAGAATGTCCTCAGGTGAGGATAAAGAAAAAAGAGAGGGAAGTTTCAAATAAAACTTTTCTGAGTCTTTCAAAATCCAGCTCACCACACTCTGGAGCCCTTCTAAAGGGCTCTAGGTGTTTTAACATCTTACTCAATTCACCAAAAAATCTCTAGTAAGTGCCCATTGACACTCAGCATTGTTCTTGCTGCTGAGGGGGAAACAATTGTAGACTAGTTAGAAATAGAATCCCGGCTCAGATAAAAACAACTGGAATTAACACTACTGTGTTAATTATACTGTGAGCTCAGCTCTCAGGGGGCAGTTCTATGTTGCAGAAGTTCACCAAGGACTGCAGAAGTCAGGCTGGGTTCACAAAAGCTGTGAGGTAGGAGGTTTCAATCAGGAGGGAGGAGAAAGGATGGCATTCCCTTTGAGAAGAAGAGCTTGAGTAAAAGTAAGGGACAGAAAAAGCAGGGCCTGAAAAGTGGGCAGAGCAAAGCTCTAGGCACGTTCGCTATTGGCTCAGCAGACTGTGTCGCTGAGAAAGTGTGGTGAAGGAACAGTTGAACAGACTGGTCACATAGACATTGTCAGCAGGGGTCCTCTGGGGAACTGAGGTAGACAAGGGACAGAGACCTAGACCCCCAAGGAATAGCGCCTACTCAACGCTCACCGATGCAGAGGACCAGCTGAGGTCCAAGGGATATGAAAACTTGTAAAAATGGTCAATGAGTGCCTACACATTTCCTTTGGTCTAATGAAGGAACTTAATTGTTGAAAGATCATTGTTGAGGGTGGACTTCCCAGTTCTTTTTCTTTGTGTGACCCGAGATCTTCCAGCAATTAAACACTCAAATACAGCCGTGCACTGCACACTGTTTTGGTCAATGATGGACTGCATACTCGGCAGTGGTCCTATAGGATTATAAATGGAGCTGAAAAATCCCTATCACTTAGTTTCTCACATATTCTTGTCGATGACGGGCTGAGCAAACATGCTTTGCTGCCAGTCATATGAAAGTGCAGCACACAATTATGTACCTATGTACATACATACAACTTGATAATGACAATAAACAACTATGTTATTGGCTTATGTGCTTATACTATACTTTTATTGTTCTTTGAAATGTACTCTTTATACTTAAAAGGATAAGGCAGCCATAAAACTGTAGCTGTGTTACATCACAGCGACCTCACACACCCCATGTTTCCTGATGGCATCATTTTCTCTTCTGCTCGATTTGATCCCGGGCTTCTTTGCACAGGTGTGTAGTAGAGACGCAGTAGGCTATACCACCCCAGCGAGGTGTGTGGCAGGCTCTACCCTCTAGGTTTGTGTAGTGTGCTCTGTGGTGTTTGCTCAATGATGAAATCGCCCAGTGATGCGTTTCTTAGATCTTACCCTCATCATTAAAGAGACACATGACTGTAATTTGGCTTTTGACAGTTAGACAAAGTTCTGAAGAACACCTCTTTGCCATTGTCCCTCCAGTAATAATGAGAGGTTTGGGTTAAGTAACCCCACATATTTTTGACCAGAAACTCATGGAAGCAAGAGAAGATTAGGACAAAGCTGGCTCCGTGGATCACAGCCAAGCTGAGACAATCGCCCAGTACTCAATTCCACAGTCCTGGCTTCACTGACACCTCTGATTGTCAAGCGAGCCCGCCACACGCAGGCGTGGAGCTTCCCACACTGGTTGAGAAGAAGCCTGGTGCACTTACTTCTCTTCATCCTGTCCTTGGGGGTTGGCTGAACAGAAAAGCAAAGGGAAGAGAAGTGAAGCCATATTTATGATGTGTTGCGAACACTTTTCCGTAAGCTCTAATGACACGAATATTTTCAGACTCAGATTACATTTCCATTCATATTATTTATTTACTTTTATTCCTCAAATTTCTTTGATTGTGTCTACAAAAAATCTAGCAATTTTCTTATGGAAGTTTTCAACATCACAATTTTCAATCAACACACCTATGATTTACCTAGAGTTAAATATCCACTTAAAGTACACTTTGGATTTTCACTGTTCAGTAAGATAAGATCCATGTTCTAAAAAAGGTCAAAAGCAAAGAACTTTGGGTGTGGCTGGTGACAGGAGATTAGGGTGGGACCCGGAATTATTCAGGAAATTATAGCTTGAGAAAAATGGAAGATTTTAAAGTAGAGAATTTCAAAGAAAAATGTTTTCTTTCTCTTTCCATGACCAAAGGGTCCCTTGGGGGTTGCTAGAATCAAAAGAGAAAAAGGAATCCAATACTTTTGTGTATTGAAAAAGGCCCACGGGCAACCCTGTCTAAAAGACACTAGAGATGTTGTAGAATTCAGTAATATCTTTGAGTGCAGGTGGGGTGGACAGCCTTCAGCCCATTTCAACAGGCATATGTAGAAATTACTAAATTCATAAGTTTCTGAGTGACATCACTATCCCCAAAATTTCTCAAATGGTTCCCTAGCAAACAGGCATTTCTATTCTAGTGATGCCTTTCTGACTAAAATGTTGAATCACTCAAAGCTTTCAGATTAGAAAGAGAGAGAAAAAAAATGCCCCGTGGGAGGGGCCAAGCTTTATAAAACCAGTCATCACTGTGTGTGAACTCTGACAACACTCCACGGGCGTGTTTCCAGTCAGAGAGCAACTCGGCGACAACCAGGTATTTCAGAGATTTCTGTGGCTGTCCCTAGGCCTCATTGCTTTTCCTCCTTCTTCACTGCTCTTACCAATACAGTGTGGTTCTTTTCTTACTAATGAAATGTCAAGTGCATGATATTTTTAGAGGGTAAGTAAACATTTAGTGGTGTTTTCTTCTTTAGTTGTTTGACTGGATATATTTTAGCTCAAGATTTGAATTAAATGAATATAGCAAGACTTAATTTTGAATCTCAGAAGCCAGCAAGTGCCTGAATACTTAACCAAATCTTTAACAACAATAACCAAAACAAAATGTACATTAGAGTCTTGATATTAGTTTTATTGAAGAGGTTAGAATGTGTATATTCTTTACTAGCTAGTGTTTTGACACTGAATTTAATGGGAACAGCTAGGATATTTGAAATATATTATTTTAAGCAATGAAAAATAATTTATCCACTGAATACAAATATTAAAACAAGTTGGCTGAGTTTTTTTCTAAAATAATCAGAAATTAAGCAGTTTTCTGGTTTAGGTCAGTTCAATACCAGAATATGCGTGTTGAATTTAGTTAACTGGTGAATTTAGTGAAAGGGAAAAATCAGCCAAACTTCTTGTTGCATTGAGTGAAATGATAGTTCAATAAATAATTTAGTGCTCCATAATAGACAATTATTCACTATGAAAGTCATCAAATACCAGAAATTGCTTTTCATTGTGTGTGTGTGTGTGTGTGTGTGTGCGCGCGCGTGCATGTGTGTGTGTGTGTGTGGTGGGGGTAGGGATTGGAAAATTGGTCATTTTGGACAGAAAGTTTCCTTGGACTTACTGTTTTCTCTTCTTTCTCATTGATTTCTGTGGTCAATATCAAATTATTTGCATTGTGTAGTTACAAACAATTTGGTTTAAACGGCACAGCAAATTCAAATCTAACATGGAGTGCCAGGGAGGTGAGGACCCTGGGGGCCCCTCCCGAGTCCTTTGCTGCCTGAGCCAAGTTTCAGTGGCACAGCTGTCAACTTGTGCAGCAGGAACTGCCACACACACCAAGGAGCCCAGCCCTGAGTGTGCTTCCCACCCATTCTTCTAGCAAACAGTATCGTAGCAAACAGTAATTACGAGTATAACATTTGGGTTAGTGAAGGTGTGTAACTGACTCTCATTAGACTCATGACAGGTGCTACCTGTTCTGGGCGATCATGCTATTCAATGTCTACTCTGTGACTTCAACTTCACATTATGTTGGGCAGATTCCAACTCAAATGTAAGCCACGGATGTGTCTGCAGGTTAGGGGACACTGTATACAGATGCCTTTAGAGATTTCTTGTTTTTTAAAAAATGTTTATTAAGTGTATCGGGATGACATTGGTTAACAGAATCATATAGGTTTCCAGTGCACATTTCGATGTTACAAGATCTGCGTATGGTACTGTGTGACCACCACCCAAATCCAAACCACCTTCTGTCACCATATATTAGATTCCTAAAGCTATAAACTTCTTAAACCTCATCTGGAAGGTGGGTAGGAAAAGCCCTAGACTTTCAATCAAAGGCTGAGGTTCAGTAGAGCTTTGAAAATAATTAAGGGTGCAATGTCCACCTCCACCATTTCATCTGTATGACAGGGGCCACTAGGCTTTACTGGGTGAGTGATTGCGAAAATTAAATAAAACAACTAGTTGAAGAAATTTGGTAACTGCAATATAGACATCAAGTATTTTTCATGTTAAATGCAGTTACCGTATGTTTTGGACTGGAAGACGCACTTTCTTCCCCCCAAATTTGGGAGGAATGATGGTTGCTAATGCTGCTGTTGAGTTCTGTTTACATTTACATTGGTGAAATATTAGGTTATTGATGTTATTATATATTTTACCATGTTTTTTTGCTTCAAAATTCTTTTCCCTATTTTCCTCCTCTAAAACCTAGGTGCACCTTATGGTCTGAAAAATATGGTAATTGTATCTTATTGGTTTAAAAAGGAAATTTAGATTATTTTTAAAAGACGTAAATGCATGTGGGACAATTTAATTTTGTCCCTATCTTCTTTTTTTTCCTGTGTAAAGTCACCTGAAACCCTCACTTGGCACTAGAAGTCCCATCTGCTGGTTGGTCCTGACCTTCCATTCTGTTGGTGTCCAGCTGGCTGACGATGCAGGTTATTGTGAAGAGTAAGCTGTGAAAGAAGCCTGCATTTACTGTTCTGATTCCGATTTTTTTTTCAAGTGGGAATACAGAAATATTTTATTTATTAATTCTCAGTTTGTTTCCAAAACATTGAGATGTTTTACAAAAAATATTTTCTGAATAAGACTAATTAATTAAAAAGACCACTTAAACCCTGGCTGGTGTAGCTCAGTGGATTGAGCGTGGGCCTGCGAACCACACGATCGCGGTTCAGTTCCCATTCAGGGCGCATGCCTGGGTTGCAGGCTAGTTCCCAGCAGGGGACTCACGAGAGGCAACCATACATTGATGTTTCTCTCCTTCCCTTCCCCTCTAAAGATAAATAAAGGAAATCTTTAAAGAAATAAAAAGACCATTTAAAATCAGTAGAAGTGAGAGGGAACAACTTTCTGAGCCACTCAAGTTAACCTAATCTCAGTGATGAAGCAAGAGGAAAAAAATGTAGTATTTTTTTTAAAACTTAAAAAGCCTTCTAGGAGCATTAAAAACTTGCAATCTTCCTCTTTTTATTTTATTTTTCTAGCATTTCTCAAACTAGTAACATGCGTACCTCTTACACATCAGAGTCAAGTTCAACACCAGCAGGTGGGGCAGTGTGGGGCATTGGGTAGAGTGGCTTTCCAAAGCAGACCTGGGCTTGAGCCCGGAACCATTACATCCACACTGACCTTATACAAGTTAGTTAACCTCTCTGAGTGTCGGAGTAGAACCTACACTTTTGATGAAGATAACAGTATCTATCTCGTAGAGATCTTGTGAAGATCAAATGAGAAGCTGTGAGAAAGTTTCAAGAGAAGTTTTACTTAAGTTACTATTTTGTCTTGATAAAATACAATAGGGTGGTTTTTCATAGGAGAAAGCTTGATGCAAATTGCAATCACTTTCTTAAAAAGAAATGCTCATGACCCACGTGTTCACCTAAGACACCCACAAATGAGGCGGAGAGGTACTGGTCGGCCCTGTGGGAAGCTGTGCCCAGTGAGCCATGATGAGGGCTCAGGGCGTGCCTCAGCCCGGGAGGGGCGGGTGGGGGGGCACCCAGGTTCCTCCCAGTTCCTCCCCAGCCCGGGAAACCGCCTTCACAAGAAGGTTTGCTGTGGAATGATGAGTGTCAGTGTTGTTTGGTGTTATTTGTATACTCCGGTAAATGTGGGTGTGTTATAAGCCACTATTGAAAGCATAACATGCAGAGAGGAAGGGCCAAGAGATCCCTCCACCCACCTGGGTGTGTCCAAGCATTTGGCTGCAGGTGAAGCCTTTGGCCATGGGAGGTGTGTCTGCCATTTTTGTTCAGACCGGTGATCTGGTGTGTGTGTGTGTGTGTGTGTGTGTGTGAGAGAGAGAGAGAGAGAGAGAGAGAGAGAGACATACCCAGGATCAGTCTTATGGTGCTACCTGGTACTGGCTTTCCTGGTAGCATGTGGCAGGAAAGGAAGGGAGCTTGCCAGCATCCCAAGAAATGAACTTCTCAGCACAAGAAGCTCTTCTGTGGCAAGGCTGTGCTGTGTGTGCATGTGTGTGTGGAGGGGGCAGGTGTGGGAGGTGGGACTCTGAAAATTCCAACCCTCAAACAGGGAGTCTAAGCCATTTCCAGAAGCAGGACATTTCAACTGGGGCCAACACGAGTGTCTGTGCCTGTGGGATACGTTTGAATATGTGTGGATTCGCCTGTGTGTGTGGTGTGTGTTTGCGGGTGCTGCATAGAGGTTGAAAGCGTGACCCTGGGGGGCCACTGACCTGGCTTCAATTCCCAGTCTGGCCCGTAGACAAGTGACATTGGTCACTCTTCTCATCTGTTCTGTGTAGCAGTTTCTTCCTTTGTACAGGAGGGATTAGCAGTGCCTTCCTCAGAGGTTTCAGTAAGGACAAAAAGTACAGGTAAAGTGATTCGAACAGCCTCTCTTGTGTAGTAAGAATTCAGTAAACACTATTTATGCTGTTGTTGGTATTATCATTTTTATTATATGAAGTATCACTATGTCTTGTGTAACTGTTCACTATATCTCAGGTTTGGCTACATAGCTTGCAGAATCCAATGTAAACAGAGTATGTAGAACTTGTAAAAAATTATTGAAAATTTAAGATGGTGATGGCACAGCTTTGTACCATGTGGCTACACAGGTCACATGACCCGAATGCTGTTCCTGCTGTACTTCGTGTTGTCCCATGAAGGAAGAAAAGAGAGGAAACTCTTGCCCTAGGCAGGGTACTAGGCAGGACTAGGCAGGGTACGGCCTCTACCCCTCTGCTGACATCACCCAAAATGTTGTCTTATCTTTTGGAGCTGTAATTTCTTTCTTACTTTCCTTCTAGGTTGACATGATGGAAGACATTTATGTGGCAAACACCATCTTTGCCATCAACTTCTTCAAGCATCTGGCAAATACAAGCCCCACCCAGAACCTCTTCTTCTCCCCGTGGGGCATCTCATCCACCATGGTCATGGTCTACATGGGGGCCAGAGGCAACACCGCAGACCAGATAGCCAGGGTGAGTCTCTGTGGAAGCTCCACACGAGGGCTGCATGACTCCTGAACTGAGCTGAGGATTGCTCTCATTGTGTGCTCAACATACCTTGACTATCTCAAGGTCAGCCTTCATCACCCGCCCAGAGCTGTGGCAATGTCACCTGTGCTGCTCTTAGGACACAAGTTCCTTAGATTCAAATCTGCCAAAGAGCCAGATGACAAACCACCAACTGGAGACAGCAGAAGCTTATCAGAGCATCTTAGACTGCAGGGCTGGAAGTGATGAATAGTGACCACACCTTGCATTGTAATAATATAATGTTTAGGTTTTTAAAGTGTCTTACATGCCTTATATCTTTTGGTTTTAAGACAAGTGCCATTTTGCAGGCAGGAAGGTGGGCCTTGTGAGGGAAATGCTTTTCCCAGGCCTCCTAAGCCACCCTCATTACCAGCTCAGACCCCTTCCATTGCTCAGCCAGTGTGCAGTGTTCGTGCCCCATTCATGGGGAGAATTCCTCCTAATGGTTTTAAGAGAGTGTCACAAAGAGAAGAGAATGTTCCAGGGCTGTGGTGGCTATGCTCTTGGAGAGGCACAGAGAGCAACATTGACTCACCCATGTAGTCAACCCCTTGAGATCATGTCAACAAAATGAGGCCTGACCTGATGGTCAGTTTTTGAAATCAAGATGGACAGGGTGTGGGCAGCTGGCCTCCTTCCGGGAAATGACGTAAGCTCAGTCAGGGGACCCTTTTGCTGAGTCCAGGGTCCTGAAATTACACTGGACTAGTTCAACTGCACACCGCAATATTCCTAGGAGATGAATTCAACACATTGAAGAGACTCATGATCCTGTTATTTCCTAGGTCAGAGACACAGACGAGGTCACCCTATAATTAAAATTCTTTCCTGTACACACGCACACAAACGTGACCATTGGATAGCTCTGGTTTCTTACAGGCACGCGTTGTACTTTCGGTCACACCAAAATGCTGCTGGCTACTTTCAGGTCTCCCATGAGCATTGCACCTCAGTGCATGTGTGTCCTTCCCAGGCCCAAGGGGACCCATTAAGGATGGGTCTTTTTGAAGAAGAGAATGTTGGCCAATGTCTCGCAGGAGGAAAGGGCTGGATGCATCACTCCTCACATCTGTGGCAGTTTAAACACCGAGACTTACAACAATACTCAGTTGTTCAACCCTGACACCAGCAATATTTTGCAACCTTCCTTCCTTTGTATTTTTTTGCCTTGGAAAAAAAAAAAAGACAGTGACCTGCACTAAAACTTCAGAAACCATCAGGGTCTTAGTTTTTTAAATGTAAAGAAATCACTAGCACTCAGAAGCAATCTATTTTGAGGGCAAATGCTAAATGAAGCACTCTAGGTGGCTGACATTAAATAAAGTAGCTTATTACTCATGCTGGGCACAATAAACCTTTTCTTTCTCTGGAAAGGGCTAGAGCATGTGAGACTATGCAAACATTTTATAATGTTTTCTTGTAACTCTGCTACATGTACACAATTTAAAATCCCAAAGCAGCCCTGGCTGGTGTGGCTCAGTGGTTTAGTGCCAGCCTGGGAACCAAAGGACTGCCAGTTGGATTCCCAGTCAGGGCACATGGCTGGGTTGTGGGCCAGGTCCTCAGTGGGGGCACTTGAGTAGCAACCACACATTGAGGTTTCTCTCCCTCCCTTCTCCTATCTAGAAATGGATAAATAAAATCTTTAAAGCAAATTTAGTCATTTTCCTACTTAAAATCAAGAGGAGAAGATTTTTGGCTTGGAGGGGGAAGCACAAGATTTGGGGAAAAGACCTCCTATCTGTGTTTGGTGGCTTTGCCACTTTAGTGAGGTCTGTGAGTGAAGGCATTTAAGCTCTCTGAGCCTAGAGACTAATGGCTAGTGTATAGATTAGTATAAATACCTCATACTGATTGCTGTGAGGGAAATTTCAGTTGGCTGACACTTACATATTACATAGAAAAAGTACCTATGCTTGTACCCCATACACAATGGCAAAGCACTGGACATAGAACTTCTAAGCGGTACCTGGTGACAGCAATTTCAAAGTTAAGTAATTTAGTGGGGATGTATAACCATTGCCTCTAATTCCCACTGTAGGTGCTTCAGTTTAACAACATTGGAGTCCAGGAAGTCACCACAATGAGTCCAGAGAACATCACTGGTTGTGAATTCACGCAGCAGATCCAGAGAGTCACTTATCCTGACGCTATTTTGAAGGTATTGGACTTATTCACTCATATTTATTTATTTATTTATTTATTTTTTAAATTTCTAGAATCTCTTTGCCTTGAAATCACAACATTATACTGAGAGGGAACCCAATACAACTTCCCCCATTCTCAGAAAGAAAAACGAAGGTTCCCAGCCCTTAAGTAAATATTCTGTGGCTCCACCACTAAGAAAGCACAAAGCCAGAGCAGAACCCGGATGTCCTGACTTCTAGGCCAAGATGCTTTCAAAATTCCGTCACAGCCCTCTGCCGCTAGTTGGGTCTGTGTAATTTATTCTAAAACCGTGGCAGAGGGGACTCCTGGAGTATACCTGCATGAATGCAGACTTCCGGGGTGGGGTAAGGAGTGACAAGTAGCTGAGGAATGGAGAAAGTCGGGCTCAATGACTTCCTGAGAGGCCAATGACCTTTAGATACCCCTCCCATAGCCCTTTGTCTATCCATTTATTATCTATCTTTCTGGCTGTCTATCTATCTGTCTCAAGTAGCATTATGTTTTCTCAATACTGCATTTCTTAAATACCAGCTATCCAGCTAAATTATAGGAACTGGACATAGGTATGCTTCTCCTGGGAACACCTCCCATAATTACCCTCCTGAGTAAGGTTATGGGAGGGTGTCTCCTGTAGCTTCCTTCTTGGGACCACTGATGCTTCATCCAGCTGTTACCCAGGGGATTATGGGCTAGCGGAGGTGGAGGTGGAGAGGGCCCATATGTAGACATCCACCAGGTGTCTGGAGACAGCTGGCAGTCATCTGCAGGGCTCTGTCTTCAGCTGTGACTGAGCCCTACGTCTGGCACTGTGTTCACAAACAGTAGGCTATAGACTGGAGTTCCCATTCGCTTTTGTGGTTTTCTAAAACCCGTGTTTCCCACTGCCTTGACTATTCCTTCATTATAAAAGAAGTCCTTTTCAAAGTTATATACATTTTTAAAGAACATTTGTAAAGGAACATTTTAATACAATAAAAGTTCCTTAGAGACCTTTAAGTTTAGGAGACGGTAACAGGAGTTTCACTTTCCTCTAGGATGTCGGCTACTTCGTGGTCAAATCCAATCCATAGGTGAAATATGAAGCAAATAAAACATTACCTCATTAGTTCTGCATGGTATCCACATCAAAAGTATTTCCTCAGAGATTCCTCTAAAGTATCAGAAAAAAGCATATAGTAATACAGCACTTTATTGTTGCATAGGGAAAAATGCCATTGCCTGAGAAATACCTTCCCATGTCACATAAAGACGATTCCTCCCTTCTGTTCAAGGCACAGGCTGAAGATACAATCCACTCCGGCTTCAGCAGTCTCATCTCTGCCATCAACACACCCATGGAGGGTTACATATTGGAAAGTGTCAATAAGCTGTTCGGAGAGAAGTCTGCGAGATTCAGGAAAGTAAGTAATCCCTGTCAAGGAAACGGCAGGGCCCTGAACCTGCAGTGAGGTCACTTTCAAAGCTGTTGTCTAAAATTCACACCCACTGGGAGAGTCAGAATTGCACAGGGCTCCCTAAGGCCCCCTAGGGTCCTGGTCCTGGCAGCTGACCCTGTGCTTCCCCTGTTGGTGCTGCTGCAAAAGCTCCGCTTGCAGGCTTGCATATGTAAGTCCAGAGGAACAGAACTGACTCCCAGAGCCACTCCCTGCAGCCAGCTCCCTCTGACTTAGCGTCTATAATGAGAAGCATGCTGGTGGGGGGCGGGGGGAGGGGGGGCAAAGAGAGTTGGAGCTTCTGGGTAGGGCAGGGGGTCCACTGAGGGTGTATAATCTGCACCATCTCCTCTTTCAACACACTATCCAGCTTCCACCCCTGCCCTGACCTCAGATGCCTCGGTCTTGACAGGAAGCCCATAATTTACACTCACATCAAGGCATGTTCAGTAGACTTTCTACGTAACCTCCTGCACTTTTCTTGCTTTAAAGGAATACGTGCAGCTCTCTAAGAAATATTACTCCGCAGAACCCCAGGAGGTCGACTTCCTAGAATGTGCTGAAGGAGCCAGAAAAAAGATTAATTTCTGGGTCGAGACACAAACCAAAGGTAAAACCAAGGACATGTTTGCTGTTCTTCTTTCCACTTAGAAAACTCTGGTCTATTTTTTAAACCATCCTTGAACTTAGCCCTTAATCCCTTAAAATTCATTCAAACTTAGTTATTTTGGTTAATGCAACCTTATTCTTGTTTAGCTCAGTGGTGTTTTAATTGAGGTCTACTAATAGAAGACATATGTTCAGTACTCAAGTAATTGGATTTTGCATATCTCATTAGTAAAGAATGTGAGAGATGGCAGCTGTTTTCAAACACAGGAAATATTGGTATTGAAATAACTGTGACACTTGGTCCACCATGGACAAAAAAAAAAAAGATTTTCTTAACTTCTGGGATTAAAACACCATTTCAAGCAATAGTTTTGTGTCTTGGTGTCTTAACTCTCATAATGAAAAAAAAAAGCACATGGACCAGGTTCTACAGAATTTAGAAAGATTTTTGCTCCTTTGAAAGCAGTTGACTATTCATCTCACTTCTTCATTTCCATTCTGGATTTTCAAACCACTATTGTAAGATGCCGACACACTGCCACCACAAAAGAGGCAGGAAAA
This sequence comes from Sturnira hondurensis, assembly GCF_014824575.4. Classification (NCBI taxonomy): domain Eukaryota; kingdom Metazoa; phylum Chordata; class Mammalia; order Chiroptera; family Phyllostomidae; genus Sturnira; species Sturnira hondurensis. The sequence goes on from NW_028074503.1 coordinate 33,569,755, forward strand.
GCAAAGATGAACAGAAGCGGAAGTGAAAACGAAGCACCTAACTAGAGGACGCGTGAACTTTTTCTTTCAGCCTTGCGTGGAATGGCCGTGAATGAAACCTAAACATATGTCATTCTTATTTTGTAGGTAAAATTCCAAACTTGTTACCTGAAGGTTCCGTAGATTCAGAGACCAGGATGGTCCTGGTGAATGCCGTCTACTTCAAAGGAAAATGGAAAACTGCATTTGAGAAGAAATTAAATGGACTTTATCCTTTCCACGTGAACTCGGTATGAGATGTGGCAGATTTTCCCAACGTGTATTGTAGGGTCTTAGACAAGACAGAGAAACAATGACTAGAGACCACTCACTGATTGCCACTATGTGATATGCTAGTTATAAGTTATGGGTATCAGACAGTTGATTGAGTCTTTTAAGCTACTGAGTATCACTCAGTAGTTTTATGAGGTCATATGAGTAATGGTGAAACCCATGGACCCTGTACTTAAATCATAGACTCAAATGTAGGCTCTACCACTTACTAGCTATAACCTTCTGTGTGTTCCATGAATTCCATTTTTTAATCAATAAAACTTGGTTAATAATAATACCCAACTCAAAAGGTTGTTGTAAGGATTTGATGAGATTTAGCAGAGTCCTTGGCCCATGATAGGAACTAAGCAAATATTTTAAGGGCATTATTCTTGTCTGTAATGGGCGTAATATTGAAAAGGATGATAAGGCCAGAGTACTGAATACAAATAATTTATCTTGTTGATTTTTTTAAACACAAAAGCAGAACCTCTTCTCTTTTATGCCTAATTGTAAATCTCTTGATGTCTTAGTATTAACTTTCCTATTTTACTCTTGAATCACGTCAGACTCAGCAGAAGCCTGTACGGATGATGTACTTGCACGAGACACTGCACATTGGGTACATAGAAGACCTGAAGTCTCAGATTCTAGAGCTCCCTTACGCTGGAGATGTCAGCATGTTCCTGTTGCTTCCAGATGGAATTGCGAACGTGTCATCTGGCCTGGAGTTGGTGAGCCATTCCAACTTTAAGCGTTCTAGACTTTTGGGCCTAAACCTACCTTTTGTGATGAACATGTCTACACCTTAGGGGACGGTGTGCAATTATTTACAGATTTGTGTGAATTAGTTGATAGTAAGTGTGGCATGTCTGAAACTTTCATTCAAAACCTTAAATACACATCCTAATCTTCTCTTCTTGCCACAAGTTGACCAATCTTTTAAATTTTTGTATCGCCCACTGTGCCGTCACTGATTTTAGACATTACACGTAGAAGTTGTTTGCCTTCTTTCCTAAACACTCACTGGTTATTTTTTTTAATGTTTGGACTTGTAGCTGGAACGTGAAATAACGTACGACAAACTCAACACGTGGATCAGCATGATGGCTGAGGATGACGTTGAGGTGTACCTCCCACAGTTCAGATTAGAAGAGCAGTACGAACTCAAATCCATTCTCAGAAGCATGGGCATGAACGATGCCTTCGTCAAGGGCCAGGCCAATTTCTTAGGGATGTCCGAAGAGGATGATCTATTTCTGTCCGAAGTGTTTCATCAAGCCACCGTGGATGTCAACGAGGAGGGCACCGAAGCGACTGCTGGCACCGGGGCCATCGTCTCAGGGAGAACTGGCCACGGAGGCCCACAGTTTGTGGCAGATCACCCTTTCCTCTTCTTTATAATGCACAGAACGACCAGGACCATCCTCTTCTTGGGCAGATTCGCCTCACCGTAAAGTTGGAAGGTTCTGTGTCTGTACGGGATTTTGTAGTGGGAGCTATAAGCCTCAGAATTGGTATTAGCACCAACGATTTAGGGACTTTTTCTATGTATTCTGTCTTCCTGAACAGCCTACACAATGCACTTAATGTCAACACCGAAATGGCCAGACAACTGTCAATCATAACATTATACCCCTATTAATTATCTGGTCTCCTAAAATGGGAACTTGTATTATTTAGTACTCCCTCTTAGTTTATTTTATAGCACTAAGTGCTATTGTATTATTTATTATTTTATATAGTTTTTTATTATTGCTAAGTCTATTTAATGTGATTGAGAGAGACAGGTGATTGGTTGTGTCTTTCTAAGGAAGTGCATTTATTTGTTTTAATAAGGAAGGACAAGTAGGTGTTTTTCTATCCCCTTCTAAGATAAAAACCCAGAAAAAAATATTGAACAATAAACAAATATATATTATGTAACTTTATAACATTATGCATCACACAGATGTGTCTAACTCATGTGAAATTGCAAATATATGATAAATAAACATGTTTCCATACAACCATTTGTTTGCTGTTGTTCCAGTAGGTCTTTGGATCGCAAGACCTATTATAGCTTGATCCTCAGGAAGCAGGCATTGGGCTCATTTGTCTGAAGCAAGAAAACCACAGTCAGAATAAAGGAGCCAAGGGCTAAGCACCCCTCCTACAAGGAGCCCCCCCATTGGGGCAGAACTGGGCTCTGGGAAAAGTGGTTTACAGCTACCTTTGCACGGCTGCAGAGGGTGTAGCAATTCACAAGAACAGTCTGGGTTAGCTTCCTCTGCACACTGGTGTTTAAACCTTAAGAACATCAGGAATGAATGGCAAGTCCAGTGGTCTGGACACAGACTCAAGGTCACAGTCATTGATCGGAGAGTTCAGAGGAATGAAGATGGACTGGCAACACAGCAGGAGGGTGTTTACTTCAAACTGCACTCTAAGCTTTGAGTGGGTCAGAGGCAGACAGAACATAATTTTAAGACCTAGGAACTAAGATGCCTAAAGTTTGGGGGTGACTCTGAACTGGCTGGAGAGTTTGCCTGCAGAAGCGTGGTTGGATCCTGGCAATGGGTCACAGCCACCAGCCTCCCTGTGAGGAAAGGAAGGCAGGGGTGGACGATCCACAGAGCTTAGGGGCTAAATAGGCGGCCTAGGACCTTGAACATCTGCATCCAAGTCCCGGTTCTAACACTTACTTGTCCTCTAACCACAGGTGAGAAGTGGTACTTCTTTATGCTTCTTTCTTTTCAGTGTAAACTGGAGAAAACAGTGCTCTTTCCATAAGATGGTTGAGTGAATGGTTAAGTGATGGTTAAGTGAATTGAGATGATGGTTAAGTGAGTTCGTGCATAACAAGCAATTACGAGAATTCTCAACATATACAGTACTCAAAAACACTAGGGATTATGATTATTATCTTGTAAGTAATAAACTACCTCTGGTTTTATTTTCTTACTGTCAGCTGGCCAAACATAAAATCCCAGGAAATTGTTTAGTGAAAATTTTTAAGGCTTGAGCTGGGGTTTATTTTCTTAGTTAATGTCTAACTAAGACATTCTTGAAAATTAGGGGTTCTTGCTTCATGCATTCCCCACTTACTTTGCAGATTAATTTGTCGAGGTACTTCCGAAATTCATTCAGCAAGGCAATGAGTAGCAGCTTCCTGAACTGTTGTTTGTTACCAAACAGCCGGTGCGGCCCTGCTGCCCACCACCGCCATCTATACAAAGTTCTGGAGGCAAAGGTTTGGTGATAAAGGAAAGAACTCTTTACTCAAAAGCTAGGCAACTTTGGAATAACAGCTTTCCCCGTGCATTAGTTAGTTAAGCCTATCAGTTAAGGTTAAACTCTTTAACTCAGAAGTTCCCCTATCATTTCATTAGTTTTTATATATCTTATTTCTATTGGATTAGTTTACAAACTAAAACAACATAAGATACAAAAGCTACACAATTTTGGAAGAATGGCAGGCTTCTGCCTGTGAGCCTGCCCCCTCTAGGACACCCGAAGGAACGTAACCCTGCCAGGCCAGCCCCATCGTGGGCTGCGCCCAGAGTTTCTTCTCCCACCCAGAATACCGTCCTTTGGGAAACTAGGCAGCTGCAGCCCGATCTCCCAGGCGTCCTCGAGGAAGTGAGCCAAAGAGCCAGAGAGCCAGTCTCTGCCTTCCCTTCATTTTAAATCTTCTGGACTATTTTTCTTGCACTCTGGAGGCATTCAGCTTCTCAGCCTGTTTACCATTCATTGCCTTGGATAATCTCCTCCTACAGCCCCTCTGATGCGATCAGATCTCTCTGTATCATTGTGAGTCTTTTTGGGGGGAGGTGGAAGCTTTCTCTATGTAAGTACATATTTACTTTTTAATTGTATTCTCTCCATTTGTTCCCCTTCTATTGCCCCCACCAGAATCACCACTCTGTTGTTGAAGTTCATGAGTCCTTTTCCCTTTTTACTCAATCCCTCCACCCCCTAAACAATGCCCCCTGCCCCAGAAATGTCAGCCTGCTGTCTATGAGTCTGTCTCTATTTGCTTGTTCTTTCATTTTGTTCATTAGATTCCACATGTGAGTGAAATCATATTGTATTTGTCTTTCTCTGACTGGCCTATTTCACTTAACGTAATGTTCTCCAGGTCCAACCATACTGTCGCAAGGATAAAATTTTCCTCCTTTTTTATGGCTAAGTAGTATTCCTTTGTATAAATGTCCACAGTTGTTTTATCCACTCATCTGCGGAGGGACACTTTGGCTGCGTCCATATGTTGGTGATTGTAAATAATGCTGCAATGATCGTAAGGGTGCTTATGTTCTTTCAAATTCGTGTTTTGGGTTTCTTCGGGTAAATTCCCAGAGGTAGAATTACTGGGTAATTAGGTAGTTCCATTTTTAATTTTTTGACGCATCTCCGTACTACTTTCCACAGTCGCTGTGTGGCAGAGGTCACTGAAACTAAGCGAGCAGACCCCGGCCCGTTCACACAGTGCCTTGGTGAAAGGCCCAACAATTAATGCTGGAACGAGTAAGTCTTTATTCACAACATTTCAACCCTGGGGGCGCTCCGGGCACCTCAGCTTGGAGCCCTCCTTTCCCACGAGACATATCACTCGCCACGCTCCCCACCAGGCCATGAGCCAGAAACTGGGTGACTTTCCCACATCCTCATCTTCAGCCAGCTGCACAAACAGTTCTCCAGTCTCTCTGGATCAAAGTCACCATCCCTACGCAGCAGCTCTCCTCCAGGATCTGGGCTACGTGACCATCAGCCTCCATTTTAACAGTCTAGGAAGGCATGTGTCCTATTACTCTGGATCACGGTGAAACTCAGGAAAGCACAATTCTTAACAGTCCCGGTAAAATCCAGGTGTAGAAGGACAGGATCTTGAAAGGAAGTCCTTTGTAGCTCCCCAGGCTGCCTGGCCTCCTTCCTCACTATAAACTACATCCTGCTTTTCTTCCCCTTTCTAAATCAAGTGGCCAAGATTGCTTCTCCTTCCCAGGCCACATGGCCCAAAGAGACTTTTCCTTCCCCAGGTGCATGGTTCCTCTCAGCCCACAGTTGTGCTGCCCTGCACTTGAGTTTAAATCCTTACCCTGCTCCTTCTCAGTAACCCCATTTCCGACTCCTCCCACAGTTGGCTACCTGTGTTTGTAGTTTGGTTTCTGGTGTACTCTGTACACCAACTTTTCTCCACTGCTGTTGTTAGTCTGGGCAAGCGAGGCCCCATGATGTAGCGGAATTGTCTTCCTGTTCTCCTTCAGGCACAGCAAGCCCCTCCAGCTACCTCACCAGTCCAAGTCATGCCCATCTCCCTGGCTCTGAGCATACTGCCACAGCTACTTAACACACCTATAAAGCTAGCCAGCTATTACTGATATGCAAAGGAACTTTCAAGAGCTAGCCTCCACTTCTCCCTACCCCAAGCAACAGCTGTGGGGGGATTGGGGCTTCTCAGCCTTCACCCTGTCCTGAACCTCTTCCACACCCATTACAGCTGCACCAATTTGCATTCCCACCAACAATGCAAAAGGGTCCCCTCTTTTCCACATTCTCACCAGCACTTGTTGTTTGTTGATTTACTGATGATGGCCATTCGGACTGGTGTGAGGTGATATCTCATTGTGGTTTTAATTTGCATTTCTCTGATGATTAGTGAGGTTGAGCATGTTTTTGTATGCCTATTGGCCATCTGGATGTCCCCTTTGGAGAAGTTCCTATTTGCCCATTTTTTAATTGGATAGTTTTTTTTTTGTTGTTTTTTGGTGTTGAGTTTTATAAGTCTTTAGAGATTTTGGATACTAATCCCTTGTCAGATGTATAGATGAATATGTGCTCCCATTTGGTGGGTTTTCTTTTTATTTTGTTGATAGCTTCCTTGGCTGTGCAAAAAGTTTTAGTTTGATGTAGCTCCATTTGTTAATTTTTTCTTTTGTGTCCCCTGCCTGAGGAGATATGTCAGATAAAATACTGCTACAAGCAATTCCGAGACTTTACTGCTTATGTTTTCTTTTAGAATTTTTATGGTTTCATGTCTAATGTTTAAGTCTTTGGTCCATTTTGAATTTATTCTTGTACATGGTGTAAGAAGGTGGTATAGTTCCATTTTTCTGTGTGCATCTGCCCAATTTTTCCAACACTATTTATTGAACAAACTGTCTTTGTCCCATTGTATGTGCTTGTTCCCTCCATTGCGTATGAACAGGTTTCGTTAGGATGGATCCCTGCAATAGCCTCCAGCTCGCCTCCTCGGTAGCCAGGCTTAAGCTCCCCAGGCTGAGGCAGAGTAATTCCTGAAGACAGGGCTCTGGCTTCTTCTCAGGCTGCTGCCATTTGGAGAAGTGCACTCTGCCCCGGAAAGATGGCTCCTGCAGTATGAGGAGTGGGTCAGCACAGGGGTCCTGGCGGCTGACCTTTCAGCTCTCTCCCCGGGGCCCCCAGCCCCAGGCTGTCCTCAAGCACTCCTAGTCCACTTTGTCATCCTTTTGCTGCAGCCCAGGTAAGTGGCTGTGAACAACATTCTGGGTGTTGGCCCTGTAAAAGGCTCTCAGTCTCCAGCTGTCTCTCTCTGGCAGACAGAAACCCTACTGCTTTGCACAGCTGGATGTCATTGGGGTTCCCTTTTTAGTTCTGGTGCTCTAGGTAGGGGAGCCCAGCTTGCTGTTAGATCCTACACTTTTCAGGGGGAACCCATGGCTGCTCAGGTGTCTCTCCGGAACTTTAGCTGCCACACGCGGGAGCCCAGCCAGCCCTCTCTCGTGTCTCTGTACTCCCTACCAGTCTTGTGGTGGTGAAGTGGTTTCTTCTGTAAGCCCTTTTCTCTCCAGCTAGAGTCCAGTTGGTTATTTGGGATGATTTTTCTATAATTCAGTTGTAATTCTGGTTTGGTCCTGAGAGGAGGTTAGTGTAGCTTCCACCTACTCCACTGGCATTTTGGGTTTCCCTGTTGTGATTCTGAAAAGATCCATATTTCACTCATTATTGAGTTAGAATTGATGTCAGGGTCATTCTTGCTTCTTTCTTTTTTTTACATAGCGAGTTTGAAATTTCATTGCATTGAGTACGTTTTAAAATAGTTTTGAGAAATTAATCTTGTTCATTGGTAGACGTTCCCCATCTGGAAACTTGAGTCCTGGCTTCGGGTCTGGGAAGCACTCAGTGGTTGCTACGGACCAAATGTTTGTGTCTCCCCTGCCCCCAATACATATGTTGAAACTCTAATCCACAGTGTAATGGTACATGTGGGCAGCGCATTTGGGAGTTAGGGTTAGGTTAAGTCTTAAGGGTGAGTCCCTATGATGTCATTCGTGCCTTGTAAGGAGATGAAGGGAACAGCTCCCTCTCGACCAGGTGAGGACTCAAAGAGGGGGGCAGCCACCTGTGAGCCGAGAGGAGAGCCTTCACCAAGAACCCAGCCATGCCAGCCCCTAATGTCAGACTTCCAGGCTCTTGGACTGTCAGAAATGCATGTGTGTTGTTGAAGCCTCCGAGCCAATGGTAATCTGTTATAGCAACCCAAACTAAATAAGACCACCATTATCCATCCACTCAGTTGTCTCTGCCCCACCCTACCTACTTCCTTTTTCTGGACTCCTTTTAGAACAGTATCAATTCACCTGGAGTCCCTTTGTTTCATATTTTTTGCATACTTAATAAATAAATTCATGTAGTATAAACCACAAATATCATAGAAAGATTAGAACAAAAACTTGCTCTTCCTCCTCTTCCCCATTCATTTAGTGCTTCTGCTAAAATCTCCTTTTGTAATATGTGCACATATTGCGAAGTATGCGTAGGGAATGCCATGAATAACAATGACAGACAAATTTATGCTAAAAATGTTATATTGCTAATTTGGAATACTATTACCTGCCCCACCCACCCAAAACAGGCATCAAAATAATGCACAGTCATGTTTTTCGCTATGTAGGTAAACTATCTTTTTGTAAGGGCTTTAATCAAGAAATAAATGGGAAGGAATCTGCAGAAGGTTTGGGGGAAATGAGTAAAACTTAGTGACTTTAAAGAAGATGAACCAATTCTTGGCTGGTTCAGCAGCATCTACCTTGAACCATTTAATGTGTGATAACCAGAGTGTCTTCGTGCCCTGCAGAGTTGCAGCCCAAGTCACCCTCTGTGGGACTGCGGCCTGTCACGACGAACAGTCCCTCTGTCTAGAGCTTCCATATAATACTTCCAGCTAATAATAGGCTGGGGCATCTGTGGATAATATCTGCTCAGCACATGTCTGGCAGGCACCACAGAATTTCCAACCACAAGTCACAGTCCCTAGTGCAATCCGGAGGAACGTTCTGCTCTGGGCTGCATACCAACCTTCAGTTATTAAACTCTGAGCCAGTACATGAGAATGTATGTGTACCTTTAACATGTTAGAGGAAATTGGCAGTTATTTTAAAACATAGCACAGCACTCAGGAATGAGTTGTTTATGACTTTTTTTCCCTTTGCTTCTGTAAGCTGCTTCTTGCTTTTGCACCAGAAGTGACAGTCTAAGTGACAGACCTCCCCCCACCCTATATAAGCAGTTGCCTCCCACCGACCGGGGCCCAGAATTTGGAGACTGCCTCCTCTGGGTCTGCGCGCATAAATAAAGGAACCACTTCACTTCCTCCGGTGTTCCACCTGAGTTCTTCCCGTAACACACAGAGAAAAATAAGAGCTGCACGAAGGGAAACATACCGATAGTATTTCCTCTCATTGACCATTGTTACTCCACTCGTTGGAAGCTTTCTATTTTTTTCTTTTTAAGGGAAAGCATTCTAATAGCTGCCAGCTGGCAGCCTGGAGAAGCGATTAAGCAAGGAAACTCTGAGTTACAAGTTGTCAGAATTCAGGTCTCCACATGTGGACAGACATGGAAAATGTGGGTAATTAAAGAATTCAGGCAAAACCTTCGTTAACTGTCTGTCTTTGGATTTGAGCTTCTGACCAAGATAAACCAGAAAGGCAGAGTGTCCGGCCCGTGACAGTGAATCAAAAGGGCGGGGCTTGGAAGAGGGAGGTGCTACTTTTTTTTTTTTTTTTTTTTTTAGGTTTCTACAGTTACAAGTTACTTAACTCCGCCACCATTTCTTACTTTAGGGACGATTTTCCAATTCTGCGCCAGGAGAAGAAAACAAGGTATTGTAAGTACTTTTTTTTTGTTTAAAAATGTTTACTTATGTTTTCTTTCTTTGTTGAAGTGCTTAGCTAAATAACAAATGATCAGAACTCCCGGAAACAGAAACAGTAGATAGAGCTCCATCCCCCAAGAATTCTGTGCAAGGCAGAGAGATTTAACCTTTAGCTGGTTCAGAGTTTCTACTGGAAAGATGGTTAATAAGGGAGGGGGACATTCATTTCCAAAGAAGTTAGAGAAATACGTAGTTTTACTAGGATTGCAAAAGTATGAATGGAGTTTTTTTCTAGTCCCTTTTCTGAATCTGTCAACATAGGCAAAGAGAAATAGAATGTTCTCAGAATAACCGAGCCCAAACCTTTTGCTCGAATTTGTTTCCAGTCATTAATGTGTGGATCTAATAGCTCGACTCTATACCCTGTCCCCTCCCAGCATCCTGTTCTGGCCACCATTCCATGAGCCGTTAACTTGCTTCTCTTTCATGGAACAATCTAAGCCCCTACAGCCCCCAACCTTACACTAGGTGCTTGTCATACAACACCCCAAACTATTACTTCCCTCAGAAAGTGGCGTGAGGTGAATATAGACATGCTGGGGGTGGGGAGGTGTCACGTTGTGATGTGTGCCGCTCCGTGAGGCCAGTGACAGCATCGGGGTCATCGGGAATTCGAGGAGCTCTGGGTATCCTCTTCTGGAAAAGGGCCCGGGACTCCTTCCTACACCCTCCTCCTCCTCCTCCTTCCTCTTGCTCCCTCCCTCTGTCCACCCTCTTCCATAACCCGGTTCCTCCAGAAGGAAAACTTTCTGAAGGAAAGTTTCATAACTTTCCAGAAGGAAAGCTGCTTCATAACTTTCCAGAAGGAAAACTGTATGAAAGAAGTTTTAACTTAACTTTCCATAAGAAATTAGTTCTTTCATTAGAGAGAGTTACTGTTTTCAGGAATTTGTTAGAAGTAACTAAATTCCAAAATAATTGAAAATAAAAAGATAAAAATCCCAGATTCGGAGATAGTACTTTCTCCTCTTCTCCCTTCACGGTGAGTATGGTTTGGCCAAAGAACCAAGAATTTTCCAAGAAAATTTCCATAAAATTTTCCTTTTTATCTTTTAATTTGTAAAAGATAAAAAGAGTTCTAAAAAGATAAAGTTAAATAAATAGGTAGCAAACAAAGTATTATTTGAATGAATATCACCCCAAAAGAAATAAGGAAGTTACTTCCAAGATGGCATTGAATCTGATAAGGAAAAAATATTCACAGTCAAGTTCATTTTACAAGGATACAGAAGTACTACGACACAAGACTTGTTTTTTCCTCTTTAATCTAACAGTGTCAGCCTAGGATTAGCACCAGCTTCGGAACAGCCAGAGGCTGTAACGAGGGCATGAGTCAGAGGCTGGGAAGCTGTTTTGTTAAGTGTGAGCCTGTGGCTAGAAGCGGCTTCAGCCATATCACTTAGTCCACAACGTGAGGAAACCAAGGCTTTGTCTGCATGTGCCTCTCCCTTGATTCAACCCTTGGACTAGAGAGAAGTCCTCCTGGCTTTTCTTAAGTTCGCATTCTAGTCTTCTCAGATGGCCAGGTCAGGCCAGTGGAAGGCCTGGTTCTAGACAACTCTGGCACTAATAGGAGGTTCTATGCCTCCTGTTTGATTTACTTTTAGTCATTTAACCAAGTTGAAGATGATTTGGCTGTAAAATGGCAATAAGTAGAACTCTTTTTTTTTGTTTGTTTAAAGTAGAGACCTGGTCTTAAAAGACTTAAATGAAAATGTCAAGGTAACTAAAGTTGCCATTTAGAAGTTGAATATGATATCAGAGAGAGAGAGAGAGAAAGAGTGCAAAGTTGAGTTCTCTTGTGTGAGAAGACCAGTTTCAGAGGGTCTCAAGTGAGCGAAAATAAAAACACGAGAGTCTCGGTTCTTTATTTCTCTGAAAGCAGTTCCCACTAAATTGGGCATGGTTTTGAGTTTAAGTGGGTTAAGAAACGGTGGCTAGGGCCTAAACAATGAACGTGATAACCAAGTATTTACAGGGCTTTCCTTTTTTGCGCAGTGCTGGGCTAGGCTCTTTGAAGTAGTGTGAAGGGATTTTGCTCTGGAGGAACTTACCCCGGAGTTGGGAGGATGCAGCCAGGGGAGAACAGAACTAGCAGTGTGATCACCACAGGTTCCTGGCAAACACTGTGTTAGGGGACTTCGGTGGCAGACAAGTTACTGTGCACCCAACAGGTCAGGAAAAGCTTCCAGAGAAGAAGAGAAACTTGGTCAGAGTTGGATTTCAATAGAATAAAGCTTGATAAAAGCATTGCAGAACCCGAGAATGTTATATGTAAAGGTGTAAGGCAATAAATGATGTTAAAAAATGAAAATATGGATGAAAAGTGAGTGAGAAGAAATATGAAGTTGAAAAGATGCACACTTATACTTATCCTGTCAAGTCAGCGGCTGTGTGGTGTATTGAGCAGAAGCACTGGCTGCAAGAGTGAAGGGACCTGGTCCCACCGCCATTTTGACTGTGACATTGTGACGTCTCATCATGACCTGCTGATGGACCAGAACCCAACTGTTCTCTAGTGTGCATTAGCACTCAGGCTTCGAGCAATTCTCTTTAACTCTCTTGACTTGAGTTTTCTAACTCCATTCAATTCTTATGAATCTAAATGGGATAAGAGATATTTTTGTCATTTCATTGAAGGATAATTAAAAAATAATGCATAAGCTAACAAACTCTTTTACAAAAGTAACATGAATGGAAAGGACTATTAACATCTTCTCTCTCTCTCTTTTCCCCCTTCCCCTTTATTTTTCTTAGATTTTCCCAATGGATTCTCTAACAAAATCAATCAACCAATTTGCCATGGAATTTAGCAAAAAGCTAGCTGAATCTGCTGAGGGTAAAAATATTTTCTTTTCTCCCTGGGGCATCTCGACCTGCTTGGCCATGGTGTATTTGGGCACCAGAGGTACCACTGCGGCCCAAATAGCCCAGGTGAGTGGCAAAGCTCAGTCACCTCTATTGACTGAAAGCAAAACGCCTTCTTTATCTTTTATCTTCATTTTCTCCCAAACTCCAAATAGCTCACATGTTGCAACCATATCCTCTGAAACAAAAGATACGCTCAAAAAACACTCAAAAAAAGTTTTCTAGGTCATAAAAAGGAGTCTGGGAAAGGAAGTCAATTTGCTAGGAAAATCATTAAGGACCTGTGTTACTGATTTGCTGTAAGCATCCTAAAGCATCCCCAAAACACAGCATCCTAAAAACGTAATGTGTATATGTATAGCTGTAGACAAAGTACATAATAAAATAGCAAAACACGTGTGTCTGTATGCTTGTGTAAACATAGCATATATATGTGTGTGTTTTAAATAAAAATAAACACAAAAAAGTAACTCCAGCCCTAAATCATACAACAATGAGGAGAGCAAATAACAGAATTTCCACCCAAGAAGGGATCTTCTGTGCCAGAGATGGAAAGGGGAACAGCGCATCATTCTGAGTGAGATGAGCAGAATATCAATTCTGTGAGTTTAGGCCCAGGATATCACCCCTATTCTCATCAGGCTCAAGATGCTGTATGGTTTAAAACAGCAACAACAGAATCCTGCCTAAAAATTAATTCTTAAAAAAGCTTAACTGCTTACATAATAGACTTAATTTTAGATGATTCCAGTTGGGACCTATTCATATAAATATAATGCTGGGTGTTGCTTGCCCGTGTTTGATCGAATATTTATTTGAACATGGACAGTTTCATTTTAACCCGAGATTGGGCCTATGTACCCCTTTCCCATGGCCAATGGTCCCTGTTCTGTCACCACGTGTCAGCACAAGCTTTGGTCAAATATACTGTTCTTCATTGGCAGGTGAGTTCAGAATGTGCGAGGGGGAATGATTGCCTTGTTTTGTACTGTTGTGCAGTTCAGGGGAAACAGGGATGCCCACATCCTTCCTGTTAACTTGCAAAGGCCATGCTGGGGTGCAAATAGAGGATATGTGTCCACATGTCAAGTGGCGATAGACAATAGGACCGGAAGCTCTAGCCTAGAAAAAACGATTTAAACCCCTGCATTTCCCACATGATCGGGATAGTGGTGGCTTTTGCTTAAATTGCTAAACGATGGTCTGAATTGAACAGCTAGCTTCTTTTCAAAGTAACCATAGATAAAAATGAAACATGGAAAACAAGAGAATTTTACTTCTTTCCCAACATTATCCTCAATGTCCTATAAAAAGTATCAAAATAAGGAGTAACTTAAATTAGACTTTAAAAATTTTATTTCAAAGCAACTTTTGACTTACTGTCCTAGGTTCAGCTAGCACACCATTAAATCGAACGAGAGCCCCTTGGGCTCCTCCATTATATGTTCTGTTGCTATAGGAATGACTGACTTGTATTTATTGAGCTGTGTTCCACACGATTCATTGTCTGCAAGTGTGCTCACATGTTGTCTTTTTTTTTTTGAAATTACAGGTACTTCAGTTTCACAGAAGTCAGGACATCAAATCTTATCCTGAAAGTGAAAAGAAGAGGAAAATGGTATGTGTCCAACTTTTGGTGTCTCTGGGCCACACTGGAAGGAGAAGAGTTGTCTTGGGCCACACGTTAAATACACTGCAACACATAATCACCAAAAAATCTCATGATGTTTTAAGTAAATGTAGGATTTTGTGCTGGGCCACATGTGGCCCATGGCCATGGGTTGGACACTCCTGCTTTATATCTTTTTTTTAAAAAAATATTTTACTTATTTATCTTTAGAGGGGAAGGGAAGGAGAGAGGGAGAGAATATCAATGTATGGTTGCCTCTGGTGGGTCCCCTCCTGGGAACTGGCCTGCTACCCAGGCATGTGCCCTGACTGGGAATCGAACCGTGANAGAAGAGGAAAATGGTATGTGTCCAACTTTTGGTGTCTCTGGGCCACACTGGAAGGAGAAGAGTTGTCTTGGGCCACACGTTAAATACACTGCAACACATAATCACCAAAAAATCTCATGATGTTTTAAGTAAATGTAGGATTTTGTGCTGGGCCACATGTGGCCCATGGCCATGGGTTGGACACTCCTACTTTATATCTTTTTTTTAAAAAAATATTTTACTTATTTATCTTTAGAGGGGAAGGGAAGGAGAGAGGGAGAGAAATATCAATGTATGGTTGCCTCTGGTGGGTCCCCTCCTGGGAACTGGCCTGCTACCCAGGCATGTGCCCTGACTGGGAATCGAACCGTGATCGTCTGATTCACAGGCTCGCACTCAATCCATTGAGCTACACCAGCCAGGGCTCCTGCTTTATATCTTAATATCCATTTGATGATTAAGGAGAAACTGCTTTTAGCACCTGTATGATAGTGGTTAATTTAAGCAACTTTTAACTATTCTTAGAAACATATATTAAAATTATAGAAACATTTTTTATAAAACAAAATGGCTACACTTTTTGGAAGGTTTTTTTTTCCACCCTTGTGTTTTATTTTTGTGTAAAGAGAATTTCGCTTCCCTTTCAAAACTTTCAAAATTGTTCCTGCTTTTGCAAACTAAATGGAGAGAAACCAAAACCCTCAATTACTTTTATGTTTTTGGGTAACTTTAGAGAGAACATTTTTGTCTACCTTAGAGTTGATTTCAGCATTTGCTTACAGTACACCAAATCATTTGGTTTGGTTATAAGTTGTGCTGATATATGTAGCTTTTGTTCAAAGTCTGTATTTGACTGATCCATTTTCTTAGGACTCCAACTCGGGGAAGGTTGAAGAAATACACTCGGATTTCCGGGCACTCATCTCTGAAGTCAACAGTCCCAGTGACGCCTATGTACTTAAAACTGCCAATGGGATATACGGAGAGAAAACTTATCCATTTCATAATGTAAGTGCAAATTTGTTATTTAAAGTTGATGGGAAAGAAAGAGCCACGTGAGACCATCCAATTAACTCTTTGCACATTTCTTTAGGGATCCCAGGGACAACATTAACATGGTCAGTATTTCTGGTAAACAGCCATTTAGACTAACCAGTATGTTTAGTAACAGAAATTGATAATCAGTCTCAAACCAGGTCTAGAATCAGATTTTTATACAAAGTGGTAATATATAAATTTGGTTTCTATATTCTCTATGTCAACACGTGTTTCATGGGCAGTGGAGCAGAACACGGGAGTGTGGATGTGGGGTAAATCAGAAGGAGCAGAGGACCGTGTTGGCCATAGGAGTGTGCCTGAAGATGGTGTACTTGAGAGCAAAGCCGACCTTAGAATCAGACAAGGCATTTCCCATCGTGACTTTAGAGACTTTGAAAAGACTCTTAACATGGAATGATATAAACTTTGCCCCTTTTCACATGATGGGAACCCCACAGTGTCAGCCATGGATTCATCCTCAATTCAACCATGAGTCCAGACTCAAGGGCTCCTCAGAGGGGTTCACCCAGAGCCCGGACACTCATTGACTTCCCTCACATTCGTCTATCACATTTTTCGGCACATCTTAGAAAGAAGCAGGAGAACACAGATGTCCAGTGGGCAAAAAGCAAGGACATTGGATAGGATGGAGGGGTAGCAATAGGCACAATAAAGTTATCTTCAGACTTCAAGCAGTGAGGGCAGAGATGTGAACGGTAGGCCTGTCTTCCACACCTGGACTTCTGCATAGTTAGTCAGTGCCCAGTCAAGTTTAAAGAGGGTGTGTGTGTGTGTGTGTGTGTATGTGTGTGGTCTTTGACCAAAGCCCAAGTGGGGAAGAGAGAAAGGACTATTGGGTATGTGTGTGTGGGGGGCAATTGTTTTTTTACCCAGCTTTTTGATGATCTAAATTGACTTGATCTCTCAGTTTTGGAAATGCTCTACAAAAGGATATTTTGCCTGTATCTTTCAGAAATATTTAGAAGACATGGAAACATACTTTGGTGCAACGCCACAGTCTGTTGACTTTTTGGGAGCTTCTGACCAAATCAGAAAGGAGATCAACTCTTGGGTGGAAAGCCAGACTGAGGGTAAGCTTTCCCCGGGGTGTCCAGCGGAGCGCTTTGTCTAGGCACCATTGCATTGCTGACACTGTCCACTCTGTTACTGAAATGAGCGCTGATGCTTAATTTCATGTGTGTCCCCCCCCCGACTCAAGAACCCCAAGCACAAGAGCTCTGTCATATTTGCGTGTTAGCTTTGAATCGCTCACTCATCACAGGCCCCTCACTGTCGTTGTTTGGGACATTAATGTTCATTGGAATGAATTGAGGAAGTTGGCAGCCCTCAATCCTCAGTTCCTTTTTCATTGAATTAACGACTCAAAAGTCGAGGTGAGGCAGGAGTGACCAAATACTTATTCCAGATTTGGATTCATCTGAAAGTAAGTCCTATTTTTAAGAATTAGAATAAACTAGCGTTACACTATTCCTGTTGACATGAGGACCACCTGGGATTACAGAAGAAAAGGCACATTGTGAAACACAACTCAAATTCCACACGGCGGGGGTGGGAGTAAGAATAGTAAGAAGCTGAACTAGATCTCTGGGCTCGAATTTTTAGTCCAGTGCCTCCTATCTTGGCTGAAAAACCCTACCGAGGGGGAGGCTGGGAGCAAGCATCTCATCTGCTGTCTTCACACCCAGCAAAGGCTTTCAGAGCTGAGAGCAGATCACGTAGCTTGGTCCTTGCTTCCCTGGGTAGATGGACACATGCCGGCGCTTGACAACTGTCTAGATCGGGGTGTCAAACTCACTTTCACCAGGGGCACATCAGCCTCACAGTTGCCTTTAAAAGGCCGAATGTAATGTTAGGACTGTATAAATGTAACTACTCTGTAACAGTTAAGCAAGAGCTTGGTGCTGCCGCTGGGTAGAAACAAGGTGCTGGGAGGGATAAAACAAGGTGGAGGGCCGGATTTGACCCACAGGCCTTGTGTTTGCCACCTGTGGTCTAGATGACAGAGCTGTGCAGGAATTCCTGCTGGAATTCCTGACAACTGTGCCGTAAATCTGCACTGCCCAATTTGATCTGTGTTCTATCCGCATTTGACCAGAGGAGACTTGAAATATGGCTATCTCGACTGAGGCACTGAACTTTTACCTCTAGTTCATTTTAATGAATTAAATGGAAGGAGCCAGGTGTGTCTGGGCACTACCCTATTGACAGCACAGCAGATCTGTTTTAGAAGAAGCGAACAAACACTCTAAGTTACGAGGAATGAGTCAACTCCAGGTTACGGTCACTGTGTGGTCAAAAGACATGATGGGTGCATTTTGAAAAAGCCTCTGTTATCAGCACCCATCAAGTAAGAGTGCCCCCCCCCCCCACTCACCCTGGGCATGGTCAGGGCACTTTATTAAGGCCCAGTCTTGTGCATCCCCCAACTTCATTCCTCCGCTGGTCCTGCCGACTCTCTTCTCAGAGGTGAACCTTCCAACGAGGGAGAAAGCATCTCAATGAATCTTCCTGTGTGTTCTTTCACATGTTGGGCACACACACCTGCTGTTTGGGGCCATGCAACCTCCGTTTAAGTGAAGAACTGATCAGCTGTTCCGTCACTTTGACTTTGTCGAGGAGCGTTCCACGTTTTCTAGTGGAGAAGTTGCTGGAAACTCTTTGGCGCGACTAGGTTCTGTCTGAAGTATTCGAAAGAAGTTTCTCTCCTTACTCCTTCAAACAGGCTCTTTGCAAATCATCCCATGGATTGCTGGGGGCTTACAGGGCATTCAGAGTTGAATTCTGAGAGATAATGCCAGTCACACACTGCTATGGTTTTTCTCTGACTTGGTTTTGTCATAGTTTTTAAGTCCCTAAAAAGTGAGGGATGGGGGACGCAACTGTCTGCGTATTTTATTCTCAAAGTCTATGACATGCTGGGTGCACGGGGCACTCTCAGGCCACGTGGATATGTGCCCCCGGGACTTAACCTGAATATCTGTGAAGAGGATGTCCAGCAGGTGGCACTGCAACTCTCAAAAGGGTCCTAGGATTTCTGAGAAGAGTCCCTTTGCTCTGTTACTTTGAAGTTGTATGTAAGTACATTTTATATATACTTTGTCAAAGAAATTAACTACATGGACGTGGATCCAACAGGTGAGGGTCCATGAAAACATATGAACCCAGAGAACAGTGCAATAAGGCTTCAAACAACTGGATCTCAATCAACTCGGGATCAAGCTGTGTCACCCTCAATTCTCAATGTGTTCTCTGTTCGCACCTCCTACAACTCAACCAAATGATGGAATAATTAATTTAGAACAACACAGAGGTTTAAAAAAATAAAACTTCTGGGCAAAGGAAAATCTTTTGTAAATGACACAGTGGGACTCTTCATGTTAAAATCATCAGAGAATTTTTAAATAAAATTGAATATACTGTCTTTATTGTTAAAAAATATTTCATTTTTTTATCTTTAGAAAAAGGAGGGAGGAAGGGAGAGAGGGAGAGAAACATCGATGTGTGAGAGATACATTGCTCAGTTGCCTCTCTCATGCCCCTACTGGGGACCTAGCCCACAACCCAGGCATTTGCCCTGACTAGAATTGAAATCAGCTACCTGATATACTGCCTTTAAATAGATTTAAAGAAAATACAAGAGATGTTTCAGAAAGTTTTCACATAGGCATTGAAAATCACATTTAAATTCAATTTCTAAAGCCAAGAAGTCTGTTTTATGGGGGATGGGTATTTGTTTTGTTTTCTTTTGTTTTGAGTAGACATGGTCAAGCCGCACCTTAGATCTACTGAAATCTCTAGAAATGCTTCCCTTAGGACTTTTAAACAAAGCTGCACGTCCATGACCAGCATGGCTCAGTGGGTTGGGCATCGTCCTGCAAATGGAAAGGTTGAAGATT
This sequence comes from Sturnira hondurensis, assembly GCF_014824575.4. Taxonomy (NCBI): domain Eukaryota; kingdom Metazoa; phylum Chordata; class Mammalia; order Chiroptera; family Phyllostomidae; genus Sturnira; species Sturnira hondurensis. Next base: position 33,588,981 of record NW_028074503.1, read on the forward strand.
CAATTCTTGGTCAGAGCATATGCCTGGGTTGCAGGCCGGATCTCTGGTTGGAGGTGTTCCAGAGGCAACCGATCAGTGTTTCTCTCTCATGCTGATGTTTCTCTCCCTCTCTTTCTCCCTCCTTCCCTCCCTCCTCTGGACCTAAAAAAATAAAATCTTAAAAAATAAATAAATAAAGCTGCACAGTGTTCTGTGAGCCGCCAGTGTGAAGAATGTGGTAGTTGAGGGGTAAGCTGGAGGGTCACAAGAGCTGATTCACAACTCTTCAGGGGTTAGGGTTTGACTTATTTTTCTTGGAAGACCTACAACCTATTCTCACAAAAAATGCATAACCTAAATATTACCCCAAGGAAACATCGGACCAATCTGAACTGATGGACATTCTTACAAAACTTTTTCAAAAGCATTAAGGTCACAGAAGATAAAAGTTGACTGAGGAACTGTCCCAGATTAAAGAGGAGTACGAGGAAAGAACAACTAAATGCAACTTGAGACCTTGGGTTGATTTCTGGTCCAGAAAAAAAAAAGTCATTGGAACAACTGATAAAAACTGAATGAGATCAATGACTAGTATTCTGTCAATGCTAACTGGCTGGTTTGGATTACTTGTGGATATATCATTCAACAATATTTCACAATCATTGCTTTTATAAGTGTGGTATCTTGCTGCAATATAACATTGTAATATTCCACTTGAAACCTGTCTTTTGCTCTTGTAGGAAAAATCCAGAATCTCCTACCTGATGACGCAGTGAATTCTACAACCAGAATGGTTCTGGTGAACGCCCTTTACTTTAAAGGAATCTGGGAACATCAATTCTCAGCCCAAGACACCACGGAGAAGCCTTTCAGAATAAACAAGGTAGGAACCTTGGAATAACCAGTATGAATTTTCACATGGCATTGTAGAAGGAGTTCTATTGTAAATTCACCCCTCTTTCTCTATATATGCTCTTATAGAGAATGGCTCTTACTAGGGCATGGATAGCTGAAATGAAAGCCCCCAGTTCCATCCCACCTTGAAATCCCCTTTTCATCGTTTTTCTCTGAAAATAGACTATTCACATACTTCATCACTCAGAACTTGCTACAGCTAGGCTAGAGGAGGTAGGGTAGGTATAGCATCTATTTCCCAGGTGAGACATACCGTGTGGTACGTGACCAATTTAGAAGTCTATCATAATCGTAACCCAAAAGTCTTCTCTATTAAGTTCTATTCTTAGTTCCACTAAGCCTATACTCTCTTTGACTCCCCACTAAAACAAATAAAAATGTTAAAATCTCACCTCTTTCGTGGAGTTTGCTCTCTGTGTTAGAACACAACCACTGTATTCTTTAGAAACCTACTCCCCCAAAACAGAGATGGACATAAGATGACCTATGTCTCATAGCAGCCATGGGCTGGTAGGTGGCTGGGTTATGGGACTTGTGTGGAAACGAGGATTCAGATGTTGTCAGGATTCATTCTCTATCTTTTCAACGGTTTCTCCCATCATTCTTCTCAGGCTGAAGTCTAACTTCCTCTCTGTCCTGATCTACAATGGCAGAACCTGGCTACTCACAACGCCTCCTCCATTCTAGAGACAGTCTGACAGATGTCACTCCAAATTCCTAGGAAAGGAAGAGATAGGCCGAAGTTTGTTAAGGTTGTTTGGTTCTGGGGTGGGTCCTCTCACACAAACAGTGCTGCTGAGGACTGATATCTGCGATCGATCCTGCAGGCACATGAAATAGGCGGTTGTCCGTCAGTGGGATGACAATGGGGAAGGGATGCAGTGTATAACCTGACGGGCCGACTAGAAATGACCTGGATAGTCACCTTGGTATCGTCACCAGAAATTTTTCAGTTGCAAGTGATAGAAAAGCATTGCAAACTAGCACCAGTACAGTGTGCACTGTGTCAGCATTGGCTTACGTAAATCAGAGGAACTCACATGTGTTGGAATATGGCGCCTGCAGAGTCTCAGAACATCATCTCCGTTCTCTCGCTCTCTCCCAGAAGAGGTTTACGTTCAGATCATTTGCTTATTTTAAAAACGAGGTGGCCTGTTTCATTACCACTGAGTTTTTTTATAAATTTTACATACATGTCCTTTATCACACGTGTTTTACAAGTATGTTCTCCTAGTTTACTGCTTGTCTCTCCATTCTCTTAGTGAAGTTCCATTTTTATGATACTGAAAATCTTTCTCAAAATGTTTGCATTTGAAGTACACACCTTACTCAGTTCCTGAATCATTTTCACTTACATAGTTTGCATAAGGTTATGTAATTTTTGAAGTATTTGATAGAATCAGCTTGCTGTGACATATACATGTTGCCATGGTAATGTTAGAGAATGAAGCTTCCACTTCACCTGTTCACGGTGTTATCCAGTAGAACATGTATTTCCAGACAGTGAGGTCTGGATAACTTTCTTCAGCATTTAGCGGAGGATCACCAGTTCTGCCCGGGTGCCAGATTCCTGGGGACACTTTCTCAGTGCTTTGCTACTTATTTTCTGTAGACCACAAGCAAACCGGTGCAAATGATGTCGATGAAAGAAAAGCTTCCCGTTTTTCACATAGAAGAGCCACGAGCCACTGGCCTCCAACTCTACTACGAGAGCCGTGACCTCAGCCTGTTCATCCTGCTGCCGGAGGACGTCGGTGGGCTGGAGCAGGTAAGGTCGTCGTCTGTCTGCCATGAGGGTGGTCCCGGTGTTTACCTCTGTGTCACAGGGCTGCCCCATTCTCTAGTTCCTATAGAGGCAAGCAACCAGCATCCTCTTTGCCCTAGGCACTCTACCTTCACAATGTCATTTCAGCTTTGCAGAAGTCTGTGAGGGGGATATTACTTACCGTTCCTTAGAAAGGTTGGGTCCCTGCTAGACACCTGTCGCATGGGGTGGCACCACAAACAGCCATACGAACAATGGATACAGATACCCTTTGTCAGTCACAAAGCTGAGTGAGTTAATCGTAACAGTCTTTCAGGGGGTGTGGGTCTTTCCTCTCCCTCTGGGAGGACCTACCTAATGGGAGACTAATTTTTTAATCACTTGCATTATGTAGCATTAGATATACCTTTTAAAACATTGTGTTTCCTTCCAAAATTTTCAAATACTTTTTTTAAAAATCAAATGAACAGTTTTCAGGAGAAATAGGCTATATAAGCATTGTGTAAGTTACCAATCTGCCAAATTTCTGTGAAGCCTGACATAACTTTGGTCAGATGGTATTCCTGACAATTTGCATGTCTGATGGAACTTTGGGCTCGCTATAGCAGGTGGCCTGTCTTTCTCTGCATGGTGCCTGATGTCTCCCGTGTGCCGGACTTTTTATACTTACACGTTTCTGTGGCCTTTCTAGTGTGTGGAAAAGGTTTCCAATGGTATCATAAAATTGGTGAAACTGGAGAGGATGATGGACATAGGACCGAGTGTGGACACTAAATCAGCAGAGTCCCACCTGGCAGGATAGACCTTCCTTCCTAAGTGTGCAGGTTCCTGAGCGGAAGATAGTGTCACGTTGCTAATGTCCATCATTTACAGGTGTGTCATCGATGGCAGTGCTTTGGTCTAGAAAACTCTCCAAGCAGCAAAGCATATGCTTTAAAATGGGTTATTCAAAAACTCAAACACTGGTTTTCCCCTCACACACACCTCTGTATAAATACATACGTATCTATTTGTTTAAAACTTTTTTTAAAATAAGAAGGAGAGAAAGCACCCTCAAAACTACTATAAAATGTCATTACTCTTAAGACATGGGGGTCTTTTTCTCTTTCTATCTATCTTTCTTTCTGCATCGTATATGGTTACTAAATTCATATTTTTGTGATTATAGACATCTTATTTTGCCTCAGATTTTGTTTTCAAAGAACTGTCTCCCATGTTAATCAAATAAATGGGTTTTGTGCCCTGACATACAACTTGTCCTATAGTATATGCCTTCATGAAGGCAACATGTAAATTATATTTATTCTGATTGGCGTGCATAGTTGATATTTTGTGTATTATTGTAGAAGTACTTCCATTTTAAATCAAGATGGAATACTCTTGTATCTTGGAAACTATCCATCTGAAAAGCAAAGATTCTATAGGTCGGACCATGTGAGGGATGTTATGATGCAAAGAATTTCCATACGTGTGTGTTTTGTTCCTCTGGGAAATGGGAGCAACCGTAGCTCCTCTGTGTCATTAGGTAGAGTTCACTTAAGCAATGCTTTTCCCTTTTTCGGGATTACCGACTCACTTTGGAATTGTCGGCTCTTCCTTGGTTCCGCACCCACAGCTGGAGAAGGCTGCCACGTACGAGCAGCTGGATGAGTGGACCAGCGAAGACATGATGGAGCTGTACCATGTGAAGCTGCACCTTCCCAAGTTCAAGCTGGAAGAGAGTTACGATCTCAAGTCAGTCCTGAGCAGCATGGGCATGAGTGACGCCTTTGACCGGAGCCAGGCTGACTTCTCAGGGATGTCAGCCGGGAGACAGTTGTTTCTGTCTGAAGTTTTCCACAAGTCTTTTGTGGAGGTAAATGAACAAGGGACGGAGGCTGCTGCGGCGACCGGGAGTGTGGTGCGCTTTCGATCCAAACCCCTGTCCATTGATTTCAATGCCGACCACCCATTCCTCTTCTTCATCAGGCACAACAAAACCAAGTGCATCCTCTTCTATGGGAGATTCTGCTCCCCCTAAGCCCGCATCTGTCTCGTGAGCCCAGTGATGGGATGTGCTTTTCACATCATAAGATGGGAAAACAGTTCCAATAATAACTAGTGTGTAGTCCAGATTTTTTCCACATTTGAATATTAGCAAATAAACCTTGAAATAATGCGTTCTAGTGATGTCATGTCTTTATACCTAGAAAGTACGACAAATTTTATTTATAGCACAAAACATTTCATCTTTTTTAAAAAAGAGTTTATTTATTTATTTTTAAAGAGAAGGGAAAGGAAGGAGAAAGAGGGAAAGAAGCATCAACGTGTAGTTGCTTCTCTTGCGCCCCCTACTGGGGATCGAACCTGCATCCCAGGAGTGTGCCCTGACTGGTAATCAAACCAGCGACCCTTTGGTTCACATGCTTGTGCTTAATCCACTGAGCTGTACCAGCTAGGGGTAAACATTTTTTCTTAATGTCACTTTTATTTACATTTCAGAAATACTATATTATTCAACTGAATGCCTTATAATTCTTGAGCTACTGGTCATTGTACTGTCACTTACACTTCACATATATTATTTAGTGAAGAAAAATTTTTATAAAGGCAATATACTGATGAACAAGGATTTTTTGGGGAGTATAATTTTGATGGTTCATAACTTACCACTGAAAAACGAAATACCCCTTTGCAGTTATCTATTTTAAAAATACTTATTTTGACATTAACGGAAAAACTATTGGAAGCCAAATGAAATCTGGAATTTACTTAACAACGATGTACCAATATTGGGTTCTCAGTGTGAAGCAGTGCATCATGGTCACGGTAGATGTTATTGTCACCAGAAGGGGCGGGGACCTGGAGCAGGGTTGACTTCGATGTGTGGTTTCTTGACTTTGTGTAGGACAGATTTTTCAATAGGAGTCCAGGTGATTTTGAGAGTATGTTTATTAAATCTGGGAACAATGAAACAAAGGGAGGTCTTAACAGAGAACAGGGGTGTCAGACTCATTTTGACTGGGGCCCATATCAGCCTCGAGGTTGCCTTCAAAGGGCTGAATGTAATTCTAGGACTATATGAATGTAACTACTCCTGAGCAGTTAAGTGAGAGCTCTCCCCGGGTAGAAACAAGGTGCTGGGCCAGATAAAACAAGGTGGAGGGCTGGATTTGGCCCGTGGGCCTTGCATTTGCCACCTGTGGCTTAAGAGAAGCAGTAGGAGAGAGCCTAGGTGGGGCTGCTCGACTCCCTAGGTATTCTGTAGGAAAGAAGTGAGCCAGGGTGGGGCTGCACTTAGCTCACTGGGAAGTCAGGGGAAACGGGGCCTTAGAGACAGGTTCAGGGGGTAAGCCCGGGACCAGCTGCCCCTGCCCACTGCTCTCCTGGCCGCAAGTCTCCAGGGGGCCCACAGAGTTCAGGAGAATCTCATTTTAGAGGTTGATTGTGTCACTCTAGGCTGCTCTTTGGATCTGCATGTGATTAAATGGAAGAGTGGATCTGACCCCAACAGGGCATAGGCGAGTGTGAGAACCTGTGTTTTCTGTATCAAATCGTGGTTCAGGATTGTAGAATTAAAAAAAAAAAGACTGTATGTCTTCGTTCCAAAGATGAAGCTGAGACATGAAGTTCCCCTTGTGGGGATTCTGCTGCCGAGGCTCCCCTTCTGCAGGCCAGTTCCAGCTGGCCCACGCCCTGGGGTCAGCTGCTCCTCTGTGAACCAGCTCCAGCAGGTTCCTTTGCCATTGGCTGTGGCACATTCCTGTGTCAGAGCCTGTCCAAAGGAGTCTGAACCTCTGCCTCCCAGCGTGAGGCTGCTGGAGGTCAAGGGGCATCTTCATTGTGAATGAGAAGTCAGCTATGTTTCCGAAAGAGCTGGCTCCCTGCTCACCACCATGCAGGATGGTCACTTGGAGAACCTCCATTTGTGTATTTTCCCATCGTCAGATGACTTTATTACTCAAAACGATAGTAAAATTCTCATATATTTGCACTTAAACTTGGGAGTGTAATTTCCAAACTTCATAAAAGTCTCCCAGACAGAAAACGTTTGGTGGGCCTCAAACTGTTAAAATATTAAAAGTACAGCACTTAACAAATTGGCTTGCAGAAAGAAATGATTTTCAAGAGGATGAATAGTTTTTTACTAGTGAGATCTTAACTAGAAATCTTTGCATAATTGGTATGTGGATTGAAATAAATGAGTGTCAAGATTTAGCAAGTACAACCAGAGATAGCTTTACTGCATCTGAACCCACCCATTTCCCCGAGAGGCCTTTCCATCTAAGCCAGCAACACAAGTTTAGAAATAAACTGAATTTAAAGCCAGGCCTTCAGATTAACCCTGTTTCAAAGCCTTTCACTAAGGTTAAATCAAACACATATTGAATTACACTGGTCTCATTAAATTTTAAAAGTTTTTGTAAGCACAAAGATACATATTTTTAACAAAAATTTTCTTATTCTCTGTAATGTCTATGTGTTTTAGAGTGTTCATCATGTATCGTTATTTCACATATTAACACACTAAGCTCACAAAAGTGGCAGGGATGCCTGCTCAAAGATTGTTTGGATGGGTGTGAACAGTTTGGAAACAAATGGCTTTAGGAACCAGTTTTAGCCTCTGGTTTTGCTTTTTAATTTCCAAAGCCAAATTCCCATTTCCAAACTAAACAGGACTAAACAGACTGAACAGGAATTCTGTGTATACTAGCCCAGGAAAATGAACCAATCCCGCCCTGGGCAGCAGGGTGGGCCAGGCTCAGGCTCCTCCCGGGCGCCAGCCCGGGGATGCTGGTCGGTTGGAGATGGTACAGGCGGGTGCAGCCTTGGGCTGCGGTGAGTCATCGCCGGAAGCCTTGCTCGAAATCAAAGCGGACGTGAAGCATCCACCAAACTGGACTTAGACAACCAATCGGAGCAGGAGCAGCAGCGCCAGGAGAAGTCTCCCAGGTACAGGGGCTGAGAAGCGCTCCTGTCCTCAGGAGCCTGCTAGCCAGGAGTTCGGGTGGAGCGCAGGATTGTGGAAGGGAGGGAAGGAGGCGGTTGGCAGACGCTAGAGGAGGAAGAGAGGACGAGGGGAAAGGTGGAGGGCTGCCATCTGGCTGACTGCCGCTGCGCTGGGGTCGCAGTGGCACCGGCCGCGCTATTCGCCCCGCCGCGCGGTCCGGGGCGCTAGGGTGGGCGTCCGCCTGGGGAGGGGGCGCAGGACCCGAGCGCGCAGAAGTCCAGTGACCCTTCCTAGATCAGAGAGTGGTCTCGGGTTGGGAGAGACAGTGGCGCCTGTTGACTCCGAAGTGTGGCCGTTGCCCAGCAATGAGGGAGTGGCCAGTGGCTCCGGTTGGGCTGCTGCTGACGGTGAAGGCTGGGCGGAAACGTTGGGGAGGTGAGTGGGAGGAGCCGCAGGTGCAGCCGGGACACCCGCGCGCGCTAATTGCAGCCAGGCCTGGAACTTCCGGGGAGCCTGGGGCAAGTTCCGAGGGTGCTGGGAGATGCCACCTCCCCCGCAAATGTCTGTCCCCTGCTTGTGCCCTGGAGCTGCAGCCCCTGCCCCTTCTTGTTGAGGTGCTTCGTACCCAAGCTGCCTCCGGCATTCACTACCTCCAGGCTTCCCAGCCTCCCTGGCCCCGACACAAACGCCCCCCCCCCCCCCCCCCCGCTCTCCCAGGACGTCCCAGGACATCCCTGATAATTGGGTGGCAGTCCCTTCCTTTTTCCTCAAACTCCCTGCAAATATTGGGCTTAATTTCAGTTTCAGCTCTCCCAGAAATGGGAGTAACTTTCTTGGCTTCTGCTGCCCCCGTGCCTTCTGAGTGATGCCATGCCGTTTGCCTAGACTCTCCTGGAATCAGGATGCTGTGGGCTGTCTTTGTTCCGTGCCCTTGGTGTGGTGTGTTCCACATCTTGTGTGGAATGCACACCTTCCCCATTCCGGGCCGGCTCCTCACATAAACGTCCTGGGGTTCCTGGCCCTCCTCGGCATCCCGAGCGAGCAGTCTGTTAGAAGACAAACTGAGGCACATGTAGAAATTCAAGAGTTTATTTGAACAAGAAGTCAGTTTGAATCCAGCAGCATCAAATCTAGCCCATAGGAAGGAGCTCCGGGATGCCGGGATGCCGTAGTGAATGAAAGGCTTTTGTAGGCAGGAGGGATCAGGACAAGGGAGTTATGGCAAAGTTACTGACGTTCCCCTGGGGACAGCAAGGGTCTATCGGCAGGTGACTTAACTAGGGGCTGATCAGGCGACTCCTGATTGACAGCTGAAGATGCCATTTCTGGGAGTGCTGACACTGTAATTTTGCCCTGTATCTCTAAAACCCCCATGAATTTCTGTAAACCATTTGTTTAAAAGCCATGCACAGCTTTCCAGCCCATAGCTCCCGTTCAGACGTCTAAACCCGGCATCAGGGGCTCATCCTGTCTCACCACACCCTGTATCTCAGCGGACACCGCAGGGACTGCCCCTGGCCCCGCACAAACACCACCCCCCCCCCCCTCCTGCCAAGTCCTTGGCACCTGCGGACCCTGCAGCCACAGCCTTAACGTCTTGCTCCCCTGTTCACCACCACACAGAAACTGCTGCCTAGGCTCCCAAAGTGAGCTCCTTCCGCTTTTCTGTGGTTTTCCTTAGCTCCTTGCAGACCCTCGTGCTGCAGAGTGCACGGCTGGCCAGAAACCACACATTTACATCTGCGTGTCTCCCCTCAGGAGGGAGCTCCCAGTCAGGAAGCATGACGTTTATTGTTCATTTCCTTCCCCAAACTGATAGGAGGGAAGTTCCACATAAGTGCTCGTTGAACAAATTCACGTTGGGATGTGTGTACGGGGCGAGGAGTGGAGCAGGGAGTGGGCAGATGGCTTTCCAAAAACAGGAAGATGCCACACACTAGAGACGCAGAAGGCTTGCGTTTGTTCCAGTCTGTTGAAATCCAATGAGCTGACAGAAATGGCATTTTTATTTACAGAGAACTATGTGTAGTTCATAGAACTTGACCGTGGTTAATAAATTGTACTAGGGACACCAAACCGAGGGGGAAGTAGCACCAGCGAGGGGTTTTGTGTGGCTCTGAAGACTTTCAGCTCTGGACTCAGCTGTAGGTTCCAGCCCTGCCCTCCTCGATGACAGCCCATGGGACCTGGGACAAGCTGGTAAATCTTACTCAGCCTCCTGGACTCTGACATTTGGTGGCCCCTGTGCTGACCTCCCCCCTCTTGCTGTGGGGAGTAAATGAGACGAGACGTGTGAATTGCAGAGACCTGTGTGTGGCACAGAGACTTGCTGACTGTTCTTGCACTGAGGGGAGAGGCAGCAGGTCTAGGAGGGCGTCCACGCCCCTGCAGAGGTCCTGTAGCTGTGGTGGGACCAGTCGTGAGTGCTGGGATTGGCCACATTGTGAATGAACCAGCGTATTCGTTACCTGTCGATGCTGAAACATGTTACCACAAATCGGGTGCCTGAAAACAGCAAAAATTTATCGGACAGTTCTGCAGGTCAGAAGTCCAAAGGAGATCCACAGAGTTACTTTTTTTTTTTTCCTGGAGGCTCTAGGACAGTTTCCTTGCCTTTTGCTTGCGTTCCTGGGTTTGTGGCCCTGCATCATTTGGTCTTTGCTTCCAACATTGCATTTCCTCCTGTGACTTTGACCTTCCTGCCTTCCTCTTATAAAGACCCTGTGATTACATGAGCCCACCTGGATCATCCAGGAGCATCTCCCCATGTCATGATCCCCAATTCAGTCCCAGCAGCGAAGTCCCTAGTGCCCCGTGAGGAAATGTAGTCACAGGTTGGGGAATTAGATGTGGACGTCTTTGGGGGTGTGGTTATTCTGCTGACCACACCCAGCGTCCGGGGGACCAGGTGACAAAACAGAAGGTCCGGCTGATGTGCTTCTGTGTTGTGTCTTTGGCACAGACCTGCTCCGATGGATGGCCTCGGGGAAGCAAATGGCATTTTTGCCGTCACCTTATTAAAAATGCTGGGTGAAGAGGACCACTCACGGAATGTGTTCTTCTCTCCCCTGAGCATTTCCTCCGCCCTGGCCATGCTCTTCATGGGGGCCGAAGGGGACACTGCCGCCCAGATGTCCCAGGTACGTGTGCTGTCACCAAGGAAGGACAGCTTCCTCTCTCTGCTTCTGCTGAGCCAGTCTTTTCCTGTCTCCTCCCCAGCTGATGGAGATCTGTGTGGCCGGTAGGTGGGGGTGGGGCATGGTGATGGACAAAGGGCAGACATAGTCGAATGGGTCAGTTGTATAAGACGGGGAATCTCCTTTTAATGTTTATAGGAGCAATCAAGTCATTACTTTATTTTCTCTGGATAAAAGCATCAATGTGTTATAGCCGACTTGTATCTTTCATAAGTAAGGTATATTATAATCCTGGCCCATGAAAAGACTAAGGATTTAAACTTTGGTATATTTGCACTTTTTGCTAACATATTTCAAACGGAAATAGAGCTATGTAAAGTAACTTTTGGACAAACAGGTGCTTTCTAGTGTATAATTGTGCATACGTGGATGAAGGATGCCACAAAAATGTGGACTGCATCTTCGGGAGGCCTTTAGAGGGAAATGTAACCTGATGGATCTGACATGGGTTAGTGTGCCCTCAGCTCCACCCTTTAGTGCATGATCCTTCAGGGAAGGAATCCTTCACCTCGTTGTGCCCTAGAGTCTTTGCCTGTCTTGCAAAAGCATCCCAGAAAATCGCATAGGCTCGCCACATTGCCTTTGTGTCCAGAAGCACATCCGCTGTCTACAGTTGAATATCCTCTGGATGCTCCTTCCTGCTCGCGGGTGGGCTGTGGCTTTGGACTGGGTCCGTGGGTGATCCAGGAACAACCTGAATTCCCACTCTTGTCTGACATGTAAAACACGGTCTGGGCTTGAGAACTTCTGTAAAATTGCCAATGAAACATTTTCATGTTTATTTCTGCTCATGTTTGTAATTCCCAGGTCAGGTTAGATCTGTTCCAGCCACCAGTTTGTTCTGTTCTGTCTCCCTCCTGAGTTTTCACATCCTGCCTTCCAGGTCTGTGTCCATCTGGAAGGGCAGTAATTTGTACCAGTGGCGTTTGCCTCTTGGGGGCGTTTGGCAATGGCAGTTTTGGCTGCCATCACCGAGGGAGGCCATCTAGTGGGGGGAGGCCAGAAATGCTGCAAAACATCCTGCAACGCACAGGACAGCCCCCGCAACAATGTAGCTGGCCCCAAATGTTGATAGTCCCATTGAGGAACTCTGTGCTAGCCCATTAAAGCCAACTCCTTTTTTTTTTTAAGATTTTATTTATCTTAGAGGGGAAGGGAAGGAGAGAAGGAGAGAAATATCAATGTATGGTTGCCTCTTGTGAGTCCCCTGCTGGGAACTGGCCTGCAACCCAGGCATGTGCCCTGACTGGGAATCGAACCGTGATCGTGTGGTTCACAGGCCCGCGCTCAATCCACTGAGCTACACCAGCCAGGGCTAAGCCAACTCTTTTGAGACAGGATCCTCTGTGATGTTCAGCTCAGAGATATTTTGGAGGAGTAAAATGACAGCATTCAAGTCAGTGTTTTCTCTGCCCAGGCACTTTGTCTGAATGAAGTGGAAGATGTCCACCAGGGTTTCCAGTCGCTTCTCACGGAGGTGAATAGATCTGACACTCAGTACTTGCTCAGAACCGCCAACAGACTCTTTGGAGAAAAGACGTGTGATTTCCTTCCGGTAGGTGGTGATTCTCACATCGATTAAAGAGAAGCTGAAAATACAATAGAAACTATAGGAGAACAGAGATAAAATATAACTTGACTGCCTTGAAAGTGTACAGAATGTTACCTCTGTAATGATAACTTTGACTTTTATGATGGCTTCTGCATTATGTCCTTTATAAAATGTTTCTGGTACATTCCGCCCGAACCTCAATCTTAACACGTCCGTCCTCCGGCACCCAAACCTGCTCCTTGCCCTTGATCTGAGTAGTGTGTATTGGTTGCAGCATATAACCCAGAGTCCCCTAGTCCACGGAAAGAACCTGCTGTGATTCAGGAAGTGAGGACCGCAAAAACGATGCTCCGTAACACGTAGAGCGATGCTCCCCTGAGATGAATGGAACCATCAGAATGAGCCTCCTGTCTTCTTGGCTGGCGGTTCCCAGGCTGATTCTGTAAGACCCAGATACCTCGTGTCCAGCCTGCTGGTGGGGGCTACTCCACGGAGGTCACCTGTTCTGGGTGTCAAAGGCATTGGAGATCATTCTGGATCTTTCAGCTGGCTAGGTCTTCCAGGATGAGCATGAGTGATTGATTCCAGGAGTCTCCTGGTTAATTGATGTTTGTTTTGAACATCAGCCTGATCTTTGAATAGTGTACCTGGGGAATGTTGGGGACCCAGGGAGCCGCTCTCTACTTTTCTTAGTTGCTGGGCTCTTCTCTCTGCATCTTCTTTCTTCTGTAGAAGCTAAAATACTTGAGAACAGGAGATGGGCGGAGCATAGGCGCCAATTGCCAGGCACACTTTATCTGAGACCAAGTTGTTGTGAGGTGAGTTATCTTTGGGATTGAATGTATTGGGGGCAGACTGTTCTTGATTTAACCCCACCCTACGTTTCATACCTCATCCGCTGACACTATGTTTTTCCCCAGTCTCTTACATTCTCTCTCTCTCTCTCACTCACACACACCCACCCACCCACCCACCCATCCAGGCCAGTCACACTGCACTCCTGGAGGACCTGTAGGATTTCTGGATAATCCAGTTCCACCATGGAGCCTCCCAGTCAGACATCAGGGCTGGTTCTAGTGATGTAGAAATTGGTCAATCAAACAGGAAAACCAAACACAACGTCCAGAGGGAATCTAAGTATTGGATGGACGTTCACCACGGGCTCTTTGGTGCATGCCTGTCTCCGCCCATGTTCTCAAAACATCCTGTAACTCACTGTGTGCTTACGTCATCTCTCTCCTCTGCCTGGGAGCCACCCCGAGTCTCGTGCTGGGACTTCACCCCGGTGTCCAGCATGGAGGCTGGAGTGTTGGGGGTGAACACTGGCCCAGGCCCAGTGCTGGGGGTCTGTGCATTTGGTTAATTGTGTGAACGAGTCTTAAAGGGCAGTGTGATCTGTGCAAGCAGTTTGGCTAGAAACACAGTCGGAATGAGCGGACGTTCCCTCAGCACAGCCAGCTTTGCATCGGGGGCCAAACTCAGCATCTCTCGTTGCAGGCCTTTAAGGAATCCTGCCAGAAGTTCTACCAGGCGGAGCTGGAGGAGCTGGCCTTTGCTGATGACACGGAGGAATGCAGGAAATGCATCAACGACTGGGTGACGCAAAAGACAGAAGGTGGGAGGGTTCATTTCAGTAGACTTGGCAGGTTGTGAAGGACGGGGGCGGGGGGGGGGGGGGGAGATGGCTGGGGGTGTGGCCTCCACAGGGCCAACACTGTGACCCTGTCACCTGGTTGTGTGTGCTTGCTGTGTTTTCAGACCAGCCATGCCATTTTGTGATTTTTCTTGGGCTCCATGAAATTTCATGATCTTTCTTGGGCTTACCAGATCCCAAAGGGGTGACTTTGAATAAACAGTGGTCAAGGAATAATAAAAATTGACCATAAGGATTTCAGATGCTCTCCCTATTGGATTGTTCTGGAAAATCCCAGAAAAATGCTTCCTTCTGGGAGACCTGTTGATTTTCTGTCTGGGAGGACCCTTGTCCTGCCCTGAGGGCAGAATGACATTCGATTTGGGTGGCAGCTGCGAGAGAGCCACCTCTCACATTACCTCCCTGTGGGAATGAAAGCTCTGCTTTCATCCTTGTCCCTCTCTTTCTTTGTCATGAGACTGTGGCTACATTTGCTTTTGGGCCCTGACACTTTCTGACTTTTCCCCAGAGTCTGCACTGTGCTCTGTCCAGTCCATGTTCCATCTCAGCAGAAAGAGCTCTGCCCATTCCTGTCCGGAGTTTGGAAAAAAAAAAGGATGTGCTTTTAAGCACTCTAAATAGCTAACCTGTAATTTAGAGACCTCCAGCATGTGGGGGGTAGTCACTCTTTCTCCCCGTGCCCACCCAGCACTCATTATTCCATGCACTCAATCTTAAGGCATACCTGCTGTGTCTCAGGCAGCAGCAATGGTCCCCATGATCCTGCAAGCCAGTAACATAATGACCCACAGAAGGGAAGAGCCTTGCAAGGTTTCCTATGTGACCTGTGCGGTGGTCTCCCGCTCTCCAGCAGGTGGAGCTGTCCTAAGTCAATGGGTTAGCCAGCATCTTTGCCACATCGCTCCTTCCCACATCTGGCACTTCCTGTCCTCAGCTGCTCACAGTTTTCCTTCCATCAGGCTGACCATCCACATGTTTTTCCAGAATAAGAGCTGGGGGTATTCTGGGGGTCACTTGTTCTCACTTTCATTGGACAATTCAAGTTGGGCCCCTTCATTGCATCCCTCTAATCCCTTTGCCACATTCACTCCATTCAGGAAGCCCACCTTCTCCCATGGCCAGTCTATACTTCCCATTGTTTGGCAGGCTGTCCTCACCTAGATGCGATTTGAAGGTTGGCATAGAGCAACAATTTCCAACAACCAGCAGCAGCCTCCAGGAGACACTTGGCAATGGCGGAAGACATTTTTGGTTGTCACAATTGGGGAAAGTGTTGGTGGGTGCATCTTACAGTGCACAAGCCAGTCCCCACAACAAAGAATTATCCGACCTAATATATCAGTGATGGTGTGGTTGAAAAGTGGTACGGTGCTCAGGTTGAGAGGCTTACACTTAAAATCAAGGCTTTTGGATTATTTTCTCAGCGTAGTTGCTTGCCATCTAGATGACCGTAGCAAAAAAGTCAGGCAAATGCCCTGAACTTGAATTTGTACATCTATAAATTTAGGGCAAAACACTAGTTGACCCGCCTGCCTCAGGATTGTTGCCTCAGGACAGACAATACCCTGTGTGGGCACACAGCCTGAAACACTGTTGCCCCGATCCATCAGGTGGCCCAAAACACAGGATTCCAGCCTGGCTGTCAACAAAGCCTCGGTGGCCCAGGTTGAGGAGATATTTTTGTAAAAGAATGATTATTTTCCCCACCAAATAGCCACAAACTTCTCTTGTGTTCCTTACAGGTAAGATTTCGGAGATTCTGGGTGTTGGCATGGTCAGCCCACTGACCAAGCTGATTCTTGTGAACGCGATCTACTTCAAAGGCAAGTGGAAGAAGCAGTTTGATCGAAAGTACACAAGAGGGATGCCCTTCAAAGTCAACCAGGTAGGGATAGAGATTTCAGGTGCAGTGTCACTTTCTTAAAGTCACCATGCTGGGGGAGGCTGTGAATGGAGAAAATCAGTAATTTATTTTACACTACCTTGATTGTTAATCTGTGTCTGAATGTGTTTCATGCCCTCCCCCATATATCTGTTATTGGAAAAGAGAGGAGAAAATGAAAATAATTTTTCTGTTGATAGTTTCCTTTTTTTTTCATCCCTGATCCAATTGACCTTCTATCTCTGGTCATATTATTGTGATTGAAAGAAAAATTCTTCTAAGCCTTGTAATTATGGCTGTACTGTTGTTGCTGGTGAAAATAAGCTCTTCTACAGAGTCGAGAGAAAAGAATTTCAAACGGCACACATGTGGAAAAGTTTAAATGTGACGGCAAGGCTTCACTGGGGCCAAGGGAATTCGTATGCCCCTGGGGATCTAGAGAACCAGCAGGCTCTAGCAGCAACTGCCATGATGCTCCTGTTAATCCTCCATATATTTTCTCGGTTTTTGGTAAAGAACGAGGTGCCATATAGACCATCTAACCCACATCTCTGATTCTCTTCTGGCCTGAGTGGGGCCCTCCTCCCAAGCAATCCCTTCCCTGGACACACTGGGGTTCCACGCCCTCTCTTCAGTTTGATTACCTTTCCAGTTCCCCCCAGCTAGGCTCAGAACCGAAAGGCAGATGTCCCACCCAAATACATCTTACCACCAATCACATCCTCCCTTGCTTATCTCCCAAAGTGCTTTCTTGAGACACTGCAGGTCCCCCATTTCCACCGGCAGCATTATCACCAACTGCGTTTACTCAGATGCCTTCAAAAATGTCAGTGACAGTGGTGCCTATTGATTGCCTTAGATTTGTGACTAGACAACTCTGAGCACAAGGAAAGGGGTGTTAAGAGATGTAAATGTTGAGTATGTTGACTTTGAACTTTCTTTGACTTTAAAAAATACAAATTGTATATATTCAAGCTATGCAAGGCGATGATTTGCTATACATAGTGAAATGAATAAAGCTAACTAATATATCTCCACACATAGCTGTCTCATTGTGTGTATGATGAGAGTCCCTGAAATCTACTCCTTACACATTTCCAGTACTCAGTGCGGTATGACTGACCGTAGCCATCATGCTGCACATTAGATGTCCAGACATGGAAGCCTTACACTAGAAGTACTTTTCTCCATTCCTTGTTGCATGTGGTAATAGCTGGGTTCAATGGGTATTAGCTTGGAATTTGACCTCTATCAACTTGATAATAGCATATTGCACAAAGACTCGAAAGTCTACAATATATTTGATGCAAGCTTTAAAAATGGTAGAGGCTACATATCTTGTTAAGTTTCCTTCTCCAAGAAAACCAAAGCTGTAAAACCCGTTATATAATTGAGCAACTTTGGAGAATAAAGGACTAACTCCCTCTGGCCTGTCCATTTTCTCTAACCTGATCGTCCAGCCCAAAGGCCTAAATACTAGTTAATTCTCCTCTCAACTCAGAAAAATAATTTTTAATTATAAGGTCTCTGGGAGTGCTGCTTTGTGCATGTTACCAAAAGGGGAAAAGCGCAACTTCTTCCAAAAATAATGAGAGAGTGTTAGGTCTGTCTATATTTGCCAATTTCTTCTCTCACCCAGTTATAATTGATCTGTAGGGGCACGAGCATGTTATACTCAGTACTAATGTGTAATAATGAGGATTTTATATCTATCAGCGTGAATGCACAGAGGTAATAATCCTCTTCTATGTGCCTAGGGGTTCTGTAAAACAGACGTACTTTGAGGGACTAGTGCTCACGTTTCAGTAATCTGATTTTAATTTCGTGTTTTCATTAGGAGAAGAAGACAGTGCAGATGATGTTTAAGCAGGCTGAATTTAAAGTGGGCTATGTGAAGGAGGTGCACAGCCAGGTCCTGGAGCTGCCCTACGCAGGGGAGGAGCTGAGCATGCTCATTCTGCTGCCGGATGAAGACACCGACCTCGCGGTGGTGAGCCCTTGGCAATGGAGCTGAGTGTCTGTGGATCCAGCCTTAGTGCCCCTCTTCAAGTCCATTCACCAGATAGCGTTTGAGGAGTTTTCAGTATAGGGCTGTTATAAGGAGTGCTGGATGGACACCATTGCTTGTCTTTGGTGGGGGTGTGTATTCATTTCTATCAAGTATATATCTAGGAATGGAATTGCAGGTAAGGACAAATGTTGATGGAGCTAAGAAGACAGAGTTCCAAGAATAGGAGCTTTAGTCTTCATTCTGAAGAGAGGGACTAGTTGAGGGCCTCATAACTAATGAATGAAAGTACTGGGAAAGGATAAGGATTGACCTGGGCAGCCTCTCTCCAACATTCATATGCACACGGGTCTCCTGGGGATCTTGCTCCAATGCTGATTTTGATTCCGGGGGGCTATGGCCTGAGAGTTTTGCATTGCGAACAAGATTCCAGGTGATGCAGGTGCTGTTGGTCGTGGACCACACTTTGAGTAGCAAGAGTCTAAAATACAGGAGAGGGATTTACCTTAGACAGGAGGAGAGAGCCCTCTTCCCAAGACAGAGAAGGGACGGAGTTCGGGAAGATGGTAGATTTGTAAGGTGGGAGGTGTGGGGCCAACAGTGTGCTGGTTGTCTGGCTCTCTGAGGGAGGAAGAAGGCCTCCTACGTCTTGTGTGCTGTTTTCTTGCTGTCGGTGCTCCCACATGGCTGAGTTTAGGTTACCAAGAGTTTGATGATCGACTCTCAACAGGGATCCAAGCCAGCGCCAGCATGTCAATGCACGAGATGTGAGGTTCCTGATTCACCGGGTTTCTCTGTGGAATCAGGAAGCTATGGGCATAAATCAGGAATGAGCTCTGTCATGGCTGCTTAAGAAGAAAATCAGGGGAGTGTAGGAATAGAGGTGACATCCAAACAGCTGTCAGTGGGGGGGGGGAGGGGATCTCACCTGGGCTCCAGGTGGTAAAGAGAAGGAAAAGAAGATGCAAGCTCCTTCTCCGTCTATATCTTCCTTGTGGATAAATAGAAAGACTGGTGGGTCTTGGAGGTTTGGAAGGTCTCCCCAGAGCAGGCAGAGGGCAACCAGGGTGCCAGTGGCAGCTGGCCCGTTCCTGCTTTCCTTTCCTCAGCAGCCAGGCCTTTCATGCCCTTCAGATCATCCCTGATTTCTTCTTCCACAGACCAGAGTTCTGGGCCTTGCTCTGTCCCACCCTTTCAACAGTCTCTCTAACTCACAGTGACGTGTATTGCAGGAATATCATCGACTGGTTATGACAGTTTTCCAAACTAAAAAACATTTGAAATGAATGTGGTACACATGGTTTAAAAAAACCCCTCTCTTTGTCTCAGGTGCTTTCTAGCGATTTTACTTTTGCTTCTATAAAACAGGAAAAGGATGAGGATTTGAGGGAAGATCTTGGTCTGTGTACAAGAGGGACGATCTCTGTAGAGTGTCCCTCACCATCTAGTGGCATGTCATGGGAGGTGGGGGAGGGGGGCACACCAGGTTGCTGTCATCTCGATTTTAGGATTTGACTCTTTGTTATTTCAGGTGGAAAAAGCACTTACACCTGAGAAGCTCACAGCCTGGATGGATCCAAAGACGATGACTTTGGGTAAAATTCAAGTTTTCCTTCCCCGATTTAAGCTGGAGCAGAGCTACGACTTGGAGCCTGTTCTTCGAAGTTTAGGAATGACTGATGCTTTTGATGAATCCAAGGCAGACTTTTCTGGAATGTCAACGAAGAAGAATGTGCCGGTGTCCAAGGTTGCACACAAGTGCTTCGGAGAAGTCAACGAAGAAGGCACGGAGGCGGCCGCGGCCACTGCCGTGGTCAGGAATTCCCGGTGCGCCAGAACGGAGCCAAAATTTTGTGCGGATCACCCGTTCCTGTTCTTCATCAGGCACCACAAAACCAACAGCATCCTGTTCTGCGGCAGGTTCTCGTCGCCATAAAAGGGGCCATTGTTACGGGCGCGCCTTTCTTTTCAGTCAACCTCACCTCAATTCAGATTCCACGACTAAATTGGTGTAGTGGTCTGGATGCCAAAATAAAGTGTGTATAGGTTGGATATCTGTGAATGTCTTGACCGAACATTCTAGAGCCACTGAGAATAACTGAGGCTTTAGGTGTGTGGAGTTTGGGGAGGAGAAGGCTATGCTTGTTCTGGAATGTTTGGGGACCTCTTCCCTCCCACAGACTCTGCCTACACCTACCTGTCATAGGACGGCCATTTCTCCTCCAAGTCTGCGCCCCTTGTTTGTGGGCATCTTTTGGAACATGTGGAAGATTCATGTTCCTTGAATCAGCCCTCTCTGTGTACTTCCACCCTGCAGTGACCTCAGAGGTCATTCAGGTGCCCTCGACCCCTGCCAGGCTGTCCCGGAGATGCCAGTGTCCAGGTGCCCAGCCCACAAAGCCAGGCGCTGGCTCATCAGAGCGAACAGTGCAGCCAGCAGAGTCTCATTGACAGCTGAGATAGAGTGTCTCAGCGCTGAGCCTCTGGACTGAGCCTGGAGCCAAATCTCTGAAACACGCCCAGTCCTTTCCACTCCCTTTTGCTTCCCTTTGAAACATACGCTCAAACGAGAAGGAACCCTGACCCCACACTTCTGAGACGCAATGGCTCTCTAGGTCGCCACATGCGGTCATGCGTTACAAGTACCCCTCTTGCCTGAAAACAGATCCCCCTATCTTTTTTTGATTTGAAAAGAATTTGTGTTATGGCAGCAATTTGGAAATTGTCGAAAAGTAGAGAAGGAAAATTTGCCACTCACAGCTGTACTACTGGCAATCCTTAGCTTTAACCATAATCCTTATCCTTCCCTGTTCTGTGTATGCCAACAGGGGTTTATAAGCATTTCTTTTTTTAGTTTACTTTTTAATGGCATTTGTTCAAGTATCATTTGTCCCCCTATACCTTCTTCCACCTCCCCCCTGCCACCACAAAGTTTGTAAACATTTCAATACAAGTGAATGATGTCCTTCTGTACCTTATTTCTACCCTTAGTTACAACCTACTTACAACTATCTGCTCATATCCTTTAGATTTGCAGTAACATTTTTATAGTAGCTTCTGTTCCCATACATATTGTTCTCTCTATGCTGTTTAATGTAATTCCATCTATTTGTCTGTCTTTGACCAAGCTGCACTGTTTTATTAGTAGGCTTTGTAGTGTGTCTTAGTTATTTCTGCAATAGAGAAGTGATGTCAACATTTGCAGTTTGATCTTAGATGTCTTTGGCTTCTTTATAGACCTTACTATCATGGTCTTCATCTATTTTCTTCTTATTTTAACCATCACAATTTCTTATATATTTCAAATTGTTTATTTTTATCACTATTAGCTTCTTTTATTTTCTTATTTAAATGGTTTGTCTGTGAAAGAGTTCTGCTTCAAATGTTTAGGTTGGGCAATTTCTTTTATAGTGTTTTTCTTCCTCAGATATCTAGCTTTTGGCTTGTGGGTTCAGGTTGACCTTGGGTTATCAGATGTGGTCTGCTAATAAAGGCTGAGCAAATCTTTAAAATCAGACCTCTGTATGTGTGAGAGAGAGACAGTGTCACCCACTCTGGTGACCCACATTTTTTGTCAGTCCGTCAGGAAAACCCATGGTCAGGCTGAAGCAGTAAAGCTCCAAGGGTACTCAGTGCACACCTGTTCACTTCAACTCCTCATCCCTGCCAGGCTGTGTAAATGCGCTAATGTAACCTCAAGGATGCTCATACAGATGGCACAGTCTGTGGGGTTAGGGCTTCGTCCTGAAGGAACAAGGCCAAGGCAGGACCCTGGAACATCTGGTCCTGCCCACCTTCTCTCCGGAGCCTGCAGGTGTCTCCTTTGCCAGATGGCAGGCCGGCACTGCCTGAACACACTCATCCCGGTGCCAGCCTGCCTCTCATGGTTGGCTTGGCTGTCTTGTTGCTTGGTGACTCTTAATGTGTTGTTACTGTTTGTTTGATTGATTAGTTCTCAGAATCCTTGTTTCTCTCCTGCCTGTAATTTCTCTAGAGCTGAGTTTCGGGAAGAGAGTCAAACTCCTGCTTTGTGCTGTCTTTGCAGGCACCCGAATCATCTTTTTAGTGATGTTTGTGCCTGCAAAACACATTTTTTTCCTGCCTGTTTCAAGGCAGGAAAAAAATAGGTTGTTTTACCATTTATTCATCGGCCTTTAATAAATTTGAATTTACTCTTTAAAAATCAGAAATTATGTTTTATAGTCTCCAGATTTTAAAAAAGTCTTTAAATACCAGTGTTGGCAAAGATCAATAGCAACTCTTATACAAGGCTGGAGGGAGCTGAAATTAGTAAAACCAGTTAGAAAAGCACACGTTAAACATTTGTAAACACTATGACCAGATATTCCACTCTTGGTTAGAAACCCTAGAAAAAATATATGTTCAAAAAGCATGCAAAAAATGCTCATAGCAACATTGTTCATCATAGCAATAAAGTATGTAAAAAAACAGGGAAAACGCTGAATTATTAAAATGAATAAATCACGCTGCATTCCTGCAGTGAAACCAGGGTCATTGCCTCGTTCCGCTCTGGGGCACCATTCACGGAGCTGGCGCATTTTACACAGCACGTAACGTTCCTGGTGTTTTCTGGGAGCTGGACGGATTTGTGCGGAATACCATATATTAGGAGAAATAAATTAATCAGAGCTACCACCATAAAACAATGCTGACCAAAAATAACAAGTGTCAGTTGTATTTGCATAATGATAAGCAACAGGCAAACTGATTATTGTGCTGCCTAGAGATACATACGCATAATAAAGCGGCAGAGGAAAAAGCAAAGGAATTAAAGCAAAATATAGAATAGCATTAAATCCAGGGCAGGGAGAGAATGTAATTAGGTAGGTCAGAAGAGAACTTTAAAGTTATTCATGATAGTTTGTTTCTTAAGCTCAGTAGTGGATATTAGATATTTATTCAATTTACTATTAACCTATAAATATACATGTATGTAAATGCATTGCATTATATGCACAATACATTTAACAATGAAAAGAAATGTAACAAAATAATGAATAAATCATGGCATAATATGCATCAAGAACCACAATCAGCGAAGAGAAGTAAGATTAAATATTGCAAAGTTAGCAATCAAACTAAATATAATTTTCCTATTCATGGACAAAATCCTTTAGATTGGAAATGAAAAACAGTATCTTGCCAAATGTGGATTTCAATGAACATTTCTCAAACCAAGTGACCCAAAATACGAATGTGAGCTGATAGGCCACAAGATGTCTCAGGCAAATTTGAAAGAACAGCAGTAGGCAAGTTATGAATATCAGGACAAGTAGCCTTTAAGGAAATGAATTAAGTGCTGGTATTTGATATAGAAAAGGGTATGATGCATAGGGAAGATAAAGTTTATACATCAACATGTCTTTTCCAATACCACATGGATGAGCACTGAAGAAATAAATCCTACGAGTTGGATGAAAAAGTTCAGTATTGCACTCTGAGACCCATGTTTGGACATCTTCACACCTCGGAAATGAAGATATGACTCGATGTAGTCATCACTGTCCGCGAATGCTTGCATTTAGTTGTGGCCATCTGTGCTTTTTTTACTTTAACTTATTATTGATGTTGCAGTGTTGAGTATAGGTGTCATTATTTTTAAGATGATATATTATTGGCATTGAAAAAAGCTACTGTGAATGTTAGAAATGATTGAAGTGAAACAGTGATGTGGAGTTTGATATTAGAGAAGCAAATTCTTTTTTTAGATTTTGTTTTGTTATTAATTCTAGAGAGAAGGGAAGGGAGGGAGAAAAACAGGGAAACACTGATCAGCTGCCCCTTGTATGGGCCCCTACTGGGTTTGCGACCTGCAGCCTAGGCATGCGCCCTGGCTGAGAACTGAACCCACGACCTTTTATTTTATATTTGAAGGAAAGAGTGAAATTTTCTATTTTCATGCAAAGCAATGACCCTGATTTATAGGAGCGAAGAACAGACAAGCTAACAAAGCTGTGTTGAATGATTACCTACCACGTGCCAACAGCAAAATTTGCAGAAAGTGTTAGCAGCTTGGAAGAAAATCCCAGAGACAATAGCGCCGTGTTTGCTTCTGTTCAGTGGTGTTTGGCCATCCCCACATAACGAAGCTCTTGATGGTACAATACGCAATGTTTGATGAAAAACATGAGCATCCGGGGTGTTCGGCCCCATAACAAATTAAAAAACTCAGACTCTGAGGATGTTTTAAGGTTATTTGGAAGTATATTTGGCAAATATTTAATTTTACTTATGAACAAGAAGAAAATATATTAAAATATATATCTGAATGTATAAAATAAGTCTACAGGTTTATAGAATAAACATTTAATTAAAAGACAGCATTAGGTCATAATTCAATCGGCAGAGCTTTTATTTCCTTAGTGATACATGAAATAATGTGTTTTAGAGCCGAGTCATTTTAGGATGATGAAGTGTGGTGTAGTTTGCTGGGTTATTTCTTCCCTTCCTCTCTCACTGTCTAGAATGCGTGTGTGTTGAGTGTTGGACCCTGCGGCTCAACTCTTCTCTGTTTTCTCTATTTTCCATTCTTAAATCCCGAAAGATTTTCTGAGCTTTTTCTCCTAGTCTTTCTATTGATTTGGGGGTCAATAGTGTTTTACATTTCACAAACATATTTTTTTTTGCCTTTTGATCATTCCTTTTTTCATATCAGTGTGTGTGTCTAAGCAGGTATAATACTTTCTAGAATCAGCTAAAGATAGTAATTGGAATTTTTTTAAAACACTTTTTTAAAAAGATTTTGTTTATTTATCTTTAGAGGGGAAGGGAAGGAGAGAAGTATCAATGTATGGTTGCCTCTCGTGAGTCCCCTTCTGGGAACTGGCCTGCAACCCAGGCATGTGCCCTGACTGGGAATCGAACCATGATCATGTGGTTCACAGGCCTGCACTCAATCCACTGAGCTACGCCAGCCAGGTAGTAATTGGGATTTTTAACGTTCTTGCCTAAATTGTTTTTCCAAATCAACCCTGCTGAGTGTCAATATCAGTCATTCTGTAGTAAACCAATGACTAAAGAATTTTAAGTTGAGGAGGAATACACTGAAGTTTGCAATTTCTAAAAATTGTTTGGACTGCTATATGGAGAATAAAATAAAGGGGGCAATAGTAGGAACAAGAAGCCCAACTGGAAGATTATTTAATGGGCTTGACAAGAGATAAGGGTGTTCACACTAGATCAGTAGAGAAATATACATAGGGGGAGGGGTACATTAGAGTCACCTTTTAATGAAGAAATCAGAGGTCTCAGTGTTGGAGAGAATGTCAGCAAACATGTGGTGGTGATGAGGACAAGGGAAGTTATTGAAGAGTTGGGGTGAGCAATGGGGGACAGCTGAAGGGCACTAGGGGTAGGAGGTCTTGGGTAGGTTGGGGACCAATTGTGCCATCTTGAACTTGTTAGCATTGAGATTCCCATGCCATGTTATTTCTTGTTATTTTATGGAGAGAGCTTCATAGCTGGGTCCGGAGCTCAGCAAATTGTTTCAGAGGGATGACAGGCCATGGAAGAGGCTGGAAAGCAAGGGTCCTGGGAAGAGACAGTGCGGGTTGAGTGTCCTTGGAGTAATCCTTGGAGTAAGCCAATTACTTCAGTCTTATCATACCAGACTCTTCTCTCCTTGATGGTGTGATCCCATTTTACAGATTACACATTGTCTTGATTCCTGTGGCGCGTGCCAATATATTATCTTTAGATTCTGCAGGAGGTGGTTCTCGGATTGTCTTTCTTTGAGGATTCTTCATGCTGTTTCTTCCTCTTTGATCTGAAGTTGTTTAGCTCTACAGGCCCCATGCCTTTTCCTAATTTTTTTTTTACCTATTCTTAAACAATGTGTACTCTGTTTATGTGAAAGGTACATTCAGCTACACAGTCCCACGTCCTTTGCAGTTTCTAAAAGGTAAATTGTCTGAATGTCTCACTTACTGACTGATCCTCGGGGCCTCTCATATTAAGCAGTGTTTAAAGAAATCTACTTTTCGGATTTTCTATCTTTCCCCTGAAATTCCGTGGGCTTCAGTTTCTAGAATGTATCATGCCCTCCCCAGCTCTCCATGCCTTCTGCCAGGATTTTTCTGAAATTTACAGGTTTTTTGTTTTCTATCATGTGTCAGACAAACCTAACTGCAGACTGAATCGGTAGCTGTGGGGGTGGTTGTCTATGGTAGGGGGTGCCTTCCTGCAAATCTGTGGAGGCACAACATAGAATGGATCAAAGATAGCAAGACAAATGAGCAGCCCCAGTCTCTTTGTAGTCAGCCCTCAGTAACTGGGCAAAGGTGGATGTGCAGGTAGAAAACGTGAGAAATCGGCTCCTTGGACACTGAGAAGGCAGTTGCTAACAATTCAGAAGTCACTAACTAGTTATATATGACCCTGAACAGGTAACTTACCGTCCTTCGGGTTCAGTGTCTCTTCCTGTGTAACATTCGGGGGTTTGGGCAGATGATCCCTAAGTGGCTTCCAGTGGCAACAGTCCCTAAGAAGTGTGCAGCACAGGGCTGTTTGGGGCCCTATGCTTTGCTCTCTGCATTGCGAGTTTTCGTTAGCTTCTGAGCTTTCGTTATTTCAAAGATGACTTCTCCAGTTAGAAATCTGAGTATGCTCTAGTGTGCTTGTTATACTGACACATTTTTCATTTCAGCTCAAGACTTTCATGATCGTTGCCAGTGAGAGCCTCGCCAAATAAAATCATGTTTTCTGTGCTCACGCTTGTTTGATCTTCATCTTTGTTGTTGCTATTTGTCTCTTCAACATTCTTCAGTGACACTTCTTTCCCCCTCGTGGCCTCTGAAGGTCCTCTCATCAGGATTAAGGCCTTCGTTCCTAGTTCTCAAGGCTGTCGCTAGTGCCGGAGAAAGCGGTTTAGGTGGGCCTGCTTGTGCGAACCAAGGTCTCCGCGGGAGCTCCTTCTCTCAATCGAAGCGACTACGCAGTCCAATTAGGGGACTATGATTTGGAGGAAAGGACTCCCACAAGGCTCTGCTCTGTGGCTCCCGTTGCCTTCCTGCTGCTCATTGGAAGTAGGCTTCTTTCTAAGTCAGACCTTCTAGGCCTCCTCCCCAGGGAGGCCTGGGAGTTCTGGGCTTGGGGGCAGGTGGGGAAGTGGGGAGCTAACCTCCTGGGAAACAGCTGGTGACTGAAACACACCATAAGGCCCGTCAGCTGGGAGATCCTCCCCTACCGAGTTTATCCAAAGGGTCAGAAAGCTTTTCCGAAGGTGCGTGGAGGAAGCAAGCATTCACTGGAGCTGAATCAGGACGCAATGCAAGTGTGTTTTCTGAGAAAGAGGCTTGAAACCAGGGATTTTTTTTTTCTCCCCTGGTTTGAAATCAAGATTGTTCTGATTGAAACCAGGTTTGCTCTAGGAAGCCCTGGATCTCCGATACTTCTGCTTTCAGGGGAGGTTGAAGGATGATTTCTTGTGTTTAGGTTGACATCAGAGAGAGAGATCAGTGGTGATGGGAGGGATAAACACATCGCTATTGCTGAGAGTGGCAAGCGGTGAGAGGGGGTTTTATTGGACAGTCACAGAGATTCGGTATTTGAATAGGGAGGGATTTTAGGAATGATCTAAACACCACTCTTATTGGTATGAAATCCAGGACCCAGAGAGCTGGTATGGCCTGCCCAGCACCCCACACGTCGCCTTACACATTAGTTTATGGACTATTTTTGAATGAGGAGTGCAGGAGCACCAATCAGCGGTGGTTCCGAATGATGGGTGTAAAAGGAGAATGGTAGGCGTGAGGCTCGACTGGAGTCATTGACGTCTCTCGTCCACCACCTGCTCTGCCCCTCGCTGCAGGTAAGCCCTAAGACTCGCCATTACGAACAGGAACAGATAGCCATCTCTGCACTCCTTTCTGTATTTGTAGAATAGCGTCCATGAGGCACAAGAACAGGGGAAACCGAGGCTGCATCCTCTTTTCTACCTTCCTGGTGCCTCCCGTCCTCCAACCCTCCCCTGGATCTTCTGGGCTGCCCTTATACACTCCCTCCTGAGTTTAGTCTTTATCAGGGTCCTAGTTTTTTAAAAGTACGTATACAATATACAGGTGATGTAGTGTAGAATTGTACACCTATATAATTTTTTAATTTTTATTTTTTTCTTTATTTTTATTGTTGATAGCAGTGCTGATGTCCCCATCTATGCTGCCCCCCGTCCCAGACCCCATCTGCCCTGACCCTCTCCCCCTTCCCCTGGCCATCATCACACTGTTGTCTGAGCCTATGGATTATACATGTATGTTCTTTGGCTGGTCCCTCACCTTCTTTCATCCAGTCCCCCTCCCCTTCCCTCTCTGACAGATGTCAGTCTGTTCCAGTGTCCACACCTCTGTTTCTATTTTGTTCATCAGGTTTTTTTTGTCCGTTAGATTCCACACGTAAGTGAGCTCATATGGCATTTCTCTTTCTCTTATTATTTCACTTAGCATAATAATCTCCAGTCCAAAAACTAAAAACATTTCCTTTAAGATCGGGGATAACTAATTAACCAATACACCCCAATAAATTCAATTATAATAAAAAAGTAAGTATATTCATATCATCTTCTGTTTTTCCATGGCTTTGTGATAAAATTCAAACTTGTCTGAGGAACATGTGTTTTCTGATCTGTCCCCTCACTAATTCTGTATTCTCTTCCCTTCCTATTTCTCCACGCTTTTATGTAATTTTTCAGCTGTAATGAACCTGGTGCTTCGATGAATATCCCACACTGCTTGGTATTCTCGTGTCCATGGGTATTGGTTAAACAGGGTGCCTCCTCTCTGGTTCTTGTCATCCTATGGATCACCTTACAAGCAGGAGACTTTCTAGGTGGCCCCAGGTCAAGGTAAGGTGGGAGGTGCCCAGCTCTCTGTGAGTGACCACAGACCCACTGCCTGGTCCACCTGGGTTTAGGCCTCTCCAAGTTAACATATTCATAAACGATGGGAAGAAATCTATTAATGAGAGATTTTAAATAATGGGCATTGAAATAATTTAAAATATTCATACACCTAATAGACAGCAGAGCAGGACTTGACCTTTCTGGTTGAACCCTCCCGTCGGTACCTGGTATGATGAGCAGCCGCCTTTGCAGGACGCGGAGGTCGCACTGCCCGGCTCCCACCGCCCCCTTCCTTCCCAACAATAAGCGAAATCACTTCTGCGCATTTACGTGCATGGTAGTCCACACAGAATTTCTCACTGGGCTCTGAGTCTGTCCTGAAGACAAAGACAAACTCTTCATTACAGAAGCACTGGTTGTGATTATAACTTAAAAAAACCCCACCCATTGAGAGCCAGATTACAGACACGCTGCTCACAGAAACCATTCTCTCAGGTTGCAATTCCTCTCAGCTGTTTAAAAAAGAAACTAAAAACATTTCCAAACTGATACCACTTGGTGTCGCTATTAGTCTGTTCACCAAATGATGATTTCCTTTTCATGTATTCCTATTTCATGTATTCTAAACAAATGATGACCTTATTTGAAAGAAATAGTTTTGGGCTAAGCTGAAACAGATCTATCGGAATCAAACTAAATTTCTTGCTTTTAATACTATTTTTGAAAACTTAACAGGAATCAACTTCAGGTTTATTTCAGTAGACACATTTCTGCACAAAAAAAATCTCTAATTAAAAATATAAAGCCTCCGGTTATTGCATCCAACTTATCTTGGGGTATTGAACAGAAATAAAAGGACCAGAAGGAAATTCTCAAAATGTTGTCAAGGCCAAATTAATGCAAAGCGACTTAGAATATTGAGAATTGATTTTTTTCAATTAGTTATTCAATTATTAGTACCATTCTGCTTTTTACAGTGCTGAAGATGTAAGCACTTGTGTCCATTGAGGTGGGTGAAAAAAGTATATTGAGTACGTATCATGTGAAAATATTTTGTTAAGCAATTTACATATATAAGCTCTAATCATCTTCATCATTATGACCATTTTAATTATTTAATGTTTTTCAGCTCACAAAGCATTTAATTAATAACTCCCATGAGGCAGAGAGAAATGTCAAAAAAATACTCAGGGAAGCCACTAGAAACAACGAAGCTACAGGAGAAACTTCCATGAGTTATACTTCCTCTTATTACTGATTTATAAAAGTGTACCAAAAGTTATCAGACACATCTGGATATATGGCTGCACGTTGTTCTTAGTACTCTCTAAGTTCCTCAGATTTTTTCATGGCTTAAAGAAAACCATATTAATAATTAAGATGAAAAGAAACTGGGTAACTGTCTCCAGTTATTCAGTTTTAAGGATTATAACCTTTATTGAAGATCAAATATCAGCTGGATGAAGAGTCAAGGCCAGTACAGCTGTGTGAAAGTTGACTGCATCACGACTACCAAACCTTTATATCAGTATGGATTATGCCTTGAGGTCTAGACCTGCATAGCAAACTGCCTATTGGAAGTTGTCTTCTAGGTTGTTGTCCAGATTGTCAACAAATTTCAAGTAAAGGTGTTTTCCAGGCCTGCATCTGCGGCACCCCACCCAGCCCCCACCTCGTTTGCCCTCTTAATTCCAGTGGCAGCATCATCCACCCCGTTCTCCAAGCCACAAAGCCCAGAAGTCATCCCAGACTTCACCTTCTCCTGCCTCTTACATCCAGTCACTCATGTCTTCTTATTTGTCCTGTGGATACTGGTGTCTCTCACAATCTGTCTTCCTCTCTCCATCTCCACAGCCAACGACTTAGTTCTAGCTCTCATCATCTCTCTCTCTCAGAAAAGGGCTGTTTCCTCACTCTTGCTTCCGGTTCTCCTCTACTTCGTTCTCCAGAGTGTTGTCAGAACCAGTGAAGAAAATCTGATCATGTCACACCTCTGCTTGGAGTTTCCCAGTAGCTAACGCTGACTACAGGATAAAACTAGAAAGCCTTAGTGTCTGTCCCCCACCTAAAGCTACAGTACTCTGTTAAGATTTGTGACATGGCACCATTAAACTCCCCAGACAGTACTCAAGGAATTTTGGTTGAATTAATAAGGAAACAGTGCAATTTGATAGAGAAGAGACTTATACCTCAACACTGTCGATTTGTCACATGGCCACTGAAACTTTTCTGGGGAGGTTCCCTGAAGTTTCTGTTGGGCTCAAAAATCCTCAAAAATGAATGATTAAATAAATGTATGAATGCATGTGGGAAGTTTTAGGAGTATTAGGATTTATTAGTTTAGACATAAGTTTTTAGCTAGCTGGCTAAGCAGCTTCAATACGCAGAGGTGAATCCTTTGTTTAGATCCTGGAGTGTGGCCAGAAGATGCGTAGGTACCCTGGACTTTCTTCACCAGGTGGCTTGGGCCCATTGCTGGGAGGAACTCTTGTTATTTCTGGGGGGCCGTCCACAGTTGGATAACTTGGAGTCAGTCTACTTCAGTTCCTCCCAAGCAAAGTTCAAAGAGCAACATTAGCCTACACCACAGGCATGTTAATAAGTGCATTTTTCCCCAAAGTGCAATGTACCGATTTTCACTACTCATAGGGCTACAATAATAGTTCATTGTCCCTAGTTCTCCTTGTTTTTTACTGCCCACTCACACCAAAGATGTTACTGAAGGGACCGAGGCTGGGAAAGTTGCAAAAATGCTGATGGGCCAAATAAGTTGCCAAGGTAATAAAAACGTAATCAAGCCTGCAGAAGACCTTCTGATTTCCATCCCAACGAATCATTAGAGATTCTATTGCAAACTAATTTTCTTATCTCTTATCTCCAAGTCAGCGCCTCTGCCAAGGACTTAAGGGCTCAATTCATCATCTCCCTTAACAGGTACCTTGCCTGCCAATGTGCCTTGGCTCTGGGCCTACCCAACTGATTTAAAGCAAAATTGATTCTGACTCACAATGCATGTGCTCTGGGTTTTAAATTCAAATGCCTAAATGCTGAAGTATTTAGGCCCTGAAGTATCCTACACCGTGGATATGCAACTCTTGTTCTTGTCTCCTCTTCTGAATGACCAATAGTGTCATCAGAATCAATGGAATGTATCACACCACCAAAGACTCTTCGTTTCTCTCTCTTCTCCGATCGGGACTTGAGAAGACCACAAGACAAAGGAGACTTATAGGAAGAAGAGCCTACAGAACATCAGAAATCGAAGCAGTTTACCAAGGTTTGTATCTCAGTTGACCCATTTTAGTCTTTCCAGTTACTGGTCAGTTGACAGAACAATTACACAGTATAGACAGAGAAACAAATCAGTAATGTGATTGAGTTTCTCAATAAAGAAAAACAATTCATGTTTGAACTTTTAGATGTTAGAGAGAATGTAAGTAATGATTTTGCAAATGAGAGAACGGAGACTTGAAAGGGTGTGCCCAAGATGCATAGTTAATGCTGTGAGAGTTGAAGGGGCCGATTTAACTTTATCCGGAAAAAATATGTGATCCAAATTTCATTCTAAATAAAATACTAGTTTATTACATTTATGTGTTGGGCCACAGGCATTGACATCTTTGCAGGTTCAGGGTACTGCAGAATGTCATGAATCAACATATCCTAACATAAACTATGATTATCAGAGAACATGATTACTTTATAGAAAAATGACCTCTATCATGTCTCCTTAAGTCTGCCATATTAGCCTTGAACCTGAAAACAACGTTACAGGAATGAGATTTAATACTATGCAAGGTGACATTGTCTTTATCTCTCCATGTCATCTGTGTCTAATTTCCTGCCCAAGCTGTGGGCGTAGGTTACTGTCTATGTCAACAACATGAAGATAATTCCCCCAAACCTGCCACCGTCTGACTCCCTTCAAGGCTGGGCCCAGGGGGGAGGAAGTCAACCCTGGAAACAGCCATCACCTTTGTCAGTAACTGCAGAGTGAGGCGAGGCCAGCTCCTGGCAGGCCCGGGCCTGGCTCTAGTGAATAATTCATCAGGATGGGCACCGGCTGGGAAATATCCTTCTTCTACTGATTACTTGCTTTGTATCCACCCATTTATCTTCATTAAAGACTTTGTTTCCTCTCAAATAATTGTCTCCAATTTTCCCACTTAAAGATATCTTTTCCTCTGGCTTTGAGGTTTCAGATACTCTTCCTTCCTGCCCCCATTACCAATATGAACCACAAATTTCTAGTACGATGGAAGTTTAAACCCTAAGATCACTCCCACTATTGGGACATAACCAAATGTCACCATGTTCAGTCTTGACATCATTAGCATAGGGTCCAGACTAATGGGAATCGGACTTCAGACTTCTGGTAACTATTCTGACCCTTCACTCAGAGATGTCTTTTTTTTTTAGGATAATTATCAGTCTCCTTTTGCCAGGGGAAGTTTCAATGGATGTAGCCAAACTTTTAAATAGGTCTCTTACAAGTAATTTTTCAAGTGAATGTTTGATTTTTCACATTCTAAAATTATGAAAAAATGCATATTCATAGTCAGTGTAAATCTTATTGTCCTTCTCTCTGTATTTCTATGGTATTGAGGGAAAAATAAGAAAGGTTGTTTCACGTGGATCCTGGTGCCATGATCTTTTTTCCATGCCCTGAATTCTAAACTTATGATTTCACTAACAATATAATTCATGAAAAATTACCTCCTGATAATTTCTGAGCTCATTCTTTCTCATCTTTTTTTCTGAAGATGGGTCCGTCATGCTGCCAGTATCTAATCTCCTATAGGAGTTTTGAAAAATTATTGTAAGTTAATTAAATTTTGTGACTAACTTACTTAACAGCCTAGGGTATTAGTCATTCAGACCTATTGCTGAATATATGCCCATTTTTTTCTAAGCATTTTCTCACTTTTCTTTGTAAATAGCAATTTTACAAAGTCTTCATTAGTTCCTAATGGTTCAAATTTATCTTCTTCATTACACCTGTTAAAGACCAATTTTAAAATGAATTAATTTTCCCTGCTATTTGAGAGCTGTTATTATATGTTATATTCTTTGTTTATTACGAAATTTAAATTATTCCAGTATATTTTGCCTGTGGTTTTTGGAACAGCGAAAAAAATTCCATTGTGTGTATTTAGCGTAACTCGGAAAATCTAAAATTAGGCATTTTGAGGAAAAAAGATTTTTCCTTCATTAAAAGAGTTATGTGATAACATTTCATCTAAATCTTGTGAAACATCGAACAGGTTTGGCTACCGAAGCTTCTGCCCTCCTCAGCATTTGTTTTTAGCAAGTCCGACTCCTGCGCGAACTGGGGTGGTGGACGGACTCCAGCATCCGCACTAGGAGTTTTTCTTACCACCTACCTCAGACATTTTGCTCCTAGGTGATGACATTTTAATTCTTTAAAAGTCACTTAGACAATTTTCTTGTCCAGATGGAAAGTTTTTGTTTAGTCTTTTGCGTTTTAAACTTTTTTACCTCTTACTTTTGTCTCTATTTAACATTTGCATTCAAATGCATATGTTAGACATTAAATATTTTGAATGGGACACATAGCAGCAAAATTGTGCTTTTACTTTCTCTACTCTTACGAGTTTGTACTCTGTAGGGGGCAGATTCCGAATACCTGAGTCGACCTTCACGTGTGAGTGACAGTCCCCAGAAAACCCGGTCGAGTCCAGGTGTACTCAATAAGATCGATAACAGTGCTAAAAATGGCGTCAAACGTCAGGAGTTTAAAAACAGAACGCCAACACGCAAGTGCACAACAAAAGGTATTCTTCTCCTATGCTGATTCCTACCTCCCAGAAACTATGAAAAGGGAGTTTGGGGCCCTGTGCATCCTGCTCCACTGGCCACGCCCAATTTCAAGGGTAGGCTGATGCCCTGTATTACTGGATGTGTGTCCTTCCCTCGTGGGACTCCTGACGCACTCCCTTTCCGTGGCAAGTCCAATGCAGGTCTCACGTGGTGCTTTTGCCAGAACACCCAGCCCCCTCTGTTTCTATTTTCACCAGCGACTACCCGCACAAGCCTGCCCGGCTGCCCATCCGGCCTTCCTCCTCCCCTCCCCTCCAGCTCCCTGCGGCCCGTCCTCTTGTTCTCAGCCCACAGCCCCCCTGGCAGGCAGGCGAGTGGTCCAAACTTTCCATCTGGAGGCGCAGATTCTGCTTCCCTCACAGCTTCTCTCAGAATTGACAGTTTCACTGAAAACAAACAAAAAGCCCCAAACTACAAACAAACAAATACAACGCTATAGCTATCTCGCTTTCTCTGTCATTCACTCACAGCTGCTCAAGGCTCGACTTTCTGATGTGATTTAAAACCATCCCACATGGACAAAACCAAGGGTGGGAGAGCAAAGGTGAGGGTGGGAGGGGCGTGGTGGTGGGGGTAAATGTGGACAACTGTAATTGAACAACAATGAAATAATTTTAAAAAACAAAAAATGAATAAAATAAAACTATTCCTTCCCGTTTCTCACGCTGCCACCATCTCCTCTGACCCGTCCCTCCAATCCCAATTCTGTAGGTTGACCCAGTGCCAGGGACACTGAGTCACAGAGTCCTGACTGCACGAGGGACTTGCAGACCCAGCTTGGCTGTGTCCAGGGTGTCATTCTGTCCCCCTACACATCACCCGTCTTTCTGTTATTTCCGTGGAGCAGCTGAAGCTGCTTGGTGGAGAGTGGTGGTCAGTTCTCACAGGGTTTCTGGTGGACGCTCACTTCTTCCTCAATTGCTTGTGCCTGGGCCCAGCCCCACGGTGTTTCCTTCTCCTCCTCCCGATGCTCTTCAGGAGCTCCTGAGAGTCAGGTAGCCTAACGTCCACTACGGCTGGCGACCAGCTGGCTTCCAGGTCGACATTCCCAAATTCCTTCCAAATTGTGGGGCGAGAAATCCTGCGTGACTGCTTACAACCATGCAAGTCACAAGCGAAGCATTTCATCCGGGTGCTCGGGAAACCTGGGTGTGGAGGAGGTGGCTCTTGCTGTCCTCACACCAGAGCCGGTAGGTTTCACTCTCCCGATCAAGGCCGCGAGACTGGGCCTGTTGAGTCTCAGTGCTTCTCACAAGGAATCGGAGCTATTTGTAGAGAGGGCAGCCCTCCCAGACCATGTGGAAGGCTTGCATGGCCTTTGAAAGATGTGCGAATCCCTATTTGATGGCAAACAGCATGCCTAGCTAGGGTGGCATGCAGGGATAGTTTCTGGCTTGCTCTGGGCATCTCAGAGAGGCTGGCACATGTGTCATTTCCAGAGACACCAGGGTGGGACGTGGGTCAGGTGCCCTTTCATGCACACACTGGCTGCACACGGTGTTCTGACACGGGGAGGAACTGTTTGTGAAGAAGCAAAAAGCAGGACAGGATGCAGAGGCTGATGCTGCGGAAACAGTGTGTGATGGAGGAGACAGCTGGGCTCCACAGGAAATATATCCTGCCTTGGGTGCGATCAGAAAAACCTGGAGTAGTGCTAAAGCATGATGTCTTGGAAAAACAGGTGAGTCGGACTGGTGTGAGGATGTGTGGAGGTCTACTGGGGGCAGTGGGAAAGGGGGCATTTTGACCTCCCGTCGCCTCCACCCCACCTCCTGGCTGCAGAATTCTAGCTTTGACAGTAGTTGGTGAGAAGACCTGGGACTGACCTCTTGAACCCCATAAAGTTGCTCCTGCTTATGTGTACCCCCTCTTTCCTCCGTATTCCCGGAGACGGTTTACCTCTGGGTGCAAAATGTGTCTCGTGGCCCCATTCCACACGGTCCGGCAGAAATAAGGCCTGCTTGAGTGTGGTTGGTAGGGTAAGAATATGGGTGTGATGATTTATAGGTTTAATTTGAACATTTCACCTAAAATGTCAGATGGTGAGCTTGAATGTGATATGGTTATGTCACAGAATTACATGCTTATGATTTTTTAGTAAAAGATTTTGAAAAAAAGGGGGTGTTCTTTGTGCCAGGCCCTGTATACAACCCAGTCACCCTGGCACTTTGGCCAGGCCTCTAAGAACAGCTGTGTGTGGAAGTCAAGGGTGTCAAGATTCTAGAACGTTTCGGCCCAGGCTCCTGCTTATGTTGGCATCACACTGAGGAGAAGGATTATTCTCTCTCTCTCTGGCATCTAGAGAAACTCTTTCCAGGCCAGAAATTGAATGAGTCTCCAGTTTCCGCAGCACCTGAAACCCCGGCCACACGTATTGGTGTGGCTGTAATTGAGGAGCGCGTGAGCCTGCAGCGCTGACCACACTTTCCCATTTCTCTCAGGGCAGGGACACCAGCCACACTGATCCTTTGCATTTAAAGGAGCCCGGGGAAGGCGCCCCATTGTCTAGGAGGGGAAGAAAGGCATTGTATAGAATGGGAATTGGGGTTCAGAAACATTCAATCGAAGTAGGAGATGCATGGTCATTTATTGTGCTGCTCCAGACCCAGTAGGGAGTAAATCATTAGAACAATTTGTTCCTAATAGCTTTCTTCTTGTGTGGTGCTTGCCAAAAATAATCCACCATAGCACATTGTGAAATAATACGTGAGGTTTTTATTGCAATATTTTGTGCTAGCAAAGTCATGTCTCTTTGCACGGACTCTGTCTTACCAAAAATCTTTTCTAATCTAGATTATCAAGTGAAATGGATAAGTGAGTTCTCTTTTATTTACTAATAAAAATGCAGAAACTGGCAAAAAGGAACATTTGTAGCTTCAACCATTGCTCAAGCTGGGCTCTCACTGGTTTCATCAGAGTTCAGTTCTTCTCCATTTCTGGGCCCTGCCTTCTATTTTTCTTTTGGGTAGGCTTCATTCTTCGATATCACATGGTGGCCCCCAATATTTCTGGGCTCATGTATTTCTTGATTGACATCCACAGATGCAAGAACTAAATTCTTTCCCAACTGTCTCAAAAAGAGCCTTATGCAGTCGATGGACTGACTAACCCACACGCCCAGGCCTCCATTCGTCCATACCCAGGCGTGGAAGCTCTGCTCTGCTGGATCAGGCACCAGTCACGTGCCC
This sequence comes from Sturnira hondurensis, assembly GCF_014824575.4. NCBI lineage: Eukaryota > Metazoa > Chordata > Mammalia > Chiroptera > Phyllostomidae > Sturnira > Sturnira hondurensis. The sequence continues at coordinate 33,626,747 of NW_028074503.1, forward strand.
ACCACCGCAGTGCGGGCGGATGGAAAACAGGGAAGATGCAATTCTCTACAGAAAATCCACCCCATCACTGCTGGGTAGAAGGAGCAAATTGCACAGTGGTACCAGGAAGAATGGGAGCTACTGAATAACAAAGTAATGTTATTGACACGCCCCCCTTCCCAGCCCTCCCCTGGCAATCCGATGCCTTCTTCACTCTGTTGGAATTAGGAGCCTACCTTTGCAATTCTGTGTCACACACAGCAGCACCTAGGTAAGAGGGGGAAAGATAAAAGAAAAACAACTTTACAAACGCACAGAAACACAAAACAAAGCTCACTGGAGCAGGGGCAGGAAGAAGGTAAAGTGAAAATCCAGTCAGTAGGGCCTAAGCCCGGGGCCAGTCGTTCTGGCTGTGGTGGTCTCAGCCCTGTTTGCTGTGCCCCAGGCTGAGGGCGAGGACGACTTCACTCTGAGCACATCTGTTTGCCCGAGGGCCCCACGTCCTGGGGAAGTGGCTTTGACAGGCTCTCCCACCAGCCTCACTAACAGGATCAGGGCCATGAGCAAGGCAGCGATGAGCTTGACGCCTCAGGAGCCCTGTCACCCGGCTTTGATGGCTTACGCGGCAGCAGCCAGCAGCCAGTTGGCAGTATTTTATCTGCGTGTTCATCAGAAACGGAGGTGGGTTCTGAGCAGGCCTCTTGCACTGCAGGTGACTGGTGGGAGCGGATGGCCCCCCTGAGATGAGGATTTGTTTTGCATGTGACTGTCTTTAGCAATTCAGTATAAAGGGAACAGGCAACAAAGCACAGTGGGGCAGGGGAGGGGGGTGGGGGAGACAAATGAGGCCTCGTTCTCTCTGTCCCACCCCCGCTCTCCAGCGGCAGGACAGGATGACTGCCTGGCCTGCCTTGCTGGCTGATTTCTGTCCTCGCCTGTAGGAGGACATGCCCAGCCTGGGGACTCTGTGGACTGGAAGGAGCAGTGCAGACTAGGGAGCTGGCTGCCAAGGCTGAGTGGCTCTGACCTTGAGTAAAACCAGTGTCCCCTCAGGGGCATGTCAGTATACATGTGTAACTGTGGACTGAGTGATGGCAAATGTGCTTCCCAGCTCTGAAATCTTGCCAGTCTTTCAGCTGGATCTCGATGGCCCTTCATCACCTTTGCACTATCACGCTCAGGGCACCGCGCTCCACCACCACACACATGATCTCACTTCATCCCTTCCCGTGCTGGGTGATCATCACTGCTCAGACCAGGACGCCCTATCCCAGGGAAGTTGCATGGCTTGTTCTAGATGACTTCGCCGTGAAGACGCAGAGCCAGAAAGCAGCGTCAGGATCCCTTTGAGTCCAAAACTCATGGTGCTTACTCAGTGAAGGCACTTTCTCTGCCAATAATGGATTTATTTTTTTAATTCATGCATTAATTTATGATAGTCTTTCAGTGAACTGTATCTGAATCAAATACAGATTATTATATTATTGAACCAGAGACAGTTGGCTCCTCTAACCATACCTGTTAGTTTACCTGTAAAAGAAGTACAATGATATTATGTGTGCCCTAATTTGATAAGTTAAATTAGGTGAAGTGGAAAGTGTGTGGACACTAGTGGATACATTGCTGGCACTAAACAACTTGCAGTTCTTTTCCTTTTTCTTGATTCAACATGGGTAAAACCCTAAGAAGGGAGTCATCCCTTTGAGATCACTGCCTTGAGCAATTTCAGTTGGGTTTCTAATAATATTGTATTGCAATTTGTGAATGAAAAGATATAAGACCAGTAACATGTTTAGTCTGAAATCAAATATGGCCTAGACACGACTCTCAAATCAATGGCAAAGAATCTGCTGAAAGATTCTACTTATTTGCAGAAATCCCTGAGGGCACAACTGGAATGTGAGAGGAAGCCAGCGTTGACCGCTCAAGAAGAGAAACAACTTCCCAACAATTTCAGCTGTTCAAAGAAGGAACAAACAGCCCTGGCTGGTGTAGCTCAGTGGATTGAGCGCGTGAGATGCGAACCAAAGGGTCGCCAGTTTGATTCCCAGTCAGGGCACATGCCTGGGTTGCAGGCCAGGTCCCCAGTAGGGGCCACGTGAGAGGCAACCACACACTGATGTTTCTCTCTCTCTTTCTCCCTCCCTTCCCCTCTCCCTAAAAATAAATAAATAAATGAATCTTAAAAAAAAAAAGAAGGAAGAAACAGCCTCGGAAGACAGTGAGTCTTCTATCACCCTAAATCACGGGAAAGAAGGAGGTCCTTTGTGGGGGCAGGGCTTGTACCTGAAGACCTTTCAGGGATCTCTAAGTACTAAGACTTTGTGCTTCAGAGTTCCTATGAGTCTGTTAAGATTTAATGGAAGTTACAGAGGAGGGAGCCAAATACCTTAGGATGCGTTCTTTATTTTCTCGTCCATTTAGGGTGTGTGTGTGTGTATACTAGGTCCTGGCATGGGCACCAGGGATAGAAGATGAATAAGATATATTCCTTATATCCCTTCCCCATGATGAGCTAATAGTCTAACAAAGAAGAGACGCATGTAAAATAGGAAAAGCAATGCCATTTGACTGACGCTCTATGAGAAGACTGCATAGGTATCATGAAATGTACAAGTGGAAGTAATCAGTGTTCGCTTTTTGGTTCAATCGCTTATTTTCTTTGCTAGTTTGGTCCAATCTTTCGTTTTGAACATTCTAATTCAGTCCTCAGTTTTTTTCTGAGTCCACTTTAGATATCTGCTCTGCAGATTGCAATCAAGGAGGAAAAACACTCCTCAACATCACCCACATGGAAGTTGTCCTCCTGCTGGGAAGTCTATCTGGAGGTACGAGCTGGAGGCACGAGCTGAGATTTCGCAGTGATGGTAGTGGTCGGAGTGATGAGAAAGGGTGAGCTGAACCTGGGATGCGAGATAGATGGAGAAGAGAGAACTGAACAAGAGGAAATGGAAGTAGCTCACTGGGCTGTGTACACGCTTGGGTTGTTTAGTTTCCATGGATAGAATCAAAGCATGTTCTGGCTGCGAAATGGCACAGCTTTGGGAATGCAAACCACGATTCCGAAATCACTACTCCATGTAAGATGTTTTTTTTAAAGTCTAGAATGAGCTACCCCCCAATAACCTAAGAATGTTGCACAAACATTAGAGAGTTAGTCCACAACCCTTATTCCTTCACCTCTAAGAACACCGTATCCTTTTTATCCCTAAGACTCACAGAGGGTGAGTGACTCGTCCAAAATTACTCTAACTTTAGAAATTAGGAGTCAGAGGTCCTGTTTTTTCAAAGATCACATTTAGCTGGATTGGCCTTATTCTATTTCTCTAAAATAAAAAGAACCCACTTCCAGGCGGGCTGAGAGAAAATGTTCTAATGTAGCTGCCACTGGGGTGGCGAAGCTGCGGACGGCACACCATTTCCCATATTCTGCAAAGCATGAGGCATAGACTAGATTAATAACACACACAAAAGAAATATGATTTTGGGGGCTGCGTTTTACAACTGCATGCCAAAACAAAATAAACCAATGGTTTCGTAGTCACTGGGTTTTATCAGTAAACGCAATTTTGTGGTAAAATGTTTCAAAGATGAATGGGAGGGAAAAATGACAAACACGTTTCACTAACAATAACTTATCTGTAGATATGAGTTAACTGCTTTTAAATGATTATGGAAGGTGTTTTAAATGGGTCACACTAAACATAAATCAATATTCATACCTCCAATCTTTTTTTGTAGTTATCAGAGTTAAGAGACCATCAAAGTACTTTTAAGTTAATGCGTGACTAGAGGGTAAGTAAAGAGCAAATCCGGTCATTTTGATCGGTCCTCTGTTCCAGTTTCTTGTGTGATGGTGGAAGCTCCTCCTTGGTATTCAAATTGACTTTAAAAATACTTTTTCATTTGTCATTACTAAGGTAATTAGTATAAAATTTAGAAAGGGCAAATAAACAAAGAGAGAGAGAGAGAGCGAGAGAGAGCGAGAAACATTAGAATAAAAATCACCGCCAGAGGTCACCATTGCAAACATTGCCCCCGCCCCAATGATTGAAATCAGAACTTCCCCTGTAGGTGGGGTCTGACCCCTGGCTGTAGGGTGAGGTGGCTCTCTGACAATAGCAATCTTTTGCCTTATTTTTAAAGCTTTCAAAGGCTGTCACAGTTTACTCGATATGCCTTGGATGTGAGGAAGCTCTGAGCCCTGTCCACCGTGTAGATGAGGGGATGAGAATACAAGGTCACATGATGTGAAAATGGACAACAGTCCATGTGGGGGCCCAGCTCGTTCCCCTTTCATAGCACTGAGGTTATGCAAGGTTCCCACATGCAAGGTTTTCTTCTGGGGTGTCATAAAGGTTGTATTTCAACGAGGAGCGTGTTGGAGGGTAGCCATGATGATAAAGGGTGTTCTCCTGATGTGTGGCAAAATAAAGAGTGTACCTGTTATAGTTAGAGTCATAGCTATGTGCTTTATATATATTTCTGATAGCCACATTCTCCTTATTGCTGAATATTCTTTTTGGTGGAGTAGAGTCATTCAACTTTGGGTTTTCTAACTCTTGCCCATTACTGTGTGTTAGAAGGATATGAAAACTCTTAAAGTTGCCCTTTAAAAAAGTAGGTTTTTTATAAGCAATGTGGGGAAAAGCGGGTTTTGAAACTGTTGGTCTCAGCATCAGGCATTGACATTTGTGGTGGTTTTGCTGACGTGAGCAAGGTCTTCTGACATTGTTTGGCTGATTTATGTAGAAGACTCCATGATGAAAAGTGGGCTTTTGCAATGTGGTTGGAAAAGGGGATTTAGCAGAATGTGTGATAATTTTGTTCATGAGTCTACTGACACTCATCCGTGAAATTATCATCCTCACCAAACACAGCAGCTATGGTGGTGGCCACCCAGATGGGGGGGAATGGTGTAAGGACCAGAGGAGGATGGGATCTGCTGTCTCTGATGACCTAGACAGCATCATAGTTGCTTTATTAAGTCTACACCATACACAGCAATGTTACCATGTTGAGGGCTTATTATAATCCTTTTCTTAATTAACTAAATCTGCAACCATGCCACTTGCTTTTTATCAATACTTCTTAAATGCCTTATAATCCACCAGAGTTCAAGAATGAAACACTGGGACTTTAATCTTAGCCTGTGCATGGTATATAATATTTTCACACTGTTTCTTGAGAGCTTTAAAAACTGGTCATGAGGTTTGAGTATATTAAACTAGGCTTATTTTCAAAAGCCCAAGCTCTAATTTCTTTTTGCAAGTCTCCTAAGTAGCAAGAAAATTTTAGTTGAATCCAAACAGCATCTTTATGAAAATAAAACTGTCTGTGAAATTATGAATGCCAATAGTAAAAAAATGGAATAAATATAGAGAAGTAAAATTAAAAAATGAAGAAAATAATTATTCTGTACCCTCCAAAGAAGTGAAAGATGACTGAGAAAATTTAATCAATAAACATCTAATGAATACCTACTTGAAGAGTTATTGGAAGAACACCAATAAATAACATGGAATCATTGTCAATAAACAATATAGTTGTTTAAAGTAGCCTATATATATACACACACATAACAGCTATAAATTATTAGTTGGTAAACAATTTACTAAGTACCTAAAGATACCAAACTTTGAGAAGCAGACTGGAGAATCCACAATAACAATAATGATGATTCTAATAGTGATAGTAATTATCACTTATTGAGAGCCTTTTAAATGGCAGGCCCTAAAAGTCTCTAACACAAATGCTCATATGTATTTGCAGAACAGGCAGCTAAATTCTAATCCATTTGGCTCAAAAGATGTTCCAATAACATCATACTACTTCTCATAAAAGACATACAAGATAAATTGTTTTTTATCTGTTTTCCTTCAAAGATCATAAGTCATACAGGGGGTGTAGACTTAAAAATGGTTACAAAACACTGCGATAATTGCTACAATGCAGATGTCTCCATAACATAATATGCATTAGGGAGAAAGGACTGTCTCATGTGGGCCATTCACAGAGAGGTGATGATGTCCACTCTGTGTTGTACAAAGAGCAGCAGTTCACTATACAAAGTATAGGGAGGTAGGCCATTAACAGGAGTAGAAAGCAAAGCATCATTGCAGGAGAGGACGTGCACATGGTTCAGTGAGCCTTTGTGCAGAGAGAATTTATATAATTAACAGGGAACTGAGCTAGAAGAAAAAGCAGGCTGATAGCATGAGGAAGATATTATGCTTTGCTAATGAGTTTGCATTTTGTTTTGTAAGCAATGGGGAGAAACTAAAGCTGGGTATTGACACCATTAAGTTTGTCTTGTCAAATGATCCCCTTAGAAGCTTTGTGGAGAATGGATAAGAGTATGGAGAATGGTTGGATTATCACAGACAAAAAATAGTGAAATCCTCATCCAAGACAATCCCACGCAGTAGAAGTGGGACAGCCTGGAGGGACGGTCAGAAGTTAAATAAAAGGAGAGCCACTGGGACTGCCCACCAAGGTGGTGGGTAGGTGAATGTGGTACTCCCATCCTCCTACAACCCCATCAGAATGACAATTAAACTACAGAACAACCATCATTCAGAACTGCCTGAAATCTAGCTGAATGGAAGTCCTACAACTAGGGGTTTAAAGAAGCTGTGCCAAGACTGGTAGGAGGGGTGGAGACGCAGCATGGGCTGGTGCCACACCCTGTGTGGTGGTTTAAAATGGGGAGAAAGATCTCTGCTGTGGAGGTCTTGCCTGAGGAGTGAGGGTTCCCAGGCCCACACCAGGCCTCCCAGCCCAGGGTTCAGTGCCAGGAAGAGAAGTCCTCATAGATTCTAGCTGAAGAAAACAGCAGGGATTATAGCTGAGCAGGACAGAAGGCTCCTGGAGTCCCAAGCAGTCCCTCTTTAAGGGTCTGTGCACAGACTCCCTCACACTCCCTCCCTCTGAGCTCTAGCACAGAGGCAGTAGCTTGAAAGGAACCAGAGATATATGGGGAGGAACTAAATTGTCTGGCATCAAGGTGAGAGCTGGTGAGCAGCTTTCTGCCAGACGGAAATGGTGGCAGAGGCCATTGTTCCTTGTCTGAGATCTTGCTCCCACTGCCACCACCACACACAGATCTGGAAGGTGGGTACCGTATCTGAATCTCAATCAACCTGGCTCACACCTTTTTCCCTGCCCTGGTAATTCTCTGAGACCCCAGCCCACCCAACTCGTGGGTCCACTCAAGCTATTTCCAGGGGCTTTTCAATACAAATGGCCTTTCTTACTTCATGCTTTAGACTTCTGTGTACCCCCATACCTTTTGCTAAGTGGCCCCAGGCCGAACACTGGTGGCAGCTGCCCTTGGTTTTCAACTCGGCCTCTCCTAGGTACCTCTAAGCCCAGCATAAGTAGCAGCCATCTGCAGACTGCTTTGTAGCTTGTGCCAGGTGACCCCACCTAGGGAACAGGTGGTGGCTCACCTTGACCCTGGGAGGCCCCAGAGCCAGGGCACCTGGTGGACAGCTTCAGACCACACTGAATAACAGCCCTAATACTTCCATGAGTGACACACTCAAGGGATGGACTTGGTGAGCACCATCGTCCCCCTGAAGCAAGTCCTGCCCTGTGGGGTTGATTCCTGCATAGTAGCTCCTCCACTGTAATGACAGACAGTCTTTGAGCCAATCGGCCTGGAAGTCAATCACTCCCAGTGATGCCAACAACAATCAAGGCTCAAATACAACAGGAAAGTGCACACAGCCCACACAGGGGCACGTCTAGAATGACTAGTTTGGGTGATGGGGAGGCTGTGCCATAGGGCCCTGCAGGACATCTACTGCTCAAGGCCACTCTACCAAATCTGGAAGAAGTAGCAACTTTATTTAACACATAAAAGCAAACATAGGGAAGCAGACAGAATGCAGAGACAAAGAAACAGATCTCAACTGAAAGAAGAGAAGAAATCTCCAGAAAAACTGTATGAAATAGAAGCAAACAAACTACCAGACACAGATTTCAAAAACAGTGGTTATAAAGATGCTCAAGGAACACAGTGAGAACTTCAACAACATGGAAAAGGACATGGAGACCATAAAAATGAATCAGTCAGAAATGAAGGATACACTAACTAAAATGAAGAATAAATCACAGAGAATCAACAGTAGAATAGATGAAGAATCAAATCAGCAATTTGGAATATAAGAAAGCAAAAAACACCCAATCAGAACAGCAGAAAGAAAGAATAATAACAAAATGAAGGTAGTGTAAGAGGCCTCTGGGATAACTTCAAGCCCACCAACATTTGCATCATGGTGGTGCTGGAAGAAGAAGCGAGTAGGCAAGAAATTGAAAACCTATTTGAAAAAGTAATGACAGAAAATGTCCTTAACCTGGTGAAAGAAACATGCATACAGGTCTAGCAAACACAGAGAGTCCCAAACAAGATGATCCTAAAGATGCTCACAGGAAGACACAGAGAGAATCTTGAAAGCAGCAAGAAAAAGGCAGTTAGTTATGTTCCAGGGAGCTCCCATATGACCATCAGCTAATTTCTCCTCAGAAACTTTGCAGGGCAAAAGGGAGTGGCAAGAAATATTCACAGTGATAAAAAGCAAGGACCTACAACCAAGATTACTGCACCTGGCAAAACGGTCACCCAGAATTGAAGGACATACAAACAGATTCCCAGACAAGAAAAAGCTAAAAGAATTCATCTCCACCAAACCAGTATTATATGAAATATGAAAGGGTCTTCTTCAAGGAAAAAATGTATAAAAATGTAAGCAACAAAATGGCAATAAATGCATATCAAAATTGAATATAAAAAACAAAGTAAATGACTAAGCAGAACAGACTCATAGATACAGAGACCATTTTGATGGTTACCAGATGGGAAGGGTGTTGAGGGAACGGGTGGAAAAGGTGAAGGGGTTGAGAAGGACAAATAGGTTGTTACAAACAGTCACAGGGATAAAAAATACAGCACAATCAGTAATATTCTAATAACTATGCATGTTGGGTATGAGATTTATTGGGATGATCCCTTAGTAAGTTATATAATGTCTCATCACTGGGGTGTATACCTGAAGCTAATATTATATTGAATGTTAACTGTAACTGAAAAATAAAACATGGTTTTAAAAATCTTGGGAAAAATACCACTTGCTATGGAGAGCTTTGAATGTTATCAGAAGACTAATAACACTTTTCTTTGGTGTCAATATTTTGTTTTTGTCCTAAATTCATACATATACTGTTAAATCTCATTTTTTAGTCCATCTATCTGAAACTTTGTAATAGGTATGTGGCTGGTTGAAGTTTACCTTTGTACTACCTAGGTGAATTAATAGGGCAGACATGTCTCAGGGGAATATTTAATGTACTGGATACAAGCCATTTGCAAAGCACTTTAATTTCAACCACCATCATTTTGGTGTTTTAACTGCAAACAACCTATGCAACTATTCATTAGAGACTGTCCAAGCAGGTCTCTCTCTCTCTCTCTCTTTTGGCAACGCTTTGTTAATAGTAACATTAACCTTACGTGTTTATTTGAAAGTAGTAAACATGTGTTCCCTGGAATATTCTAGAACCCACATTTTCAACTCCTACAAAAATATTCCTCAATGAGAACCTGAATTAATGAAATTTCATTTTCTTTGTTCTTTGTAAAGAACCATCTCTTGCAAGAAGGATGAAATGTGTGCTTAATGGTTTATCAGTGTAGCAACTTTATAAAAGTCTTTAAACTTGTTGTGTGGCTCAGTTTCTTCCTCTGAAACATAGCAATGATTTAAAGGGGGGACAATTAACCTCTTCCTTACTAGGTGTAACATACGACCGTTTTTCTTTATAAGGGGAAATAAAGGAGGGGTTAGAATCATGTATAATTCCTTGGGAATAAAATGCTGCCAATTCTGGGTAAAGGTATATATTTCTGCTATATTGTAAAAAAAAACTTCATAAACAATTTCATTATAACTTTCAAAAGAGTGAGAGAGAAAAACCCACTGAAAAGATGTATATTAAAGCAGATGTCCAGTGGTTCTGGTGTGAGTGACCAAGCAGAGGGTGATGCTAAGTTTGGGGACATTGGAAATAATGGAAGCTTTGGAGGTGGGTAGGAATAATGAGTTCAATTTTAAACATGTTGGATTTTAGGTGGTACACTACATGTCTACATTGCTTAAGATGTCTAGTAATGATAAAAATACATGGATGCCTGCAAAAGAGAGAAAGATTTGTGGTGTTATGAGTAATACAGGCAGGTAGGGACCTGGTCTCTGGCTGCAAAGTGAGGGAATGTGGATGCCATGGGTAGACACCAGCTTTTAAAGGGGAAGTAAAGCACGGTGAACTAATGGAGAGAACTGAGAAGGAGCCAACATGGGCGGAGAATGATCAACCCCGAAGACTACTTCTTTAGCCATTTTTATGTGCCTAAACTATGGTGAGTGGGTATGTGAAGAGGAAGAAGCAATGGTTTCTGTCCTCAAAGAGCTCGCAGTGTAGTATTGAAGGAAAGGACTTCAAAGAGGAGCCCACTGTACGCAATGCTGTAGGAAGGCACAGCAGAGAATGCGCGGAAAGGTATGCTTGATTTGGCCATGCAGTAGTTGGTCACTGCTCTAGAGAGAGCAGTTTTGGGGTGGGGGCGGTGAGGACAGTGGGCAGAAAAGTAAATGTGGCTCAGTTAGTTTATCCAGGAGGTTAGCTAAGAAAGAAAGGCAAATGGTGGGGTGATAAATACAGAATGTGGGGGGCGTAACTGAGAGTGTGATTACTTTTAAGGTGGAAAGATACGTAGAAAGTGTGGATCGGGGCCATAAGGAATAAAGAAGAAGATGAAGAAACAGGAGAGGCAGGAACTATTGACGGGCAAGGCCTGGAGTGGAGTGAGACTTACATCATAAACCCGGGACAGAATGGGAAGTAGCTATGTCTGAGGCAGACGACCTGAGCAGTCGGGCTGGCTCCATGGCGTAGATGTTTTTCCTCGGGTCGGAGGCAGATTGGTGGGCAGGGAGTTAGGAAGGCATATAGGGGCTCTGAGGGTTTAAATTAGCCACTGGGGGAAGAGGGAGAGAAAGAGGACTTGAAGAAGGACATGGAAATGCTTGCTGAGGAGTTTCAAAGGCCCAGCTTGAAGCTAACAAGATGACTAACTTGAAGTGAGATCTGCCTTCCAACACTGTGTAAGGAATTCCTTGAAGAAGTGAGTGTGCAAATTGATGGACAGTGGAGTGGACTCTAGCAAGGTGTGTGTGGCAGGACATCGGGCAGGGGGAGCAGAAGATGCTGGCAGAACCGTGTTGATAGGACAAACTGTGGGGTCTAGGCCGGATATGCTGCAAGAGGATTCACCACCATCTGGCGTTTCTGCACATCTTCTGAGCACAGGACCTTGACAGCTTGTCAAGGATGTTTGCATATTGGACAGCTTTGGGGAAGGTAGAGACCGTGATTCCCTCCAGAGACACTGAGGGCTGTTTCTCCCCAGATGTGTCCATTCCGTCACTGGGGTGTCCTTGGGAATAAAGATAATGTCACTCTTTAGAGGGAGAGAGTGGCAGGTGCTATATAAGATCAGGGTCTCCTTGTCTTGGAGTTCCTCACCTGTGAGACCGATTTGTTATGTCTGCCTCTGCATTGCACTGTGGGACTTGGGGACCAGGAGAGCCACTGAAAACATGAAATCCATGCCTCCGTGCCATGAGCAATAAGCCATCTCAATTCGTTTGGATTCTGTGTGGCTTCCGTGGCTGTATTCATGGACGTGCGACGGGGCCACCCCATCGCTGGTGAAGTCGCTGCTGCTTAAAGGTTGATGGCAAGACGAAGTGAAGCCAGGGAAGGGGAGGCCGATTATGGGGTGGCTTTGAAAAAGAAAAGGGGGCCTCGTTTCCTACCGAGCAGTGAGAGTGCTCGGTAGGAAACCGCAAACGCCCAGAGGTTGTTAAAAACAAGACCGTGCTAGGACGTGGGGAGGATGGGAGGAGGAGGGGACATTGACACTCGGTCTTGAAGGATCTGCAGAAGGACAAGGAGGAGCAGCGACGGGGCTGCTGCAGGGTGGTTGGGGGAGAGCGGCTCACTGGGCTGCAGGTGGAAGAGCTTTACTGGTGGGTTAAAGCATGAAGTTAAGCTCTACAGTTTACTTGCTTGCAGAATAAAGAACAAAATTTACCGCTCACCGCAGACCCTCAGGTTTCTTAGCAAAGAATAGCGGAGAGTGTGTAGCTGCACTCTTTTGAGCACCCCCAGCAGGATCGTTAATTGTCTCCGGCCAGGGCCAGGATGTTGTCTCTCCCAAAAATACTGCTTACTGCTTTTGTTGCGCGTGCGCAGTAGCTCCCCTCCCCTCTGGAGTTGGACAGTGCGGAGAAACCAGGGAAGGCCAGGCCCTGGGCTTTGGTTTTCCAACTTTGCTGAGCTCAGGGTCACACTTTGGGAAGATCTAGCTCCCACCTGCTCTCGTCACGTAGACTTATTGCTTCCGCTTTTCTTGGTTACAGTAGGCTATAGGACCCTTGCCTCCCCAAAACGGGGAAGAGAGAGAATATGGTACTTATTTTTGTGAAGTTCCAAGTTGTAGTCAATGTTCTTTTTTTTTTTGAGATGCACTAAGTACTCCAGTTCTTAAACAAGGAAATTAAAGGGATTTACTATTAATTAAATAAGGAAGAGGGCTGCCTTTGAGTTCGACCGTATTAAGAAAACAAACGCCTGAGTAAAAGTAACTACTTAGGAGTTGAGATCTTTATAGGTTCAGAGACACAGGCCTGGAGGGACCAGTTTACAGAGCAGCTAACTTAGAGCCAGAGAACTCGGAATGACTTGGAGTTGTTTCAATGAGAGAAAATGTTTCCAGGGCTATGTTTTGGTTTAACAACTGCTCCACAGAGTTTTTCATTTGTTTGTTTATTTTTCAAAAACAGGAAGACTGTCTTTCCTTTCGAATTTTGGTGTGTTTGTACTTTTCCTCATTGAACAAGTCCATTAGCGTGGTTTGAGAATTTGCTTATTGCTTATTGATTTCTTATTGTTTATATGAGTGTGAAATATATAACTTTTTTTCCTTTTAACTAGGATTCATCTTTTCCTGAAAGATGCTTTTTTAAAAAACTTGACTTTGGGTTTATTACGTATACTGTAGTATGATTCCTCCCTTCATTTTATCCATTTTCTGAAAATGTCATTCGTGGCAAAAACTAAAAAGGCAAATGAAGATACTTGGGAAGCAAGGTGCCCTCGCTTTTCTTTTGGATAAATTATACAACAAGGTTACTCTCCCAATTAAATAATGTCTTGGGAGAGAACCAGCCACTATCTGCATACAAGCGCATTTAAATTTTAAAATGTTAGCTTTATGAAAGGTGATGCAATTTCAATTTCTGGGCTGTGTTCATTAAGTATAGTCGGGCCAGTCTGGGTTCGGCAAGTACTATGTAACACAGGTCACGAGATCTTTGCAACAATTACTACAAATACATACATACATGGGTATGTATATATGTAAACATTTGCATGACAGCTTTAAAGTATTTTTATTAGATTGCTTTATTGTTGAGTTATTGTTTGAGTTTGTTTCTTTTAGTGTTCCTTTCCTAGTTTCTGAGGGCAACCGCTGCTCTCAATCATACTTTAGGGGAGGGAGCTGAGAGGAAGACTCAGATGAGTCTTGTCATTCTTAGATGAGATAGAGAAGAATGTAATTATTGTTGGGAACGGGAGTTTCTAAATATTTTAACCCAAAGGAGATCCACTTTTGTAGGTATTTAATGGAATAAACACACCTTTTCAAAAATTCAGTGACCAGGGTATAAATATAATAAATACATTTTCAAATAAATATAATAAATACAAATATAATATTTATACATTTGTATAAATATTTGAATATTTATGCAAATATAAATATAATAAATACATTTGTAAACAGGCTCTTCGCTTTTTAATTTAAAAATTTTCTTCAGCTTCTTTTGTAATTTTAACAAAGGTATTAAAATATTTTATACACCTTCAAAACTACTTTATAAAAATTGTCATCTGTGGAAGTATTTACATTTTATAAATCATAGTCTTCATTTAACCTGACATTGCAGGCTCAGGATTATGGAATACAGTATTAGTTTTTGTAAGAAGGAATTCACTATGAAATAAGGTTTTCTCAGTATCAGCCCTGCAGAAATATATTGGTTACAGCTAAAATGTAAGTCTGTGCTTACCCTAAAACATACAGACATTATAAAATGTATATTGGTTTCAGTAACAATGTATTCTTTCCAATGGATTCATGTGGCTCTCAGCAAGAATGTATTGATTTCATTAAAATGTGCTCCTTGAGATAAACAAAAATTCAGTTAAAATGCATTGGTTTCTGTTAAAGTTCATTGACTTAAGTGAAGAACATTACGCTGTTATTGGGTAGCCTCAGGGTTTGGTAAGTATGGAATAGAGAAGTATACATAAGTAATAAGAAAGGCTGGGGAAAACAAAGATATTGTGAACCATATAAAGATGTAAATATTCAACATGTATTATTAGATTGAATTTTCTCACAGGCACTATGAGTTGGCTCTGGTACTTTCCGCAAAGCCCCATCAACTTCCGGGTGTTCCGGATTCATGGGAACGCAAGAAATGCAACGCACAGAAGAAACTCTGGTCATTCCTTCTGTTTAAATTACTCCCCAGGTGGACATTTGGCCTACAGGATGGTCTTTAAGCCACATAATGCCTAAAATTTCCTCTTGGAAAAACAGAGGATGGTCCTTTTCAACAAGTTCCTGGGTTTTCCCCTCACAGGACCTAGACTAGTTGGAGAGACGGGACCGCACTCTGGGAAGACCTAGCTGATTTTGGTCAGCGTCACCTTACATCCTCATGCTGGTTGTGGCAAACAAATAGAGAGAAGGAAGACACAATTTGGTTTCTAAACAAACAAAAGAGAGCCTAAGATTCTTTGTGAAAGATTAAATTTAAACGCTGTTCATTATAAAGCCACGTAGCTTCCATGCAAGCTGAATTTAGATAGGTGCAGTTTCCTTTGGGGAAATGTTTTTCCCTTTATTATCATTTACTGTGGTCTGAGCCAGCAACACTAAAAAAATTAAAACCAAGCAAAAATAAAAATTGATTTAAGTCACTTAATATACTATCATTCATGAAGAATCTCTGTTATTTTGTACCTGCTTTTTAACAGAATTTTTATATTTCATAACTGTCGATGTATTTGTCTCCTTTAAAGCAAATTGGAAATTGTATTATATGGACTTATTCTAAATGATTTTTAATATGTATAGTAAACTGCACAGAACATAAGTATACAGCAAAATGAATTATTGTAAAGCTCATGTCTGACCAAGATGGCCTCCCTGTTTCCCTCAGCTGTACAGAACTCCCTTTACATGGATTTCTTTCTGACTACAGGCCCATGCCTTCTCTTTTCTTAGAAAACTTATAATTGTTCTCATGACATTGAAATTAAGAACAATCTGACAGTAACCAAAGGGGAGGTGGGAGGGGATAGTGGGGTGAAAGGGGGAAGCGCTTTCAGGGACAACTACAGAGGACACATGGACAAAACCAAGGGGGGTGGAATCAGGGGAGGGAGGTGGGGATGGCTGGCCTTGGGGGGGAGAGTGGTGGGAGGAAAATGCAGACAACCATACTTGAACAATAATAAAGTAAAAAGAAAAAAAGAAAACTTACAATTGTAATTCATTCTCTGCTCCTTTGAGATGGAAATCTTCCACAATGAAGGAATGTCCATCCAAGAAGTCCTTACCGCCATCCCTTGAAACATAATCATCGAGAAAGATAGGGCCCCAATTTCTCAGTCTTTGTGGACAGGTAGGAGTCTAATTTCCATCATTGCCAATTAGTAAACACAGATGGTCTAATCACACAGACCATCCTTCCCGTGACACCCTCAAGTACTTACCCATGGACTCACTGTAGTGTTTAAAACACTTCTTTCCTTCCAGTGGGGTTGAGTTCCATCCCTCCCCTATATTGCAGTCGTCTTGAGTACAGTCTTCTTTGCCTGTTTAACTCCACTATGTGCGGTTTCCGTGGAAATACCCAGGCATCACCATTCAGGTCAGGAATCAGAATGTTGACAGTGTCCTGAGCCCCTGTGTGCCCTTTCCTATCCAAATCCCCCCTTTCTATGAAAATTAACTGTTGTTTGGACTTTTATGCTGATCACTTCTTTGTTTTTCTCTGTACCGTTTCTTTATACTTTTACTACCTAAGTGTGTATTTCTAAACACTACTTAATTTTTTTCCACCTTTGAAATGTATTTAACTGGAAACAAAACGCCAGTATTTCGGACTGGCTTCTCTTGTTCACGATCATGTTTGTGAGATCCATCCCCAGTGTTGCCTGTGGTTGTAGAGTGTTAATTACTGGAAAGTGTTCTATTGTGTGACTATGTCACCATTTATCCACACTAACGATAGACTTTTGGGCTGTTTCTTGTTGTGGCTATCACAAATAATATTGCAATGAACACATGCATATGAATTCTGCAGCATGTGTGTACTCTTTATGATCCTTGTCTATGAGTAGAATTGAAAAGTTTTTGTATCTTCAATGAAAAAAAGTAAGTGAACAACCTACCTTCCTTCTTCCCCTTTTTTTTCAATTATATCATAACCACTTAGGTATGCAGTTCTTTGTCCCATTGAGCTTCCTGAATCTGTGTAGTGGTTATCCACCATTTTGAAAAATTTTGGCCATTATCCTTTCAAATATTATTTTTCAAATTATCTTTTTCTTTGTGATTCCAATCAAGTTCATCTTAGAACTTTTTAGTGTATTGTCCTGGTTTTAAAATTTATGTCCTCTTTTTTTCCTTCAAACTCTTGTTTCCTTGGGCTTTATTCTGGATTTTTCCTTGTGTTTATTCTATCTACTAACTTATTTTTCATTAGTTTTTTCCTAAGATGTGCACTTTAAAACATATCCATTGAGTCCTTAGTATCATTTATTTTTCTTAGTATTATTTATTTTAGAGTTTCTATTTTGTTTTTCACCAAATCAGCTTTGTCCTTTTGAAAGCTAAATATTATGTCCCGATTCTCTGCCAAAATATTTAAACTTGTCTCTTTTATCTTCTTGAATGCAGCAAGCGTAATTATATAAAGCTAGTGCTTAATTATCTGGGATCCTTGTTTGTTTGATACTCTCTGGTTCTCTTTCACATCATCAAGTTTCTTGATTAGACTGCTTGTCTTTGATGATGAGCTACACATTTTATTTGCAAATTTGTTTGTAGAAATAATTGGAGGCCCAAGATAACAGACACACATCCTGACTGATTTTATTTCTTCTCCTCTTGGCTTTCCACATGGCTTCTCCTCATGGAATATATTGGGCTTCTTCTCTGCATGGAAATAATATTCCTATAATGCAAGCACCCCAAGGGGAGGGGTGTGGAGTCAGACCAAAGCTGTATCACTTTTTTATGTTCTGGGTTCTGCAGTCCGACAGCATCACGTGGGTGGTGTGCCTTTGGGGCAGATTTAAAGGGAGTAACATAGTTCCAATTTATCATTGGAAAGGAATATTAGGTAAATGTACTTTTGTTGATATGTTTGACCGGATTAATAATTATAACCACTTTGAAATGCACGTTTCCAGGGTCTGTTTAAAAAATCTTTTTAAAGTTTGCTAATTTATAACCTCAAGGTTCACTACCCCCTCTTCTGTTGAATCTTAATAGATATCATATCTACTTTCTGAGGATCAAACATCTACACCTTGTCTACTTACCACAAAGCAATTATTAGGGGAGAATGTCCCTTAGTTTGTAATTCTTTATTGAAAAATGGTATTTTATTTTTTAAAGAACTTGGGGTGTCTGCTTCTAGTTTTTATCTGGTGATCACAGCCCTCTTTCTTTCTTTAGGTAACCCATCCCACCACTCTTTTGACATTGTTTGACCCTGACTAATATGTAGCTTGTAGGTAAACATCATGTTTGTATAAGAATCCTAGGAACTGACTTCAAAAGATACAGACCCTGACCTTCAGGCTCCCCAACTCTGGGAGATTTGCTAACCTTCCACCGTGGAACCAGGATGACAGGAAGTGAAGATGACTAAACCAGGATGACGCACACCCGACTGTCACTTGCCTTATTGGAATGGACTGTGCTCATTTGCACATAGAGAACTTTTTAACTCCCTCCCTCGATCTCTTTGTTCTGTTCTCCTCTCCCTCATAAAAATCTCTGCCTCCACTGAGATGTCGGGGTGGTTTTGGGATGTGAGTTCCCCATCTTCCAGGTGACCAGCCCTTGAATAAACCACTTTCCTTTACATCAGCACCTGCCTCTCAAGTATTGGCGTTTGAAGCAGCAGACAGCCAGGCCTAGATTTGGTTGCATAAATATATATATGGCTAAAATTAAGAAGTCTGCCTATACTAAGTGTTGATAAGGACATGAAAGAACCGGCGCTCTCATTCTCTGTTGGTAGAAATACAACACCATACATTCGCTTTGAAAAAACAATTGCCCATTTCTTAAGAACTTAAACATACATTTAACATATCATCCATCTGTTCTATTCTACTTTTAGGATTTACCCAAGATAGATGAAAGCATATGATCACACAAAAAAGAGTATATGGTTATTTATATCTTCTTTGTTTGTAATAGCCCAAAACTAGAAATAATAGCGATGTCCTTGAACCAGTCAATGGGAAATAATTGTGGTACATTTGTAACATGAAATATTCGGAAGTAAAAATGGAATGAATTATTAATATATGCTAGAACACTAACTTATCTCAAAGTAATTTTGCTCGATAAAGGAAGGCAGGACAAAATAAAAAGGTTTATTCACATAAAATTCTAGAAACACAAATTACTCTATAGTGATGGTGGATCAGTGGTTGTCAAAAGATGAGAGGAGAAGCTAAGGAAGGCTCACAAAGGGGTAGGAGGATATTTGGGGGAATTATATTCAGTATCTTGATGGTAATGAACTTTTCAGAGTGTACACATATGTCCAAACTTATCAAACAGGATGCTCTACATATGTGCAACTCATTGCTTGTTAATTAATTTCTAACAAATTTGTTAGAAAATTGTTTCTAACAAAAAATTTTAACAGCTGTTAAAATTTTTCTAAAAAGAAAGTCACAATAAATCTGTACTGAAATGATAAAGTACAACTTAAGAGTATCTTCTTTAGTTTAGCCATAGGCTAAAAGATATGGTGGAAGAATTTATTTCCTTTTTAATTTTTTAAAGGCTAACATATACCAGATAGAGTAAGTGCATATATGTTACGTGAAGATTGTCTTTAACTTTAGGTTGGTGCCCTTCAGTCTGTGCCCACTGTGGCTGAACTCCCTCTTACACAAGTTCTTGGTTTAGTTTTTGTATTTTTCAGTGACCTGTGGTCATCACTGTAGTTTCTGGGAATTTGTTTAAGAAAGCAATTTATGGTACTGAGATATAATTCTCCTGTTTTCATACAGAACAATTAATTGCATTTTATTTCTACTCTGTAGGAGGGATTTGAACTTCTAGTGAGAGAGAAGAGCTGGCGGATGTAAGGTGGTAGGTGGTCAAGCTACCTCACATTACATTTACATTAATAAGATCTGCTCATTAGCCAGTGGCACGAGGCATTAATGGCAGCTACCAAAGGGTAAAATTGTACTTTCACTAATATTTTGGAAGCTAATCTGTTTCTTTCCCTCTAGGCCTTTAAAATTTAATAGGAATCACATTTATTTTGCACCAACTAGTTCTGTTGCTCACAGCAATAACTCATATTTGTTTCTGATTTTATTTACACTAGCCCACAGAAATAAAGCATAGAAACAAAATCTGCAATTTCCCTAACATAAATGCACAATTTGCAGAATTCCAGTGCAATTCAGGTTTTAGGAAGATGAGTTGCCTGCTTACTGTTCTATGATGCTCTGTGATTATCAATTCTAAGAGATCAGAGAATTTGCTCCTGGTCATCGGAGAGCTGAAAAGCTTTCTGTTGTCATGGAAATATTTTGATTTCTGAGTCAAAGGACAAGGGCTTCCGTTTTACTCAAATTAGGACAAAAATCTACCTGAAATGGATCTCTCTGTTTATCCACTCCGGCTGTGAACGCTTTGCAAGCTGCATGGTTCGCAGCGGAGTTCAACTCATGTGTGCGTGTGTGAGAAGGACGTGGTGCTGGGCAGGAGGGGAGTCCGGGCAGTGTCTCTCTGCTGAGAGACACACAATGCACAATGGCAATACAAGAGTTCTTTGTAAGCCCCTCCACCTTCACATCCTCAAAGGCCTGCTCTCTTTGTGCCTAGAAGTCCCAGCAGCAGAAGGGTTCTAGCAAAGAGCACCGGTGATGACCGGCAAGGGCAGTGGGGACCTCATGGGAGTTCAAGCTGCATTTTTGATGGCCACCTCCACTTGCTGTTGTTTATACAGCCACCTATTGACTGGGATGAATGTTTCCACGAAAGGCCATTCTTGTTCTAAAATTTAATCAGAATTTAAACCCTTCTGAGGTTGACCCACTTGAAGTTCGCTGCTTAGTCCTGGCCTCTTATTTGGCAGTTAATTACAGGAAGCCTGAGCTGTTCGACCGCATGCCTCGCAGACCAGTTCAGGTTCTCCAACAAAATAAATTTAGCTTCACTTCATCAGAATGAAAAGGTTGAAGCTTTCATCAAGGAATTGGACTCTGCCCCCTGCTTTGAACACTGAATCACATGTGGAGACATTATTTTTCTCTCTGCAATACCCCGTTGCTGAGATAGGGAAAGAGCGACAGAAAATACTCAAGTGAAAAGAAAATCACACACTAATTACTTGGATGTACTGTTCTGAAGTTCCAATTTCAAGAAAAATGCAGCCAGTGTTTCGAAGGGGAAATGAAGGAACTTTCAGGCTGGTCTGTGGTTTGCATCTGTAATTTGTGCCGGGGGCTTTTGATAGCCAGGCCTAGAGAGGTAAGAAGCAGTGAGGACAATAAGCAGACACACTGCCATTGTGAGGTGCTCATTTTCCCTGGTATCCTAATTGCAGATTCTTGGCATGAAGAATTCCTTTTGAAGGTAAATGAAAGTGCTGTATCCAGGATGCTAATGAAAGAGAGTCTGGTTCAAGGATGTCTCACTTATAGGTCTTGCCTTTCAAGGGAAAGACAATAAACATTTATTATTGAGGACCTACTGTAGACCTGCCTTTGGGCTTCGTGTTTTTCGTTTGAGACCTGAATCCTCCTGCCCTTCTTCTGACTGTGAGCACATAAGCCAAGTCACCTTAAGCTGAAGTTGGACAGCCTTTTAGATCTCATGGACCTGCATAAAGTCAGGCTCATTTTTAAGGTTTCTTCCCCTCATGAACCCCGAGGATTCATTCTAGGGGCTCTTTCTCAACCTCCCGTGATTGTACGGTTGACTTATCTAATGGTAAAAGTTTCCTCTTTTCCCACCATTTCATTTACCATGGACCAAATATTTGGGTCCTCTCGTAATTCCTGTGTTGAAACCTAGCGCCCAGTGTGACAGTTTTAGGAGAGGGAGCTTTGGGAGGGATTTGTGCCCTGGGAAAAGACAGCCCAGGAAGCCCCTTTGCCCCTTCTGCCTTGTGAAGACGCAGCAAAGGGATGTCCGTCTAAGAACCAGGAAGTAGGTCCTCAGCTGACACCACATCCGCTGGCACCTTGGTCTTGGCTGCCCAGCCCTGGAACTGTGACAAATACAGTGCTGTTGCGTTCACACCACCCCATCGATGGTGTTCTCTTTCAGTAGATACCGTTCTGCAAAGGTTGGAAAGAAAAGAGAGAGAGAGGGAGAAGGGATGAAAAATGTCTCATGGTATAATCAGGCAACGCATATTTGACATACCTTTCAAAATCTGTATTCTAACATCTTCTACATTTTTTATACTTCATCTAGAAACAAGTGTTTCGTTACTAAACTTGATTGAACACCACCCCCCCCCTCCACTTAATGGTAGTCAGAATCCTTGAGGACAGACCCTGGCAGAAAAGTGTATTTTTTCCATCTCCGATTATTTTGCTGGACTTTATATATGCAACTGTGAGAATTTGTCATCCTCACAGAATCTATATTTTGAGATGCTTTGCTCCCGAAGGATTTTTTTCAAGATATTCACAGAAGAAAACAAAACTATAAAGGTTTGAAAACTCATTGACAAATGTTTTTTCCTATGGTCGAAAAACTACATCTCAGAAATAAAAATAATCATGTTTAAGGGATAAAGTGATGCTCCCTTGTAAAATCAATATCTCCCATTTTCATGGACATGTTTGTCCTCTGTCCTTGATTGATGTCATTCTTTGTCACTTTGGATAAATCCCTTTGGCAATTCACCTTTCATGAGAATGATTGAAAATAACTAGAATGAAAAAATCGTTTTAAACATTAGTAAAGAACAGATTAACACCTCAAAATTGATTAGGAAATATGACTTGCCTGAGAAACAAATATTTTAATTAAAAGACTTTTAGTATTTCTGAATAAAGTATTCTGTTCCCAGAAGACTTAGTTGAAACAAATTATTTCTCATGACTAAAATCTATTCAGTTTAATTCAGCGTATATTGCTTGAGTAGTTACAATATAGAGGACACTTGGTTAACTGCTTCAAGAAATAAAAAAGTAGACCAGATAGGATCAGTGTCCTTAAATTGTAGGATTTCCATAATATTTCTGTTATTGAAAATGACACATTCCAATGCACACATTTGCAAAGAAAGTGAATTTATATAGAAATGAAATAGAACAAATTGGTCAAAATTCTGTGGAAATATCTAAGGTTAAGAATAATTTCTTATTTACTTACGTATTGTGAGCACTTTCTATATTCTCTTATAGCAATTTATGCCAAAGAAAGGGAATATTCATTCAAAAGGCAAATCTAGTTTAGGAACTAAAATGAGATGAGGAATTCGTTTGGCTGTAAGTCCTTAAAGTCTTGCTTTTTGTTTTTTGCCTTTGTAGATTCGATTTACGGGGTTATGAAGATATTACTGTCCTTGCTAAAATATAATCTTATATTTATAAAGCCATTTTAAAAAGCATAATTCAAAATTACAAATAAAAATGTAAGCATTCCAAAAGTACTTTCCCTTATTTTTCACTCATAGCTCCAACCACATGATCTGAATTTGGCAGCTAGAGATCACTCAATACCCTGTTTTCGATTCAAATTTTTGTTCCCTTTTTTCTCCAGTGAAATGCAGAAGGTGAGTTCATGGCTCAGTACCATTATTTTGATAGGAGATCAGTACTGGTTAATGAGTGAATCCTTCTCTTCCTCCTCCTTTATCAAAGCTGAGTTTTTTTTGTAATGGGCATTATAGCTTTTAGAGTCATTTTACCAATTTCTTAAAATTTCAACTGCAATTTTGGTTGACGTCTGTATTTCTCTTATTGCTGCCATAACAAATGTCCATGTACTTAGTAGAAACAACACAAATCTATTAATATTATCTTATAGTCCTGTAAGTCAGAAACCCAACATGGTTCTCCCTTTGCTGAAGTCCAGGTGTCCACTGGGCTGCGTCCTCTCCTGGGGGCTACAGGAGAGAAGGAAGCTCTTTCCTTGTCCTTTCCAGCGCTGAGAGGACATCTGCTCTCCTTAGCTCCTGGTCCCCCTCCTCCATCCTCAGAGTCAGCAGCAGGGCCGCTCCCTGGCCCTGCTTCCACTGCCACCCACCTTCCCTCCGAGGACCACTGGGAGACATCCTCCGAGCTCTAGGACTTATGATCGTATCAGCCCACCTGGAGAGTTCTGGGTAACTTCCCCTCTCAAGGATGATCATTTTAATCACATTTGCTTTGTAAAGTGACATATTCTCAGATTCTGGGGATCAGCATGCAGGAGGCTTTGGGGAGGTATTATTCTAGGCACCCCAGACTTGCAATTATGGATGAATTTGGGGAGAACTTAAGGATGCCTGCTTTTCTTTTTATAAACCTAGCCACTGCATCCTGTATTACAGTTTAACATTTTCCTGTATCGGAGTGTTGCGTATTTTTGGTTAATCCCCAGGTTTTCTGTAGTTTTTGTTGCTATCGTGGATGGTATCTGGTTTTTAATCTCATCATCTCATTGGTCACTGCTAGTGTACATAAGTGCTTTTTAGTATCTGGCAGGCTTTTCAGAATCTCTTATTAATTCTAGAAGTTTTTCTACTGAATCTACTGATTCTCTCCACCTTTTTTATCTCCCCCATTTCTCTCAACCACAGGTCAGTCAAGTATGGTCTCAGTGCCACATCCAGGCAGCCGCCTGCTTTTGCAGATAAAGTTTGATTGGAACACGGCCACAGTCACTTGTTTGCCCGTTGTCCAGAGCTGCTATCGTTCTGCCGTGGCAGAGGCTAGTGGCTGTGGCGGAGACTCCAAGTGGCCCACAAAGCCTAAAATATTAACCAGTTGGCCTTTTACAGAAAAAGACCCGCCAAGGTCTTTTTGCCAAGGTTTGCCAAGACCTGCTCACACAGTGGGAGGAGTTTTGTGGATTTCATGGAGTCTTTAAGAGTAGCCAAAGACCCAAATATTTACCTCTGCCCCCAATGCATGAATTCTTATGGTACGTTCTGAAGTCATAGACATTTGCGTTTGTAAGGGTTCATGCAGCCCTCTTTTAAACTGGAGAGCTTTAAACACTCTAGGCTATAAATGGAACTTTGAAGCACAGGGCAGGCCTTCCAGTGCTGGGAGATTGTTGGTGAGGTAAGACCACTGGCTACTGAGATACTGGGGGAGCCCACAGGTGGGACCCCACCACCATAGGAAACTGATCACTCCAAATGTAACTGCTTTGCTGCGTTGTGTAGGGTTGCCCTGCCCTCAAATTAGAGCTACTACATTTGTATCATGGAGCTGTCATGTCTAAAAGGAAAGATAATGGCGAAGAGATGAGCCTCGAGAGAAGCCAGGCTTGAAAGAGCTGGAAGATCAGGTGATCTCAAATGGCTAAACCTGGCATGCTTGTATGGAAATGAATTTCTAATAAAAAAAACTTCTTAGTGGTTTATAAAAACCACAGAGAGCTTAGAAGAAAGAAACTATGGGACAGACACTTAGAAAAGATTGTGCATTCACTTTAGCTTGGCATTTCAAGACCTCTATAACCTGCTCATACATCAGTCGTTCCCAAACTCGGCCGCACCTCAGTATTACCACGGGTGCCTTAAAACGTACAGGTTCCTTGAGCCCTGATTCTAAACCGACTGAATCAATATCTCTAAAGGTGTGATCCCAGAGTCCTTCTATTTTTTAAAAAGCTTGTCAGGAGTTTCTTACGTTTTTAGCCCAGCACTTTGTAAAAATACCTCTTCAGCCTTGCTATGTAGCTGGCCATTACTATACTTCATATTCCTTTTCTTTAAAGTTGATTTATTTGTCCTTCCCTTACCAGGCTCTTATCACCCCCATCACCATTCATCTCCTTAAAATGCCTGAATCATGTCCTGGCTGGTGTGGCTCAGTGGACTGAGCACCAGCCTGCAAACCAAAGGGTCACTGGTTCGATTCCCAGTCAGAGCATGTGAGTGGGTGGAGGGCCAAGTTCCCAGTAGGGGGCGAGCAAGAGACAACCACACATTGATGTTTCTCTCCCTCTCTTGCTCCCTCCCTTCCCCCTCTCTAGAAAATAAATATGAACAAAATCTTTAAAAAATGCCCGAGTCACGTTCATCTGCCCAAATACTCGCAGCCTTTCAAGGTCAGATGACATCTCACACATCTTCCTTGACTGTTATGGAAAAGCGTCTCTCTCTTCTTAAAGCTCCACCGACAAGTTTGAGCTATTGTGCAGTTACGCAAATTTTTAGTCTCTCCTTCTTGAAGGCAGGACAGATCCACGAATTAAACCATTTCGCAGGTATACTAGGTAGATATTCAGAAGATGTTTATCAATGAATGAACTAAAAAAAAACTGTTTTTTCCTTTAAATTAAAAAACTGTGGGCCTCCAGAAGACTACTCTATCTCCAGGAAGAATAAAGGTGAAAAGGGCTCAAAGATATCAGAAACTAAAATCTTTACTTTTTTTTCTCTGATGTTTTTTGTTTTAATGAGTAATTTATCAGCCAAGATGTCTATGTTCACTAATGAACTTCCACTCAGTGAGTCTCCTTTTCTGTCAGGAGATACTTGTAATGAACTAGACTTTATGT
Source organism: Sturnira hondurensis (assembly GCF_014824575.4). NCBI lineage: Eukaryota > Metazoa > Chordata > Mammalia > Chiroptera > Phyllostomidae > Sturnira > Sturnira hondurensis. The sequence goes on from NW_028074503.1 coordinate 33,652,875, forward strand.
AATGATTGAGAAGTATGGACTCTGGTAGCGAGTAGCTAGGTGAGGGCTGGACCCGCACATCTGCGTTAGTCTGGGACCTGGGCTCTGTCAACAGTGTTCCTCGTGAGTACGCCCCAACCACGTGTGTCCTCAGTGCCAAAGGCCTATGGGGCCCATGGACTTGAAAAATTCTGTGTTTAAGAAAGTGATGGTAATTGCAAAATTCTTCATGAGAAGAATTGTTATGCTCAAAAGACAAACATGAAATTAAAAATGTCTAAGTGAATACTTATGTATTTGGGTCTGGAATACCTACAGACTCGGGGTTCTTGTCTTCTCTCACGTGTTGGTGGTGGCCAGGGTGGGGGGGNCAAATTTTTAGTCTCTGCTTCTTGAAGGCAGGACAGATCCACGAATTAAACCATTTCACAGGTATACTAGGTAGATATTCAGAAGATGTTTATCAATGAATGAACTAAAAAAAAAAAAAACTGTGTTTTTTCCTTTAAATTAAAAAACTGTGGGACTCCAGAAGACTACTCTATCTCCAGGAAGAATAAAGGTGAAAAGGGCTCAAAGATATCAGAAACTAAAATCTTTACTTTTTTTCTCTGATGTTTTTGTTTTAATGAGTAATTTATCAGCCAAGATGTCTATGTTCACTAATGAACTTCCACTCAGTGAGTCTCCTTTTCTGTCAGGAGATACATGTAATGAACTAGACTTCACGTAATGATTGAGAAGTATGGACTCTGGTAGCGAGTAGCTAGGTGAGGGCTGGACCCGCACATCTGCGTTAGTCTGGGACCTGGGCTCTGTCAACAGTGTTCCTCGTGAGCACGCCTCAACCACGTGTGTCCTCAGTGCCAAAGGCCTATGGGGCCCATGGACTTGAAAAATTCTGTGTTTAAGAAAGTGATGGTAATTGCAAAATTCTTCATGAGAAGAATTGTTATGCTCAAAAGACAAACATGAAATTAAAAATGTCTAAGTGAATACTTATGTATTTGGGTCTGGAATACCTACAGACTCGGGGTTCTTGTCTTCTCTCACGTGTTGGTGGTGGCCAGGGTGGGGGGGTCTGACCAGTAAGGAGACAGGGCGATTGATTACACAAAAGGCATGCCGATTGCTCATCCACCCTAGTCCAATCAGAATGCCAGCCATGTGCTCCCAGGACTGGGCACAGTCTTATCTGTTGACTGTTTTCTCTTTAGAAGTGGCACATATGTGTTATTTAATCTTTACCTGGCCTTTAAAGTAATACATTAATTTCCTCACGCACTCGGAGAACAAAGCCTCAAAGTGAGCTCAAAGACAGGACGGGAGCCAGAATCTGTAGGGGGCCTGGCCGACTCCCAAAGGTGCCCTCCACTCACTAAACCGGACGTGAACCTGGGCCCTTGTTTGTCTCCCTCACTGGAGTGGATATTCCCTGGAAGTAGCAGCTGTCCCTGGAAGTCATGAGAAGGGATCAGTTTGGCCAGAGCTGATAAAAGGCAGTGGGTTTGTCAAGGCAGCTCCTGAGCTGAACACAAGGGACTCCATCTTCTCTGACCCCCAAACTACTGCAGAACCAGTGCTGGGAGAGCTCCTTGGAAAACCCTTTACCTATGATTTTGGTCTTGTAATTTCCTGTTACTGCAGAAAAGTAGAGAAACAAATTATGAAAGCTTAATAAATCCATGTACTTTTATCCTTTAGTACAGTGTGTTATAAAGTAGCTCTGCTTATTTCTGATTTTAAAGATGAGCAGATGGAGGCTCACGGATGGGAGAGCTGGTGTGGGGGAGAGTTGGGACTGGCCTCCAGGTGAGCCTGGGTCCCTGGCCCACCTGTGCTCTGTCTGCACCTGTTCCACGTTCCTCCAGAACCAACCAGACACAGCTGCTTTATGAAACAGAGGTTATGCCAGTCTCCTGGACTAGCCTTTCTTAATGTTTTTGTTATTTCCTATGAAGGGCACCAATGCTTTTCTAATGTCATATATTCCTGGTATCTTGTGGAAATGAGACATGTACCTGGTGTTGAATTTTGAAGGCCCATTCATTTTGTTTCAGGTTTCAGCTTTTCTACAGGAATAGAGTTGGTTAAGGTGTGGGAGGAAGGAGTGGAGGCAAGGCTGGTCTATTTTTAGACTCTATGCTACTACTTAGCCTTCCAAGGGGCAGCACTTTGGCAACCTTCATGAATTTGTAATTAAATCTGGGATTTAATGCCTCCTTACAATGTGGTTTCAAGTCTAGGGGAAATTAAGAGGCAACATTATTTTGAAACTCATAACAGTTATACATAAGGCAATCAATCCTACCAAGTTTTAGGGCTCACAGCCCAGAGAAGGATCCAATGCATTAATCTGAAGGCTGGATACCTGTGAGTCAGCCAGCCCATGTCACTGTCATCCCATAAATCACCTGTAGCCCCGAGAGGAGGTAAAAGCAGCCAACTCCTATATTTAGTAGGTCCTAGACTTGTAATTAAATGACAAAAAGAGAAGCAGGAGACAAGGTGACTAGCTAGAAGTGTGACTCAGCAGGACACACACTCCACTTCGGGAATGTCACGCCACTGTTATTTTGGGAGGAAAAATTGATTTGAATTAATATAAGGTCCCCGACATTGGTTTCTTTAGCGATCAAGACATATTTATTTTAGGGAATGAACATAAGGTCAGTGGCATAATAAATTTTGCCAGAAAACAAAATTTAAAGGGAAGTTCTTTAAAGTAGCCAAAAGATAATTTTCCAAAAAGATGTATTTTCCCTTGTATTAATTTGAACCTAGTATATACCAAATGATTTAATTGATCTGGAGACACATTTTATTGAAATCATGATGCTCATTCTTTTAGGATCCTTATGCAAATGGGGACTTTATTTTACAGAAGTCTCAAATTTTCATAGGTAATAACTTAAAATATTATTTTATATTTAATTCCTCTCAGCTAATATAATTTAAATCATATTTTGTCATACTGAGGTACAAGTGTATTGCTTTTGTTTACTTTATAAATTACTAATTAGAATCATTTAAATTATGTTGTATGGTACAAAGAAAGATGTAATAAGTCTTTTCATATTACTAATACTTTCACAACAAATGATGCTTTTGGAAATCAAACACAGAGAATGATAATTCAGATTTAGATTGAGCCTTTTGTGCTTCCATAGAAAACATGTTTTTCTTTTAATAGTTCATTTTTATTATATTTTTTCCTATGACCATTTATTCCCCCATATCCTCTTCTCCCTCCCCCTACCTGCAAGCACAATGCACTTGTCTTCATTGAGTTCTTTTCCTTTCTTAAAGAAATTTGGCCCTGGCTGGTGTAGTTCAGTGGATTGAGCACAAGCCTGCAAACCAGATGATCGCGGTTCGATTCCCAGTCAGGGCACATGCCTGGGTTGCAGGCCAGTTCCCTGCACGCCATTTCCCAGCAGGGGATGCACAAAAGGCAACCATACATTGATGTTTCTCTCCCTCTCTCCTTCCCCTCTAAAGATAAATAAATAAATACAATCTTTAAAAAAACTATCTATTTATCTTTAGAGGGGAAGGGAAGGAGAGAGGGAGAGAAATATCAATGTATGATTGCCTCTTGTGCATCCCCTGCTGGGAACTGGCCTGCAACCCAAGCATGTGCCCTGACTGGGAATCAAACCGCGATCCTTTGGTTCACTGGCCCACGCTCAATCCACTGAGCTACACTAGCCAGAATGAGTTCTTTTCCTTTTTAGCTTTATTTCCTCCCTCTTGCCAAGCAGCAGTCACCCTGCTCTCTATTTATGAGTCTGTCTCTGTTTGAGCACAACATACTTGAGGTTTATCTGAATCTGAGTCTCTGGGAGCTCTGGGCCTTTCCCTGCCTGTAACTGTTGTACAGGGAAGGCAGGGGAACACGGTAGATGACTGAGAGAAGTGCAAAATAATTCATCATCGTGGACATGGAAGAAGTTCCGTCTGGTGCTTCAGCTGACTTCCCGCCCCCCCATGGAAAAAGTCAGTTTCCTCTCTATTTGTAAATTCGTTTCAGTGTTCCTTTACTATACATAAATTTACACTTCTTTGACTTGTCTTTTAAATTTGTTGTAACATCTTACAGTTTCCTTCATAAATAACGAGTCAAATAAATCTTTAACATCTTTTCATTTTGTATTTCTATGAGAGTCATGATTTTTCCCCTCTTTTTAAAAATTATCTTTTTCAAATGTCACACTCCGTACGAGGCTCAAATGTCATCTCTTTAAGAAATCAGAAGGTATCCTTCTGTCCTTTTTGATAATTAAATCAAATTCATTGTTGCTTCTATTTTGATAGCCTTGGGTACGGCTGTTGTTTAATCTGTCATTTTACTCCTTAAATGTTCATAGGTGTGGGTTTCATTTTCCCAGCTGGGAACTCTCTGATGGTTAATGTTTCTCTACATCCCCCGCAGTGTTTCACGTAGCATGTCGCACAGGGTATGTGACCAGCTTGATAACTACTCGGTGAGTAAACAGCGATGGAGGGCTTCGTGTTTTACCTGCTCGCCGTACTTCCACTGTGGCCCTTGGCAAGCGTGACAAGACTTGTAGCTTCATGTCACAGATTGCAAATATCCTCTGAGTCCTATGTTCCGGGCATGAGAGAGGCACCTGGGTATTTCTCAGTGGCTGTTTGTTTTAATTTTTCCTACCGATCATGTTATTTTTATATGAGTGTAGTAGTCAGTGAAGAAATGAATGTATCTTACATTATGAATCGGTTCTAGTCTTTTCAGAAGCCTGCTTTGGGACTTTAAATTCACCGGAGGAACTGCATCTCTGAAGTGTCCTTCAGCCAAGGTCTGAGTGCCTGGTGAGCTCCACCCCCAGGGTGCATGGTGGAAGGAGCAGCCTCCTGAGAACAGAACCAATGATCTAGACCTTCTAGAAACCTAATGAAGTGATCCTTTGTATGTGTTTAGTACAATAATACAATACTCAATACAATAAGTATTGTATTACAATACTTAAATACAATACAATACTTAAATGTGCACTTTCATATTTGGTTTTTAAAGGAACTTTATGAAAGACAAATATACTACTTCTCAATTTTACAGCAGAGTAAACTGAAGCTTTATCAAGTTAAGTGACTCAGGATTTGAACTTTGACCCCTGACACCCTCAGGCATTCTCATTCTACTAAACCAAGCTACTTCCCACATCATGGTGAGGTCTTACACTTCGGAGTGTCTCTTCATGACATCGCCTGCCCAATAAGCTATGGATCTGTCTGCACCACATTCTCAGTGGTACCCAGAGTGCTTTCTGGAAAGTTTTGAAGTTTCAAAGATGACTGTTAGAACAAAAATGTGTGTGCGTGTTTGTTTTACATGGAGGATGGCGTAGGTAAGACTCATGTTAAATTACTCTCCATTTTGTTTATCTCAGAATCAGGTCTGTGGTCAATATTGATGTGAGAGACCTTCCTAATCATCTTATATGCAGGAGTAACCCCTGTCATCCTTACTTTTTCTATCTTTTCTTCAGAGCCTTTATAACCTGTGGCACTCCTCACACCCCAACTTCGTGTTATGATGTCTGTGTGTTTATTGGTTTTCATTCTTTAAGTAAATGTGTCATGTGGGAGACCCTCTGCTTTTTCCATGGATGTAGTTGTGTCTGGCCCACGGCAGGAGTTTAATTCATATTCACTAAGTGAATGAATGGTGCATTCTCACTGACCTAATCTACAAATTTAGTAAGATCCCAATAGAAAACCTGGGGATTCAAACAATTTTGATCAAATGATTATAAAAACTCACACATACTATAATTTAGATATATACTGTTTGAAATAGAAATTCTACTTGTCGGCAATTAGTCTGAAAGTAATTGAATGAACATTCAGAGGTATCTGTACAGGAAAGATCATCACAGAATTAGTCATGAAGTAGAAAATATAAAATAGTTTCAAGTCCATTAATTAGAGCTAGAGTATGTAATTCATAATTCATCAAATCAAACAGCATTCTCCTTGACAGAGACATTACAATAATAAGTGAAAGTCATTGTCAAATTAATATAGAGTATGAGACTATTTAACATATATGGCTTTATGTGTATTTGTATATCTTTCATTCTTATAACATGTCTATAAGAATGTATATGAAAATATTAGCAATAATTATTTGTTATTGGTGGGAGTAGAGCGATTTATACTCATTTTAAAACTTTTACTACCATAATAATTATTTTTTAATGAAAAAATATTTTATTTGTGTAGAGAAAGATACTGATCTCAAGATACAAAGCATATGTGTGTATAAGTGTGTGTATGTGTTTGTACGTGTCTGTGTAAATGGTGAAGATGAGATAAAGAAGTTTATTCAACATAGTCATTCTGGAAAAGTGAAGTAGGTTTGGTTTAACGGAAAAGTTGAGAGTTGTTTTATTTTTCCTGAACTAAACAGTTATTTGTTTATGAACCTCAAGTTTAGCTGTCAAATTGCCTCGCGGGAAGACACCTGATTCCGAGGTAGATGTACTCTGCTAACTGAATGTATCTATCCCAGAATATATTAATGCAGAAAAACCAAATCACGCAAGTTATCTCTTTAGATAGATCCCAGAGACTCTCCTTCCTCATTTCCACCCAAAGCAAACCTACAGTGAAATATTAATGTAAGGATTAAACTATACAAGTTCCAGGGAAGACTGGAGGAAGATTAGAGGGGGCATAACAACATGACTGTTAAATCCTCAGGCATCACCAGGCAATGTCAAGCTCTTAGGAGCTCTTAGGAGCCAGCTATTTGCATAAGCTGACAGCCAGGGGGGAAAATTCTCAAGAGAGAACAGCATTTGTCATTGCTTGGGTTTGTTCGCTGCCAATAAAAGTAGTTATTGTTAAACTTAAGTGGCTTTTGTTTAACATACTTGTTTGAATTTCCTTCCTGAATATTTTCAATGTGATTCAGATGAAAGGGTTTGAAATATTTAAGTATTTGGGAAGTTAAACTTTGAGAATCCGAGGCTGAGAAATTAGGTGAGATTGTGGATGGTGTGGTCATCGAAGGGTCACATTGGGGGCCACAGCTGGCCCACACAGCACGCCCACACACAGCGAGAAAGGTAGCTTTCCTGGGAGGCCACGCCCCCACAGGCCGCGTGGTTTGACAAGCCTATTCTTTATGCAAATTGGAAAAAAAGCCAGTGTGTCCGCAGTTCAGGCTGAGAGAAAAGGGGGTAGGGTGACTTCACTTCTTGGTCCCGAGACTGTGCGAGTTTGTCTCTATGTGTAGTAAGTAGCATAGACAGAAAATTGATTCCACAAAGCCTGACAAGGAATCTTGTCCCTGCTCACTCCAGTGTGAGTTCTCTGGTTCCCGCTTGGTCCTCCCCGGCTTCAGTTTTTTCCCCTCCTTCTTCCCCACATTAACCATATTTTCTTGTTTATACCTCTCTTCTGCTTTGTCGGTTTCTCAGTACAGTTTCCAAACTCCACATTGCCTTGCTGCACGCTGCCTATTGCACGTGTATTTTCTACTTCTCCTTTGAAATTGCTTTTAACACATTTGAAGAAAAAAAAACACCATCTATTTTAACTCTCTATAAAAACTTACAAGTTCTTTAGTCATGTTTGAGTCAATTCTCAAGATTTAACTTTTAATATTATCAGGTCTTTCATCGTTTGTAGTAAACTTTTTACTCAACTTTCTCTTTCCTTGTACTTTAATTTTGCCTTTAATCATTTTTTAAAGCTATCTCACATCCCTTTATCATCCCACTTTAACTTTCCTTTCTATTTTTTTCCTTTCCTCCTCTCTCTTTAAATAAATAATGCTAAAACGGTCTAGAGGACGCATAGCCAGAGAAGTGGTACAGGGAGACATCCCTCACCCCAGACAGGAGCTGTGAGCAGCTTGCTTTCTCTTCCCACTACCGGCTCAGCTGCTTCCCCTCAGTCCCCCCTAATGGAGTCCCTGGACCACTTAAGGATGGCTCTTCAAAAACCTCACCTTCATACCCCGGTTTCCCCATGCCTATAATTCTATTGTGTGCTTGGAACATCTGATTTCCACGGATAGCGTTTCTTCCTGAATTCTCATACCTACTGGTCTTCGCCTACGCCGTATGCATTTAAAACTGGTGGTCTGTTGTCCATGTTATTAAATTAGAGACAAATGTCCATGAGGAAAACACTGTGTGACAACACTGACAGAGATGACACTTGGGGTAGAATGACACCAGAGATGAGATGGTGTCAGAGATGACACCAGAGATGAGACACTTTGGGTAGAATCCCTGTTTGGTGAGGCTTGTCCTTGAGGAAGAACAAAATGGGGTTGAGCCTCACGCTGTTATTTAAGGGGGAGAAGCCTGGAGATAGTCCTCATCTCCCACTGAATTCACTTCTCTTCTAGAGAAGCAGGACCCAGAGCCTCTCCTGAACTCCTGGCTCTCGGTATGATGTTTGGAGGGAACACATTTAAAGTAGCCTCTTTTTTAAAGGGACAAGTATACACTTACTGATGACAATCTTAATTTATTAGGATTTGCACTGGGCAGTCTGAATGTGCCTGGAACGTCACACCACAGGAGAAGACGTGCTCATTTGCTTAGACCTGGACTACATTTCTGGAAAGTTCCCACTCCGAGGAGGCCTGCGTGAGGGTCTCTCTCATCTTCAATGGGTTTCAAATCTAGGGCTGGGACGGTTCACCAAGCTCCAGTATCACATTCAAGGTTGTTAATGGCAGCATTGGAAAGGTGCACACTTACCCTCCAGATGTCCTGTGTCTCCAGGGGGTTCTCACCTCACCCTTCAGCTAGTTCCCTGTTTTTTTCCTGACCTGTTTAGCAGCCTTTCACCCAGAGATGGTGGTTCCAGAAAGGTAATTTTTGCTTTGAAATAGCCGGGTACCTTTTCTTGCCATTTTCCGCTGTGTGTGTGTGGCATGTAATAGCAACACAAGGGGGTTGCTTTCTATCTTCTGTCTTCTGATAGCATCCGGTGTGTGAAGCTAGGCATGGTGGGCATGGAGATGGTTACTGAGCTTCTTTCTTTAGCCTCCAGACCCTTGGATATTTTATTTCGTATAATACAAGTAAGCCATGGCATCACCTGAACAGTGTATTGCTTGTCATATCAATTCACTTTTACTCTGTAACGAACACCCACAGACTCTCAGTCGCACATGGCAGTAACATGCACTTCTCATGCATCTGCTGGGTTTGCCCCACCCCGGCTGGGCTTGCCTCCAGGGTTCTGCTGATTCGAGCTGGGCTCACTTAGGAAACTGAGGTTGGCTTGTGTTGGGTGATTGAGGCTGGATCTGGCTGGTGCAGTTCAGCTCCCTACATCTCTCATCAACCTGAGGCCAGTCTTCTCATGGAGCTAGTGGATGCCCCAGAGAATAAACCTCAAGCTCAGCTTTCAAGCTTCTGCTCACGTTGCTTCTGCAAACATCATGTTGGTCAAAGCAAGTCCATGGCTGAACCCAAAATCAAGAGTCAGGGCAGGTCACTCTGATCATGGTGGGAATGCACTGCACAGTTATATGAGAAAGGGTATGGACACAGGAGGCGTGAGGAACCAGGGCGAAGGGTGCTATCTACCACGTGTGGCAAAGGCTGCCAGTGACTGGTGGCCTGGGAAACTCTGGGGCTGTGCTTTTCAGGGAACGCCAGCTCTGGTCACAGAGTGCCTTCAATATTCTGCCCACCACATGGACATCACTGACTCCTGCCTGGATGGCCTCCTATGTTTCCCTAATTAATAGAGTCCCTGTCCTGAGATTCTTCACTGCCGACTGGCGAATCCTGATGCATAGCTGTTGCTCCTCGGATTCACATCTACCTAGCTGATTTTTTTATTTCTTTGTTACTTTTTTATGTAGGTCTAATTGACCTACAGCATCATATTAGGCTCCAGGTGTACAACATAAGGATTCAATATTTGTATATATTGCAAAATGATTACCACACTAAGCCTAGTTAACATCTGGCACCATTAGAGTTATGGCTTTTTTTCTTGTGATGAGAACTTTCAAAACGTACTCTCTCAGCAACTTTCAAACAGGCAACACAGTGTTATTAACTACGGCCACTGCACTGTATGTCACATCCCTGGGACTGGAAGTGGGTGCATTTTGACTCCCTTTACCCACTTCACCCACCTCCCGTCCGCTGCCTTTGGCAACCAAACCAGCCTGCAGTCTGTTCTCTGTATCTATGAACCTGTTTCTAGCGAGTCCCCATATAAGTGAGATCATATGGTATTTGTCTTGATCTGGCTGACTTATTTTACTTAACATAATGTCCCCAAGGTCTATGCATGTTGTTGTTGCAAATGGCAATATTTCCTTTTTTTTTTGCCACATAGCTGAATCACATGTATCTTCACCTATTTTGCAAGGCTTAAGTCAAGTCTTATTCCTACTGCTACGATCTTCCTTGAGCTTCATACTAAAACGTCCCTACTGATTTTCTAAACTCCCACGGTCCTTAGTACCTCCCGTGTACATTCAGTCACGATCTATATGCTGTTTTGGTCTGAGCTCTAGGGGTGTGCCATTCTTAACGGCCCAGACCGATGCAGGCTTCCTGAAGAACTGGACCTGTCAACTCCGGTGTTGTCTCTGCCGTTAACCAGTTGGGGGCTGTGTTTTCGTCTGTGTCTGCACAGTGACAACCTCACACTTCGGGGGCTGGAGCCTGTGGTGTCTAATCCGAGGCGCTCCATGGTCTCTCTTAGGTTCCTTGTCAGTTCACCATCTCCTTTAGGGCGCCGTTGGGCACTGGGTCGAATTTTCACATGGGCTCTTAATTCATTGATAACATGGTTGTTTTACATGCACCATAACATATATGAGGCCAAAGGGAGTCAAATCTTATACTCTATGCAAATGTAGAAGTCAGTCAAGTGCAGTGAAGAAAGTTACTCAATGGAGAGAACCAGGCTGTCTTGGAAATGGTGTATTTACCGGTAGTTCAATGATCAATGATAAATCAGTAATAATCACTTCCAGGCATAATGAACTGAGTCATTCCTCTTATGGCCAAATTCTAAGTCTCAGGTACTTTAAGAGGCATTATGTTATTTTATCAATGGATTCATTATCTTAAATTAGTGAAAAATAGATATTCCAGATCAAAATATCGGTGAGATCAAAACCGGGCCGTGATGGGGGATACTGCAAAGTGATGGGGGGCAAAGTTGGGATAGTGACTGAGGGAATGTGCATAGAAATGCAGCCATGTTTTTCAAAAATTAAAAAAAATTAAAAAAGCTAGTCTCTGATAGAGCTTTGGCAGGTTGTGGGGTTGCTCATAAGGGTGACAGTGTTTTCTCGTTTGGGTTTTGGTTCGGCGAACCTACCCACCAAGATAGAGGCAGTTCATACCCCTTGGCTGGTCCTCTAGTCAGAGTCCGGATCTTCCCTCCAATGCGACAGTTGGGTCAGTGCAGCACCATCATTTCTTGTCAGGGAAGGTGGGTGGGGCTGGTTTCAGTTTGGGAGCCAGACTGGGCTTGCCTGGGTTTTCCCCTCACCCTCTTAGAGGCCCACACCTCATTTTTGATTGTTTGGTCCTCTGTGATGCGTGTGACAGAGACGTGACTTCATATCTACAAGCAGAAGCTACCTGATAAACAGCAGGGTTGAATAATTTATCTGATAGCAGTATGGAGAGTGGCATTTCACACCTGTTTCCATGTAAAATGTCACATGAATTCCAAACAGGCTAAACAGTTTAGGAGAAAATGGGAACCTAAAATTGTTAGCGAGAGAAAGGCAACACAGGCGCTATGATGTGGTAATTATGATATGACTCAAGAAGGATTCAGATCCAAATATTTCTTTCCATTGATTAAATGTGAAAGCAAATTACAGTTTCTCAAATCGATGTTAAGAAATAATTATTATATGCATGGAAACAGCATCAATAAGGCAAATAGGCTTGGGGTTTTTTCCACTCAATTTCAGTCAGTGTACAGTAAATGAGTACTGAAAAACTGCATTTTTCATTTTGTAATCATGCAGTAAACCCTTCATTAAGAGAGTACCCCAAAATTGGGTTTGATATATTATTATGCATCATATTGCATAGTTAACATTAGTCCACTTAATCAGAAAATCTAATCACACTGGGTCTCCGAATTCAAATCACCAACCCATTACTAGCTCTTTATTAGTAAGGATGGTTAGTGAGATTAAATCGAAACTGTAGAAGATCAAATTCTTGAAAGCAAGATTGCATTTTTATCCCATTTGATAATATTTAGTATGTTTTGGAAAGCTAAAACTTTAGTTTTCTTATTAAATTCTTGAATTATTACTTCATTTGGCTTGTGGTAATGTATCATTTTTTTGAAGAACATTATAAAAACCTAGATACTTCAGAGAAATCTGTTACACACCCTTATATATGAAATATTATAAGGAACACTCTGGGGAATAGGAAACATGGTTATTGCTTTCTTCATTAACGACCCATCCTTCAATCTGAGTGGAAGAAGGGCAACAGTGAACACTCTAGATAGAGTTAGGGAAATGGGTTACTGGTAGCACCATTCACTGCCCAAAAGGAACTCGGAGAGAGGAGACCCGCCTGCCCCGGAGCAGTCATGAAGGGGACGAATGGGGCACATGCTGACTGATCGCCTGTCCAGGGCTTACCTCACACACTGTCCTTCAGGTGCTGCAATTGGGGACCTCTGAAGACAGATGGCGACGTTGTCGGGAGCTTCGTCGAATGCTTAGCACTCCACAATCAATCCATGATTTCTAGTTTTCATTCCACATGACTCTTCTTCCTCGAGCTTCAGTCCTTTATCCAGGTAGAGAACATCTGCTCCGAGAGTGGAATTTATCTAAACGTCGTCTCCCTTTTATGCACAAAACCGCTTCCTGTGCACGGAGGCCTAAGAGTAAAAACGGATTAGGTCCTAAGGAACAATCTCTGCCCTTAGGAAACTTCACATACAGGAGTGGGCCAAAGTAGGTTTGCCGTTGCACGTGAAACACAGAATTTATTTTAGTCTTGTGTCATTATTTATTTATTGTTGTATTATTAATTATTATTATTAACCTACTTTACCCACCTCTGTATTTGAAAAGCTAACACTTCTTTAAGAAAAATGTTCCACCTTTTCTATTTCTTCAGAGGTTTCCTTTATCCTAATTGCTCCTTCTGATTTGGAGAAATCTGACCAGACACTGGGGAGGAGGAGGGCCAGCCAGGAGGAGGAGGTGGCCTGAGATAAAAGTCAACAGTTTGGGACAGGATTGGCTGAGAAGCCGAATGCCTCTGGAGTGCATGGAATTATGGGCCAGAAGATTTAAAATAAAAGGAGGGCAGAACCTGAGTCTCTAGCTCTCTTTCTCCAGGACGCCTGGGAGATTGTGCTGCAGCTGCCTGGGTTTCCCAAAGGATGATATTTTGGGTGGGAGAAGAAACTCAGGGTGCAGCCTAGATTCGTCTGGCCGGGCAGGGTTGTTCTTCTCTGGGTGTTCTAGAGGGGATGGGCTTGAAGGCAGAAGCCTGCCTTTCTTTTTTACTTTATAAACTAAGCCTATAGAAATAAGATAATTAAAAACTAACAGGGGAGATGTTAGGGGAACTCAGGAGTTAAAGAATTTAACCTTAATTGATAGGCTGAAGTGGTGAAAGCTATAACTAAAGAGTTCAAGATTTTAGCCTTAATTGATAAGCTGAAGTGTCTAATGCCTGTAGAAAGCAGTCATTCCAAAATTGTGTAGCTTTTGAATAAAGACTCCTCTCCTTTATCGCCAAACCTTTGCCTCTGGAATTTTGCCTCCAGGGTGGTCGTGGGCAACAGGACCCCACTTGCTGTCCAGTAACACTTTGTTCTTCTCTGGAGCATTTTCTAATTTGTATGCCCCCCTCCCAATATCAGTTGCATGGGTTGCTATAGCTTTCATGGTTTTCCTGTACCATCTCGCTGTGGCTTGGAAAACCTTTGCTGACTGGTCTGGTTCTTCAAATTTAGCACAATAGCTTTCCCACTTTTCCCTGGATTTCACTGCCTCCAACACCCTATTAGACACACGATGTAGACAGTGCTCTAGAGGACGTCCCCCAGGAACCCCAGAGAATGCCCTCCTCCTTGTGGGGTTCTCCAAGACCCGAATATAGTGCTGGTGGTACAAGCAAGACTTGTTTTTCCTGTTTAAAGAGAGATAGTCATTTAGAAAATCATGTAAGAAATGAGAAGCTGCCGGAAACATAGTTTACGAGGGGTGCACGGGGGTGAACTGAGTCGGCTCCAGGAAGGAGGGAAAGGTTGCAGCTCTCAGCCTCCTTGTGAGCAGAACCTTCCTCAGGACAGAGGACACGCCCTGAAGCCCCTTGGTGTACTGTTACACAGCTGGTAATTAACTGCAGTATTTTAAATGGCTGTGGAGGGCAGCCCAAGGCGCTGGTGCTTGTAGCAACAGATTTTGCATATCTCCTGAATAGCATAATAGCTAATTTCTGAAAATAGTAGTCTTAGGGGACTCATTCTCTCCATACATTACACTTTGTAATTATGTCTGAAATGTCTCCAGTGATGAGCCATCTTTTAATTGGTAAGTGCCTAGAGATTAGGGACCAGGTTATGTTATTTATCATGAAAAGTTAACAACTTCTTCATATAACTATGCGTGCTGTGCTAGTTAACTGACTTAGTTCCTGTGGGTAGTAGTCGTAGACTGTGCTTCTGACCCTATAAATACTTCTGTGCTTATAATCTTAGGGGCAGAGAAAAGTGACTCATTCAATCTACACATCATTGACTTCTGCTTTGGGCAAGACAGTTTTAGATGGTGGGCATGGGAGGGGCTTAAAGATAAAGCCTACTTTAACCTTGATCTCTCTGTGAAACCATCTGATCTAGGCCCGAGGGCCTTTCAGTTTCAAATCTGGAGAGATCCTGGGCAAACCGGGATGAGTTGTCACTCTACTTGTCCTCACAGAACTTACTATCTATTTGGAAAGAGAAATGCATGGAAAAGATGAGACATAAAATAAAGCCCTCACTGGCGAAGGGGGAGAAAATATTCTCAGCTGCAAGGGGAGTACAAATGGGGCCAGGGGAGTACAAATCCCTTGATAGACCCTGGGGGTAGGGGAGAAATATTAAATAGACAGCATTTGGAACCTGATTAAGTCCGAGGATTTATTCTTCTCCTAGATCTTCAGCATGGCCAAAAGGATAGAAAACAAAGGGAGAGGATATTGTTATCACTAAAATTAGGGAAGAGGGCCAATCACCCGAGAGATGTTTCACACTGAGGGAACACTGAAGGCTGTCACAGGCGTCCTCTTCTGAGAAGATAGGACGACTCTGGAATTGAAGAGAACACAGCTAGGCGGGACTCCACGGATGCGCACCAGCTTGGGCAGACAGGGAGCACACCACCCTTGGGAGCACTACTGCTCTGGGAATTAAAGGGCAATCCAGGCAGATCCTGTGAGTGTCCAGTGTCCAGGGAAGCCGTACCAGGCCGAGAGCCAGGCGTGGGCAGTGATGACGCAGACCCTTCCTGGGGGAGCAGCAACCAGAGCAGCCTGGGTGGGTATGCCTGCCACGGAGACCCAGGCGAGCTCAGGGACACATGCTGAGAGCTGGGCCCTGAGCCCACAGTCAGAACCCAGACGATGGTGCCCGTGGCAGGTGGAGCGCACACAGTTCTCACTTTCTCCTTGTTTCCTCTAGGCTGCGGGTTTCACCAAACTGGCGAAACCAGTTGAAATAAAAACACACAAATAATAAAAAATGACCCCTAAAGGTTGAACTTGAAGAGATTTCTAAGAGCAAGCAGATGGCCAGCGAGGAGACGGAGGAGAGCCCTCTCCCTCAGCATCTACCTGCAAACAGGAGGCTCAGAGACCTGCCCCCCCGCCCCCAAGGGTGTAGAAACGAAGCAGCCACCAGCCGGTAAAGGATGTCAGAGGTCAGAGTAAGGAGCAGGACGCAGTAAGGGCACTGCATTGCTATGTCCCAACACCTGGGGTGAGAATTGGTTCTGAGAAGATTTCCTGGGGAAATAAATTATACTCGGGCAATGCCTGCTTTATCATGTCTGTAAAATATAAGACAAGGGGGGCTTTTCTGTAAGAAGGGAAAGAGGACAAGGAATTGCCTGAGACTGAGACGAAACACAAGCTGTCTAAAAGTCAAAGAATGAAAAGGAAGTAAAATAATTTACGGAAATGAAAGGTTCAATAGTGGACTTTAAAGTTGATCAGAAGTCACAAAGAACAGAACTGGTACCGCTGGATTTGTATGTAGCAGAGAGAAAGCACACTGTGGAGCCAGACTGAACACAATGACGTGGACGGAAACATGAAAGTGACGAGGGAGAAGCAGCGGACCGAACACATTTGGAGTTCCAATATGTGCACACTTGATGTTTCTGAGCTGGAGACTAAAAAAATTGGAAGTATGTAAACATATAAAGTAAGTAATTTTCAGAGCTGAAGAATGCCTGAAGCTGGCACATAAAAAGAGCTCAATGAGTACTTGGAAAAAATTATGAAACTTGGAAAATGCTAGAAACAGTCCAAAACCTTATAAAGGTTCTGTCCATGAACATGTGGAATTTCAGCCATACCGTGGAAAGAATGCAGGAAGAATGCTTACAGAGTTGTTAATGGTGCAGACAAAAAATTAAAAATGAATAGCTTTCCTATGTACTAATCAAAACAACTTATTAAAGGTAAGGGTTAAAGATACAATTCGTAATAATAATTTACAATAGCTAATAACAAACTTAAGAAGGAAGCATCCATAGACATAAGAATTTTTATGCATGCTACTATAAAACATGACTCGTGTGAATGGAAACTTGACAAAGATGCAATCCCTATTCGTGAATGCAAAATTTGATATTTCATAGGTATCAATCTTTCCCGATTTAATTAAAACCTTAATAGATATGAAATAGATATTTCATAGGTATCAATCTTTTCCAAATTTAACTAAAACCTTAATAGAAATTTTGAAACTTGATGAAACAGTTCCAAAATAGGAGCTTGTCAATGTACAAAAAAGAGCAAACATATTTTGAAAAGGAGGACTGGTGAAGAGGGACTTACACCATAATGTTAGAATGAATAACAGTTGACTGGATAGAGAATCAACAAACAGAAACAGAAAAACCCGAAGGAGGAATAAATGCAGAGATTTGCAGTATACACTTCAGTTAATATTAAAAACAACGGGAGAACATCATTATTTATTAAATAATATTGAGAATTATCATTAACAGAAAAGTAACATTTTTCTTTCCTTACACTATGCCGCAAAGTTAATTACAAAACTAACTGTAATCATTAACCATAAAATAAGGAAGATAACATGGGAATAAATATTTCCACACATAAATGGATCTGATTTCGTGACATGTTAAAGTATCCTCTATATTATTAAAAACATAATAAACCAGCACCAAAGAAGGCAGTAAGAAAACACCTGCTCATTGTCTGAGGGGCCAAAGTGCATGGGGAAGCCTCCCAGCCCCGGTTAGAAACACTGTGGGGGGAGTCCCAGAGAAGCAGTGAGAACAGCCGTCTCAAATCGCAGACCGGTGGCTTTCACCTGTTTCTAATAGAGGGTCATTGTAAACAGCAATGGTTTTCACTTACGGACTTGGCGAACACCTGGAATTCGGAGAGTTGTTGACGGGCTGAGAGAACACGCATGCACTGTGGGGGGAATTGTCAGGCTGCACGTTTCTGGGAGAAATTTTAGAAGGTGGTGCTGGTGCCAATGTTGTTAGAAATATTGATAAGTTTTGGCCCAGGAATTCCATTTTCAGTTGTTTTCTTAGGAAAATAATCAAAAACATTTATTTAAAATAAATAACTACATCACTACTTATAGTAGTGGGAACTGGAAAGAATATAATTATACCCCTTTATGCTATTAATTAAGAAAATTATCATATATGCTTACCGTAGAATATTATGCAGCCGTGAAAGGTGTTTTGTGAATTAAATTCACCTTGTATATTTTCAAAATTTTTTGTGAGGTAGTTTATTCACGTAATACTATGTTGTTTTTGTAAAAACCAAAGGGTTTGCCCACCACTGTTGATTCAGTAACATAATATTGGCAGGAAACAACTTATAATTACCATGTAAGGCAATACATTCTGATTTTCTCAGAAATATTACTTACTAAAACTTCAGAGAAAAAAGTATCTTAACTTAAAACTTACAGGTGCTACATATCAGGTCAGAGTTAGAGCACGAGGTATGCTTTTTATTAATCAGTTTTGTCCTAATGATGGCTTGCAAGAACCTGTGAAATGTAGACAGAATACATGGAGAACTACTCCGCATGACCAGAAGAGGGAGCTGTTAGATTACCAAAAAGCAAAAGTCTCCGACACTAGTATCAAAAGTGTATCATTTCAAGTCCAAATAATGAACACTAATGAAAAATACGTGGTTGCAGAAACATTCTTTTATGATGGCTTAAAAATCTGTTTTGTTTCAAGGTTTAATAAAATACCGAATTTACCTTCATTTTTAATCAGGAGAATTCCGTACCTCCCTCTGCTGACGTGTCCTTACCCAGCACGTTTGACCTCTGTGAGTGATGCTGATGTTCCGGAAGGCTGACTGATGAAGGCGTATACCTTATGCTTTCTCTTTTTCTCTTGTGCATGTAGTGGGGTTGGCAAATGAACCAAGGATGAGAGTGGAGAGCAAAAAGTCATGATCAACTACCCACGGAATAAAGATTTATTCTATGCTATTTGTTAAAGATACAGGGGCAAAGCTCTCTGTTCAAAGTAGGTCACTGAAGAGAATGCCATAAATACAAAAGTGAAAAGTAAATTGGTCTAATTCAAGGTTTTCTCCGTATATCAACATTCAGGGTTGGAAACGAATGTTCCAGTTCCCACTCTGTGTGTGAGCTCCTTATAACCTGAACAGTNAGAACTACTCCGCATGACCAGAAGAGGGAGCTGTTAGATTACCAAAAAGCAAAAGTCTCCGACACTAGTATCAAAAGTGTATCATTTCAAGTCCAAATAATGAACACTAATGAAAAATACGTGGTTGCAGAAACATTCTTTTATGATGGCTTAAAAATCTGTTTTGTTTCAAGGTTTAATAAAATACCGAATTTACCTTCATTTTTAATCAGGAGAATTCCGTACCTCCCTCTGCTGACGTGTCCTTACCCAGCACGTTTGACCTCTGTGAGTGATGCTGATGTTCCGGAAGGCTGACTGATGAAGGCGTATACCTTATGCTTTCTCTTTTTCTCTTGTGCATGTAGTGGGGTTGGCAAATGAACCAAGGATGAGAGTGGAGAGCAAAAAGTCATGAACAACTACCCACGGAATAAAGATTTATTCTATGCTATTTGTTAAAGATACAGGGGCAAAGCTCTCTGTTCAAAGTAGGTCACTGAAGAGAATGCCATAAATACAAAAGTGAAAAGTAAATTGGTCTAATTCAAGGTTTCCTCCGTATATCAACATTCAGGGTTCGAAACGAAACAACAGTAAACTCTAGCAAGCTAAGAACCAAAAGTGAGTTCTGATGTTACAAAGATTGTAATAGTGAGAGGTATAACCATAATGAAGAATGTGATGATAACGAGGACCATTCTCCTCAAATTCACTTTGATTGAACACACGTTCTGCATTGCGAATTCTTGGCTCTCCATTTTGGGGGAGAAGTAGGAACTTGGAAATGGGTTCACACCAAAGCCATAAGTAACATTCAAAGTTGAAAAAGAATTTATAACAAATCTCTACAAACAGGGTGGATTCTTTTCCTAGGATAGTTACCTTAAAGAGAGAGTTTGAAATGGTTACTCAACATTTTTCAAATATATGAAGGTTGATTATACCCAGGGGGTGGGACCAGATGTTTTGCATCTGATGAGTGAAAAAAAATCGTTAATTTCCGTGAATCCTGCAACAACAGCGAAGCGTCACGGGGAGGTGAAGCGCCTCACGCCCTTCAGCGCGGTTCAGTGCTCAGCTGGCGCACAGCCTGGGCCCGCACAGCCTTACACATGTCCTCTCATTTGCCCGCGGCCTGGCTTGGATTACCCGAAGCATTTTTCTGAATTTAAGTGTGCCACGGATTTAATTTGACAAAAATGTTTGATAGAGTCTAGGCACTCAGGCAACTGACAAGGACAGCCGATGTTCCTTACGAATGCAAGGAAGGAAGAAGGACCCGAGAGAGAAGGAATCTCAGATGCCGGATGGTGAGAAGGAACTGGGGTGTTTGGGCGGAGAGGGAATGGGGGGCCGCTAGTCACATCAATATATTCTGTCTCTTCACTTCACACTTCATCTTCTCCCTCCTCTCACTAATCGTCCATTTACTTTTGCTGTTTGAAGAGGTGAAAACTTCCTAAGAAGAGAGGCAGAGAATTCTTATAATTATATTTTCCATACAATATACCTGGAGACATTAGCTTTATATTTGGTTGGCGTATTTTAATGGATGCCTGCTCCCTAAATATGGCCACGTTTCATGTGTGTGCACTCTCTAAATCTGTGACTTTCAACAGTTACCTAAAAGCGCCTTTTATAAAGTTGTGAGTTCACGCCAGACGTGGGGTAGGATATCATGGGGGCAGAGATGAATGAGACAGGGTCTAGACGCTCAGAACCTCGAAGAGAAGTCACACGTGTCAACACACATTTTGAATTCGCTGAGAGCCAAGGCGCGGTGCTCATCGCGTGAGTTCATCTGGCTCACTTCCCTTTTTCCAGTCACAGGGCTTCAGAGAGTTTTTAACGTGTATTAGGGAGAACTCTGCACCCGGATTTAGAAGACGGGGTTTTCAACCCCCTGTAGTTCCTTGGTTTCATGAGGTTCTAAAACCTTCATTTCTAATTGCAGTCGATGGATTGCAATGTCTACATCCTTCCAAGCTGTTGGCTGAACTTTTCCTGAATAGTCTTCCGCTCCGTGGTACGCAACGAAGTCTGCTCATCAAACAGCGTGGAAGCGCGTTCCCCAGTTCCTCGTTAACACAGGCAGCATTTCAGGACACAGATAAGTTCAAATTGTGCAAAGCTGTAGGACATTCACGCTGCTTTAGACATTAATGCAAGGAGAAAGCCAGCTGCAGTTGGGGACTGTGAATCAGTAGCTGTCTCTATTTATAATGCAACCCTCCTTTGACGTAAGATGTACATTTTAAAAGAGAGACTTAATGTCTAATTATTCTTAGAAGGGAGCTGGCTTGCTAACTTAAAGTCTTAGGGTTTTTTTTCCCCTTGAGGGGATGGTGACGGCAGGGTTCTCTGGCCTACGAAAAGCCCTGTGTCACATCTAAAGTAATGAGCTGTGGACCAAACTTAGAGTTTGCTCTGTGTGACTCTTCAACACCCCACAAAGCTCCTGCAGTGTGATGTTTCATTTAATTAAATCCACAAAGAGGAAATTGGAACTCTTCACTATATGAAACTTCTTACAAATGTGGAAAGAGGGTCTCGGGAGGGCTGGTGTTTGTTCAACATGACTTCGGGACTGTCCTCGTGCCAGACTTTGCTCTTCCACAGGGACCGTCCATGAGCAACTTGAAGAAGTCAGGTCAAGGATTGTGAAATCAGTCTCTCTTCCACACTAGTGAGTAGGAGAAGTTCAGTTCAGCCTTTCTTAACCCACAACCTCAGGCAAGTGAGTGCAAGTAACTGAAATGATTCATAAACACTTAAAATAAATTGATTTTCTGCTTTTAATCTGAAATAAAAAATAAATGTTCTCCTTACCTGACAAATGATCATCAGTGCATGTGTAGCTTACGCACTTCTTCTGTCTTATGCAGGATTCATGTGCTTCCCTATGCACTTCCTTGTG
Source organism: Sturnira hondurensis (assembly GCF_014824575.4). Taxonomy (NCBI): domain Eukaryota; kingdom Metazoa; phylum Chordata; class Mammalia; order Chiroptera; family Phyllostomidae; genus Sturnira; species Sturnira hondurensis. Next base: position 33,674,675 of record NW_028074503.1, read on the forward strand.
CAGGATTTGGGCATTGAAAACTTAGCCCTGGAGAGATCGCTGCACCTGTGTGCCCACACATGGCTTCCTGTTTTATACGTCAGGCCACTTTGTTCAGACCCAGAACCTTCTGGGTAGGAGGGCAGTGAAAAAGCATCCCAGGGAAGGCTGCTGGTCATTGTTTTGGTTGAGATAGAGTGCATTTGTGTCCCCATGTGTTTTACAGAAGGGAGCCGGGTGCGTACTTTCCAGAGATCTTTCCAGGAACACTGTGCAAATACCTCCTGTTAAAATTGTGCATGCTCAAAATCATCATTTGATTATCAGGAGCAAAGACATGTTTGCAGGGACTCCGAGTCCCCTCCATATCTACCGTTACAAAGTGCTGTTTATCTCCGTTCTAATTGGAGCCTCCTTGTAGGTTTGCCTTCAGCAACCCCTTTACGGGTGCCTGAGCACAAGGGAGGGGTGGAGAAGTGGTGTTTTTCTAAATGAAGTGGGACTGAGCCCTGGGTGCTGACTCGGGGTTGGGGGAAGAGGACCCCATGGCGTTAGTAAGTAGAAAGGTAACAGGGCTCCTGTCAGAGCTGTGTCGTCTGTGGTAGTTTTATAGCTGCCATCACCAAGCACCACCAACTGGGTGGCTTAAAAGAATGGAATTCTCTTGCCTCTTAATTCTGGAGGTCAGAAGTCTGAAACCAGGATGTTGCCGGGGCCACACTCTCTCTGAAGGCTGGAGGGGAAATCCCTCTTGGCCTCTTCTCTAGCTCTGGTGGCTGCCAACACTCCTTGGCGTTCCTTGGATGACAGACGCGCCATTTCAGTCTCTGCCCCTGTGGCCACATGGTATTTCCCCTTTTGTCTGTCTTTACATCGTTTCCCCTCTATGTGCATGTCTGGGTCTCAGTTTTCATGTTCTAAGGACATTGGACATTGAATTAAGGTAAAGTCTAACCCAGTATGACCTCATCTTAACTAATCCTGTCTACAAAGGCCCCATTTCCAAATCAGGTCACATTCAGAGGCTCTGGGTGGTCATGGGTTTGGGGGGACACTTTTCAACCCAGCACATCCTCTTATGGCATCTTCATTTCCCCGGAGCTGCTTCACAGAAAAGCAAAACCAACTTTGCAACACAATTTGCCCTAATGGGAACCCATCGGGAGAAGGATGTAAATATATAACCAGATTCTGCCATGGTGTGGGTTATATGCTACAAGAATTCTTGACTGTGGCTTACTCTTTTAAGCCACTCAGTATAATTTTTCAAACCATATTCTTGGAGCACAAAATAAATTCCCCTGACATTTCTTAAAGTTCCCAATGTGACCTTGTACTGAAACATGAGCCTTTAATTCTGCCACCTAAGTCAGTTTCACAAACCGACAGCACCAGCCCAGATGCCTCCAATGACTGCCATGCATTCCAGAAGCATTTGAAACTTATCCTGAGTTACCATTTAAACACACACACGCACACGACCTCAGGGACAACCAGCCACGTGCTTTCGTGGGAGGAGGCTGAAGGTCCCTGTATGACCTTCTCTTTGCTGTATTTATTCACCATTATTTCATATGCTCTAGTGACACTAGATACATTAGTGTTCAGAGAATAAAAAATGAACAAAAATTGCATTTTTACGTTGCCCTTTCTTAGAGTTGCATGGCAATATATGGTTTTTGATTCATGTAAAGTAGACATTCAGGACATTGGATTTTAGGAACATGTACTCTGAGCTTATAAGTCCTCTGTCCTATAATGAGAACATAGGCATAAGGGATAAAATATAATGGCATTTAAGCTATTTAGTGATTAATTATAAAGAATGAAGATATACACCCAACCAAGTACCAGAAAACCTCAAAAGGCATGGAGTTCATCTGGGAAGGTGCGGCAGCCGTCACTTTGCAGGTGCTGATGGAGTGACAGTTAGCAGGCCAAGCAGGCTCGGGAGCAGATTAGGTCCCATGATTCCTCACCCCTGAGCAGCTTTGATTCCGTCTTCATCTGCCTGCTTTTCTCCTGGGCGGCGCCTTCGTGATCACAGTCCATTTCCAGTTTTCTGTTCACAAGAATAGGCCACAGAAAAGCCTCAAGTTGTGCCTAGCTGTGTCAATCTGTGTGACGTTTTTCTTGCTCCGCATTGCTTCTAATCCACTCTTCTCTCATCAGTGTCTGTCTTCCTGAGAGAGCACTCTTTGACTCTACTGGTGGGCAAATTTCTTTATTTTGCCACCCCTCTTGAACGGAAAGTTCGGCTGAATCTTTGTTTTCTGAAGAAGCTAGAGGATATCAATCTCTTGTTTGTCATCTCTCCTGTTATTATTAACGGGAAGCTTGCTGACTGTCATCCTTTCACAGATCCTTTTTGCTTTCCCTCCCGGAGTTGTTTCAGCTTTGTCTTCAATGTTCTACAGTTCTGCTCAGCTGGGTTTAGAAACCTGTTTGGTTTCACCCATCCTGCCCAAGACTTGGTTTCTCTCATCATTAGGGAGATAATGTCTTTCTTCCTTCTTAGTGTTTTGCTTTTAATATTCTATCTCCCCTACTTTCTGTCTCCTCATTCCAGGAGTTCCTACTAAATGTAGGTTTGAAACTGCCCCAGTAGTCATGTGTGTTTGGAGACGGAGGTGCCCCCCTTATTTGGAAAGGAGATTCCTGATTTTCTCCTTTGGACTTGCTTACTGTGTTACTTTGACTCTATCCTCTGCAACCCTTATAACTCCTTTTTGTGCTATTTAAGACATCAGGGTAGGTCGTGACATTAGTTTCAGCTCGGAATACGGTGTGGTGTGCAGACGTGGGCAGGGCCACCATGGAGAACCCATAATTAATGACGGTGGTGCTTTTAAGCAGGCAAATAGCTCTATAGCTGTATAGTTATTTAAAAATGTATTTCTCTGGTCAAACCATGTCTGGATTATGCCACATAGGAATATAGTGTAGCTTTTGTTTGTTGACAGGAAGAAACACTCCACTCTTGTAGTGTTGGGTCCTCACCGAGGGTGAGAACGCGCGGCTGTAGGTGGTTCCAGTGTGCTGCTTATAGAAAGGGTAACAGAGGTCAGAACGAAGTTTACCGTGTGAGTGGCCATAGGGAGGCTGTTCTGAGAAATTTCTCCCAGATGCCTATTATGAGGCAGCAGTATTGGTGGGGAGGGGAAAATGAGCACCCGTATGAAGTTTCCCCCATTCTCCTTGAATAATTAACTAGGTTCCTGAGCCCTGCATCCTCCTTGCTTCCTCCATCTTATCCCTTCTGAAGGTGCTGTAAGGAAATGCTGATGGACAACAGATTGCAAAGAAAGGCAGACTCCAGACCCCCTTTCAGGCAGAAAGAGAGGAGAGCTCTGTCAGGGACCAAACTGTAAACAGCCACAGAAGACTCTCCGGTTCTCTTAGGGACCCACCTTCCAACTTAATGACTGCCCTGGCCTTTGGAGGTTGTCTCTCTACAGTGCTCCAGGTTTCTGCGGTGCAGATCTCAATAACACTGGCAGTGGCTGGGTGACTTGAGTGGGACTTACTGGGGGCTGTAGTCCAGAGGGGATGAGCAAGGACTCACAGACCCTCAGGGAGCTACACGTCCTTGGGAGATCAGGACGAGTCATGTTCCGGGGTCCCCACCAGGAGCGCAGACTCTGTGCTGCTGCTTCCTCCCTCTCCAGTGAGCAGGTCTTCCGTGACGCTGCCAGGGGTTCTGTCTGTGTGGACACTCACCGGGGGGGCCACTTCTTCCGGGCAGGCTGTGTCTACCGCGCCCTTCTTTACCTCTTCAGCAATGCCCTCACCCAACCTCTTCACCTCCTTCATAAATCCTTTGGATGCCCAAAATCTTGGAGCAAAAAAGCCAGAAAATAACGGCACCTTCTTCGTGCTTCCACTTTTTCAGTATTTCCCCGAGGTCACCTGGTGCAGGTTTCTCAACCTGCCTGTGGCGACAAACACAGAGTTTCAATTCAATATTTAAGAGAAAGTCGCCAGTAAAATCTATGGTCAAAAAGTGGAGATCAAGCCCGCTAAACTTGCGCGAACATAAAACACGCCTATCAGTGATCTAAAAATGCTTTGCTTACTGGGGTGTCATAGTCCTGTGTTCATCCCCCAGCATCTGCAGGGGAGTGGACTTGGCCTCCAAGTCACCATCCAGTGAATTTACTCAGAGCATCCGCAGCCATCCTGACAGTGCTGTCTACTACACAAGGGGACAGCTCCGTATTGCACAGGAGGACCTGGGTTAGGAGGTGAGACTTTCAGGAGCGAGTGGTCATTTTTTCCTGAACCAAATTAGGGGAATGTAGCAATGTGGACTGGCATTGAAGACATGTAATTAAAAAGGTTTTCTTCTCTGTCCTTTGCCATAACCTGGACATCACCATTTCTGGTAATACACAGAACATCATTCCCCATGGCTTCCTGGCCTAACACAGGGAAGGAAATGCTAGCAATTTGTCAACAGAGTTAGCCTTTGAGGTTTCTACTTTTACAGACTGAAGCTCTGATTGACACCTAAACTTTAGAAGGTTTATTTAATGCTCCAGAACTTCAATGCTTTCGGGTTATCCCTCAAGTCAGAATTTTCTGTGTGTTTTATCCAGTGACCTGTTATGTACCTCAGCTTGTACCCCTAATCCTCTTGCTCTTGAGGTTAGCTTCTCCCAGCAGGTTTCAGTAAATCTGGGCAGTAGCGCGTGCAAGCGTGCGTGCGTGTGTGTGTGTGTGTGTGTGTGTGTTGCCTGGGAGGCTGGAGGCTGGAGACGGGCTGGCTGAGGCAGCATCTGCGTCTGGCTCCTCTGGCAAAGGTATTCTTACCCCATACCTACACCTGGCTGCCTTTCCACTTCTTCAGACTTAGGTCTATTCACTGCCTGGAAGGTTGAGGCTCCAAGGACAAATGCTCTGAGGCACCTACCCCCTTCCTCTTCTCTGTCTGCCATTTGCCCCTACGTTGCTCCACTGTCATGTGGATTTCTGGGTGCCATGACTTTGCAGTGGGAGGAAACGGCACAGAGGTGTCACTTAAATTAATGCTGCCCTGCCTGTATTTCAGTAATCAGCCCATGGCCTGGCATCCCGAGTGCGTGCATGTCTGGAAGGAGGACACCCTGACCCAGGGATGGTTGTGATGCTTCCTTGGGGGTCAAGGTGGAGACAAAGGCATCAGGAAGAACTAGCATTGGGCTAGCAAGTGGAAAAAAGGAGAGAAAAAAAGAAACACAACCTTGTTTCATCCTTTCCATTCCAGGCTGGTGGTTTGGGCAGCCAACTCACCTCCAGCTGTCATAGTCACCTACAGAAGAAACAGCCTCAAAAGTCAGAGTGACATCTGAGGGAGGACCTTGGGAACTAGCGAGTAAGTGACTGTATACAGATAAGGACCCTGTGAGAAGTGAGGTGGAATTAGTGTGCACCTCTGGCCTGGCCTCTAACGTTTTTCTTCGCCCTCTTCTCACCCTCACACTCTCCTCTCTGTGTGGCTGATAGAGAAGGAATCCAAGATGATGGGGCCACACAGTAATGAGAACCTAGATGCTTGAATCATCACTAAAAATAGCAGGGTCCTTGGTGGAAGAAAAGGGAGGTTCATAGCAGATGTGTTGGGGTTGGTTAGAGCTGCCTGACCTCCTCCATCTTTCTGGGAATGTTTTCTGAGAAGACAGGCCTGTGGCAGGAGCTTAGTAGGCCTCACACAGTATCAAACATGGGAATGGGGTGTTTAGAGGGAGGATGTTTCACTGACACAAGTGGAAGATTTGACTGATGACATGTACTTCTCACAGAAATGGTAAATATGGGTGGATCTATAGAATGTAGAGGAAAGAGAAAGACATGGTGAATCTCTGAAGTCCTTAAGGATTCACATGTCTCAGTGACTATGGCTGACCATCTGGGCAGGTAGGGAGCCATGGCTTTTGTATACTACATTTTTTTGATGAGGAGATGAAATTGAGGTAAATCCTCTGCATGTGGATGCAAAGAGAGACCATGGTGAGGGTCCAGAGAGTGGAAACCAGCTTGCCCAAGCATGTCAGTGTACTGAGGTCTCAGGAGCATTTGAGTTACGAAAGAACCCCAGAGACTCACGTCATTAACATTGACTTAGAAGAAGGAGAGAGGGATGTGGCCAATGCATCTCTGAGACCTATATGAGAGAAGTATAATGCAGAATCAGACCTGGGGGTTGGGGATTAAAGGTCAGTGTGGCTTCGCCCTCTGAGACCTGCTCGTGATAATCCAGGGTCTGGAGTGGTGATAGGCAGGCTCCACATTTGTAGGCACAGCATTCCCTAATGACTCAGGCCATTGCAGGAGACTTCACCCGCCATTCTCCTCTTACTATGCAACCAATGAGCACCAGCAGGAGAACTGGGACCAGGCAAGCAAACAACCTCAGAAAGTCTACTGTCTGCATGGTAGGATGAAGGTAAAGATGTAGAACAATACGTCTGGGTTTCTGTGACATGCGGCAGGGTCACCAAAACATTTCCCACATTGAGAAACCACTAAAAATAATGGATCTCTGATTTCTAGGTGGTAATGAAACTCTAGGACTCAAGGAAGCAGATGTATCTACTTCTGTTATGGTTGAAGGGAGGGTGGGCTTTTTCTATAAAATTGCCAGCATGGTGAGAACCTGTTTGATTCAGTGGGGAAGCTAAGGATGGCTGTCTGTGCTTGGGAAAGGAGAGACGGGGAGTCACAGAAGAGAAAATAAACCACATGCATGCTTGAGTTCGTACAACGAATTGGTTCTCCTCTCGGATGGAGGGAGACAAGGGAAGCTGAAAACTCAGGTCAGAGAATTTGGGGACCATAATTAAACCTTCACAGTTGCTGCTGCTGGTTTGGGACCAAGGACAGTAGATTTTCATTCCTTGGTCCCAGAAGGCCTATTAGAGTTGTGCTCCAAGAATTAGAACCAGGGTTGACAAGGGTGAGGAGGTGAGAAAATAAAGGGTGAGACAGAGAAGGGATGAGAACTAACTCCTTTACTGGGCTCACATATACAGCTCTTAGGGTGGAAGGGTGGAGTCACACCCACAATTGACTGTGTTTGGTGTGCTGGAGACAGTATCACTGAGGGACCAGTCCCAAAGTGTATCCAAATGGCCCAAATAAATAATTTGTGTATGTATTTCCCACCTATCTCTAAGTCAATAGACATAAGGAAAATGCTTGTTTAAGTCTTTACACAAAAAGAGACTTTAAGAAACAATTCTCTAGTATAGTAAGGAAATATAAATAAAATCATATCATATCTACTGCTTTTTCCCATTCTTGGGATTAAAACAAATTTTTAGAGTAAGGAATGAAAAGAAAAAATATAACACTAGAAACTATTTTTCCCTATTCAGGGGTTTAAAAACAAATGATTTCTTTTTCTAAATACATGCTAGGGGAAAAAAGTCTGCCCCAAAATTAGGTAGAACAATTTAAACCATTGAAAACCACTGCTGTAGTAGATAGGGGGGTAAAAAGGGTTTGTAGATAAGAATGTTAATTTTACTGAGGCTTATTGAGGCAAATGAGTTTGATCCCGGGGGACACACTCCAATGAGTAATTTAGGAGAATAACATTAAGAAGTAGGCTAACATGATCTTGAAATAGAGAACACGAAGGTGTTTGCTTGGTGTTAGTGCACAGGAAACAGAACAGTTTAATAGGGTTTCCATTCGTGAAAGAGTACTACAGCTTAGCATGTCAGTAATTGTCTATAATGCAAAATGGGGTGAAAGGTTAAAAAATTAGATGGAAAGGACCTGATTCTTTACTGATTGGGATGGCTTAGGACACAGAGCTCTTGTCTTGTCGGTGGTGGACATAGGGGTTAACATCGGAATTGACAACAAGTTTATGTTTTGTGTAACAAGCCATGTAAATAGTTGAATAATTATGCAAAGAACTCACAGTTTACCTACTTGCAAATTGTAGCTTACTCGGGGTCATTGTCATCACCCCCAACAATGTCATCACATCTTCCACATATTCAGCTTCTACCATTTTTACAAGTATGTCAGGGACTTTTCCAATCCTGACATCATTAATCTTTACAACTCTGATAGATAGAACTATTACTGATGCTCATCAATACCTGTTGTTTTTTTTACCCTTTTCCCTCTCGGCACACAGAAGACTGCATTTCCCAGCTTCCTCCCCATCTGGGCATGGCATGGGTTTAGTTGTAGCCTTCCGACGGGGAAAGGAAGTGGTGTGAGTCACCGTCAGGCCAAAGCGCTCAGCTGTCAATGGGGACCCTCTCTTCAACCCTCTCGTGAAAATCTAGGAGGAAACTCTGTGCTGTGTTGGTAATATCAACATAATTAGGTAGCTTGGGTCCTTGAGATGCCTTTGTCTGCCATTATTACCTGTGACAAAACTCTTGGCCTCGGATGGACGCACTGCCCATGACCCCCCAGTGTGACACATGGCTCTGAAAGCAGGTCTTGGTTTCCAGGGCAGGGCGAGTGGTGTGTTCTTCTACATCCTGATTATCAATGCTTTAGAATCTCCATGTGGTGCTTTCTGAGAACAGAGTGGGGTCTGTTTTGTTGAATACTATGGATATGATGACTGTCCATTGCAGATCAGAGCCCTCAGCCAACCAGGCTAAGGAAAGACTACATGGGAAAAAATATTACAAACTCTCTTTGAATAGAGCCTCAGTCCTTTAGCATTTAGAGAGGGAGCGTGATTTCCTTATTGTGACATATTACGTTTTCCCATCTCATTTAAGAATGACTGGCAGAGCTCGCAGCCATCCTCCCTTGAAGACCGGCTGTCACTACAAGACAGGGCAAAGGCAGGGTGTTTTCATTATGACATTGCCAAGTCCTTGGCAGAAAGGGTTTGGCCTGATTCATCTTCATCTGCCCAGATCCTGCCTCATCTTGGGCACACAGTAGGTCCTACTCCACGCTGGTGAGAGAATGAAGAAACGAACAGCATCGGAGTTCACTCAGGCTCGGATGCAAAGGAAGGTCCTGGACACCATTTCATTTCTTGTGTTCAAATGTGAATTCTTCTCTACAGAATAGCAAGGAAAAGAAATAATTGGAATATTGTAAAGCAGAGTACAACAGGTCTGATGTCAGCTGGTAGATTCACAGAGAGCACAAGCATTCTTACCTTGACCCCTTTTACCACGTGCTTCGGCTTCAAAGAAGCTGGTCTTGGGGCCAGAACAGAGCAGGGCCTGAGCCCCTCTGTCCTCTCTGGGTGGCTCTGGGTCACTGAAGTCATCTGAGCTCCTTCAGGGGAATGTTACACAGGCAACGTGTTCCTACACCAGGCGTCCTAAGGATTACGAGAGGCGGACTTTTTAGACTTTTTAACAGTAAAACTTAAGTAAATTAAATGTACCTCAGGGAAGAATTATGTATGCAAACTTATCACAAAATCAAGCACCGAGGTGAGAAAAAGTGAGAGCTTACTGTGGATGAGTTCCAAAATATTTGGGTTAAGCTACAGCCCAAAGAATCAACCTTTTCTGTATTTCCCTGTGATCCATTGCATTGGTTGTTTAGTAACAGTAATCTCTGAGCTTATTTCTCCGACCAGCCTGTGTGCAATGGTTCTGGGTTCTCAGTAAACACTGTGGGACAATCGGGCTGTGCAGCTGCTTCTTCTCTTACTGCTGCGTAATCACGTGGGGAATCTGCACTCACGCAAAAACTCGTGGAGCTGTTCGGAAACGTGGACTGAAAATGGGAGGCTGGGAAAATGGCTTGTGATAGCCTATTAGCAACTCCACTGCACTATTTAAGAAATTATTTTTCAAGTGTTTCCTTTTGGCATGTGACTTTAAAACATCCCAACTCGTTTGTTCTTGAAGAATAATGGGAATAATATTTATCATGGAATGTTAAGGCAGATGTATAGGCAAATACTAATATTTCCCTTGGAACCAATTATACAGCTTGAGTTAAGATTAGCTTATGCATTTTTTTCAGAAGAAACAGTATTTCTGAGATTATTTTTGTTGAGCACAGAGTACATTAATGTAAATAGAATTTAGTGCTATAGTTTTATTTATCTTTGATGAGCAAGATTCTGCACTTAATGATTGGCCAGCATGTTACTAAACTGGCTATTAGTTCTTTCATATTTTCTCCTTTTCTTTTTTCTTTAATGTTTCGTAAATATTTATTCACAAATCTTGCCCCTCTCCAACCTCTTTTAATCCTGGTGCCTTGCTTGATCACTAATGTCTCTTTCCAGAAAGATCCTTTTATTTTTCCATCAACAATGGTGTTAGCTTTATATTTGGACACACTATTCCGCTTTGAAATGCAAGCAATTTTATGGGTTTTTTTTCAACTCCTAGTTAAGAAAACAACAGGCTTTTTTTTTCATCCCCATCCTCCCAGAAGAAAAAGAAGGCATCTAATCCTTGTTACTGTAAGCCTATTCATACATTCTGGGCCTTGCAGCTGGTAGGTCCCGAAATACGGGGACATTTCAGAATATAGTGGAGCGCAAGTTTTCCTTATTCCTGGAGGATGGGTCTAACCGAGAAGGCCTTGACTGTCTCCTAAGCTGGCCCCCAAATCAGATACACTCTCCTGTTCCTGGGTCCCTGATTTCCCTGTACTGAGAGCGTTAGCTCTAGACAGCTTGCAAATGTAAATGCCTTCTCTGCCTTTTTGAGGAATAAATCCTGTTCAAAGTCTCTTGCTAGTTTTACAACCCAGGACTGTCTTTCTCAAGGGCCTGGAGCCAACCCTTGGAAAAACCATCTCCAAGGAAGATAGTGCCCTTATTTCCAAGTTTCTGTGGGAGGGTAGGAGCCTAACTTGTTCCAAGTAATAAAAACAACCTCTTGTCATAAAACAGGAGAAAACCCGCTTTTCCCCTGGGTAAGGCCAGTTAGCACACACAGATGCCCTAAAATTTCCTGCCCTCATTTTCAACACCCTTCAGACCTCTCTCTGTTTCTGCAGAGCTCAGGAGTGAGTTCTGGTCTTCCCTCCCTGTTGCAATAGCATCGAATAAAGTCTTCTCAGCCTGTTTGAACTGTGTCTGACACCGTTTTTGCTTTTATAGTTGTATGGAAATATTTGCCCTTTTTTCTTACACACCTGTTTACACAACAAAAATTGCTCAGTTGACCAGCTGCCTTGGGTTTTCCACAGGCCTTCAATGGAAATGAGTCCTGAGGTGGCAAAGGGCCACTTCTGCGGTTATACAGCAAAACCCACAAACCAGATTCCTCCACTAAGACAAAGCAAGATGAAAGTCCCAGGACTGTATTTTTAATCTATGTTCGCATAACAACTGGTTCCATTCTCCACAGTGCCTAATTTATTCTTTATAGTAATTTTCTCAGGCCCTCAGTCCTGGCTCACTTCAATAAATCAAGGGCTTATAAACAAACTGTAGACCTCTTACAGAATTAATATCAAAATGCTAACTTTGGTCCTTCTGTAGGGCCCTGCTCTGTGGGGAAATGAGAGAACTAGACTCAAAGTCCTGGATACTGACCCTGACAATCCACATAACTTAGGAAAATTTTCCCCCACCCCTAATACCCTCTGGTTAGCAATGATCAGACGCCCACCAAGCAACCCTACTATGATAGATCCTTTATATAATGATCTTACCTAGTGATTACAACATCCATAAGGGCACTGCATTGCTATGTCTGTTTACAGACAAGGAGGGGCGGAGAGGTCACACATTGTACTTCAGGTTTCCCATGTAATACAGTTAGCAGAGCTGTAGTTAAACATTTATTCTGGTTGGTTTAAGAATCAGTGAATTTTTATGCCTTACTCTACTTCATTCTCTGTAAAACAGGGAGATCGATAACTGATGCATAGGTTACATTCTGCGCTTGGAATTCTGTGACCTTGACTTTAGAGAGGTGACCCTCGTAGTCAGTGTCTTGGACCCGGAGAAGTGGGCAAAACCCAGGCCTTCCTTAGGGGTCATTACAAACAGTACTCTTGGCTGAGAGATTTAGCGATTATTTACTCCACTGAGGCACGATTTAGGATTGTTTTGAAAAGAGCCTATAAGGCATCAAAGGGGACTCAGTCAGCACCTAGAGAGCAGCTTCTGGTCTCTCCAGTGAACAGCTTCAGCCCTCCTCTCTGCGTTCCCATGCACTGAGTTCCCTCTAAATGCAGAGAAGTGATCAAGTGGTATGAACAGCCCAGCCCCTGGAGAGGCTTTGGGGGTGCGCCTCGTGAGGCCACCCACAGCGTCAGGGTGTCAGGCTCAGCCTGTCAGGCTCAGCGGGCTCCACCTGCTCCCCTTTTTTTGCCTTTTGATAAATACGCCGCATCCTTTCCCTAAGACTTCGTCTTGTTTTTTAAAGAGTGGTGAGGATAATACCCATCTCTTGGAGATTTTCTGACAATTAGGTAGAGGAAAATTTCAGAGAGCCTTGAGTTTTCCAGACTGAATGTATTGTGTAATGTAATTACTCCGTCTGAATAGCCAGGAGGCATTTTATTCCAGCGGGTTGCAGGGGGCTCTGCTATTTATTTTGTATAACTAGAATGGCTTAGGATAACCTCAGCCATCCCCTTCTCGAATGCTCTTATTTTACAGAGGAAGAAAACGCTGGATTTTCTGATATTATGAAACTGAAATTAGGCTGTGTCCAAACTCCCAAGCTTTGTCTCATCATCAGACTCCTCCCCTACCCACAGGCCATGGGACTCTGCCTGCTCACCGCCACCCTTGAACATGGGATGATACAATGGTCCCCCAGACCCTCCAACCCAGGATCAGCTGACTTCAAGTAAATAAATTCCCCGATCAGATCCCAATACCAACACCTTCCTCCTTCCCCACCAATGTTTTCTACCTCATTTACTTCTATTTTCAAATTCAATTTATTCAGGTGATATTTGTTGATAAAATTATATAGGTTTCAGGTGTCCAGTTCTGCAATATATCATCTGTATATTGTATGGTGTGCTCATCACCCCAAGTCAAGTTTCCTCCCATCACCATTTATCCCCACTTTACTTTCCTCTGCCTTCTCCATCCCCCTCCCCTCTGGCAATCACCATACTGTTGTCTGTGTCCACAGTCTTTCTTTTTGAAAAGCCCCTTCCCGCCTGGTCTCCAACACACAGATCTTGGAGTAAGAATGTTCTTCCCAGTGTAACATTTGCCCTCTCCTTACTTGACTATGTCCCCTTACTCTCTTGGGATAGCCCCTTTCCCCAATGCGATGTCCTCCCTTCTGTTATTACAGTAGTCTTTTCAAATATAGTCTCTCTTTACCTAAGACTGGATTTATTTTTATTTAACATGGCCCTTCAACACTTATTGTCTACCACCTTCCAGACACTATTAACCCATCATTTCTGCATGGCCCACTTTATACTTATTATCTATGTATTGTTGGCTGTCTTTCACCAGTATTGGGTTTATTTTTTTTCCTAAACATAAAATAAAACTACTGGACAGAGATCCTACTTTGTGTATATTTTTTTAAATCTCCTTTCAGATACAGTACTACACTTTGTACAAGACAAGGGCTTGATGAATGTATTGTTTCACAATTGATTTATTTGCTTTTCTTTACATGATTAATTCATTAATTGGTAAGTGAAGCACATATTTAATGAATATCACTTTTGTGCAAATGTAGAAAAAAATGAATCATGGGTCACCTGATCTTTAAGAATGACTGGTTTAGCTGAAGAGATAAGAATTTTTGTCATGCAAAATTAATAGTTAAGTGACAAAAGAGAATATGTATAATAACCCTAATAGAACACAGAGAAAGATGTAGCCTCATGGGAGAAAATAATTCCTAGAAGAGAAAGTAAGAATAGGAGTAGAGGGGATCGGAGACCTGGTACACAGGTGGGCTGACCAAGTGAAGGCTGGAGCTGGACCGGCCAGTGGGGAGTCATTTTGGGAGTGGTTGGGTAGAAATTCTGGGATCAGAGGAGGGCTCAATTTTTCACTTAGCATCTTTTAAACTAATTCACTAAAATTAATCATAATTGTATCCAATTAATTACATATTAAGTTTTACTGAGCTAATTATTAGAGGGACTACAAAGATAAGATGAAATGGATAGAGGTGCTTTTTACCGAACAAGATACTGTAAGAACTCCTAGTTCAGTTGTTACAGACTTACTGTCTCCTTGTCACAAAATTGATCAACAATGCTTCTTCACACTCTCTTTTAATTGGAACTTGCTCACTGTGAGTGGACGTGGGAAGTCCCTCTCCCACAAGCTTTCCCAGGACACTTTCTCTGTGTCTCCTTTTGACATGGGAAGGTGGCTTTTCCTGAATTCTTTGACTAGAGGCAAGAAACTGAAAATATGGATTGCTCTACCTCCAAGACTGATCTACTCTTCAAGTTGTCTTTTACCCGAGGCTATCTGTTATCTCCTACTACAGTCTTGGGACACAATTTTTCTGTTGCTTTCGGGGGAGTTCATGCAGTCTGTCAGACAGATACCGCTGCTGACAGCCGTGGTCCTGCTCCACGCGTAGGAAACGGAGGAAAATATGCAGAGAAAGAACAGCCACTGTAACGAAATACTGCGTTAAAAAAAGAAGATTTGGGTCTTAAGCATTTTTATGTGTCCCCTCCCCCATTTTGTGAGAAGCTGTTGTATCTCATTATTTTTTCCAAAATAGATTTATGATCCTTAGAGATGCCACCTTCCTACAAGAGACAAGGGGAGGGAGTGACGAGAGCAGAGCTGTTCAAGGCCCCGACTCGATGGGAAGCACAATCAGTGGAGAAACAAACCCACTGGGATGGGAGGTTTCACGACAACACATGCTCTTCCTCTATCTTCTCTCTAAGACGGCTTTGATTTTCTTGTTAGTTTAAAGACATTCTAAAGTCAGAATGATAGTTAAATTTAGAGAAACACTCTGCTTGACTGACACACCAAATCTCCCCATTAACCATGAAAGCCGCTTCAGATGAGTGATCTCGTCACACACACAGTGATGAATTAAAAGTGCACCTGGAGAGAGATTCCTCATTCGTACATAGGTGCTGAGGTGGTGGAGAATCATGCCTGCATCAGCACTAACGTTCCTGGTGCATCTGGGAGATAATTGGAGGACATTTCAGATGCTCAGGGAGCCAACGTAGAGTTTTATTTTATCTCATCCTGCGTAGGGAAGTTGTAGCCTTCGTTACTCAGATTCTTGTGACTCAAGCTTGGAAGATGGCAATTTAGTCATCACTGTTTATTTCCAGCAGAAAATGTTGGTTGTTGTGCTCAAAATATCTGTCTTCTTAATTTTAACTGGTTTTGCCAGTTGCCAGTTAAACCAGATTGCAAGTGAAAATGAATATCATCAACACACTTAAATATTTCTGTGCACGATACAAAGCAGACTGTGGATGATTATAGACTCCTGGAAAATGTGTTTCCACAGAAACTTTCTTAGAAATTGCTCGGAGTGTGTTAGACTTTAAAATCACTCATGATGTGTGCTCAAAATGTTAGCAAATTAAAAACTTTTTTTTAACATTAAAAGTACACTATATTTAGGACAGTGAAAGTACTCTGTAGGATACTGCGGGTACACGCCATTATACATTTGTTAAAACTTACACTGAACTCTAATGTAACCTATGGGCTCTCAGTGATAATGATGTCAGTGTATGTCCATCCATTATAACAAAAGTGAGAGTAATGTTCTCTAAGGCAATGAGTCATCTATACCCCTATAGTTTAAATGTGGTACATGTGACGTGTTGTACAGAAGATAACTGAGTAGCAGTGTGTGATAATTTCAAACACTCCCAATTACTAACCGTCCACCGTGACACTGCAGATTGCTTGTTCTCTGTCTCCCAAGCAACTGCCTTGGTTTATTCTTCTGTACTTTTTCACCTGGTTTGTCACTATCGCCCAGTAGATCCCTCTCCTTCCACTAGATCCTTCATAATGAACTCAGAGTTGTCTCTCTGAAAATGATTCTAATAACACCCTTCCTTTTCAGAGATCTTCAAGACTCACAGATTGCAGAAACAAGTCAGATCACTCAGCCCATGTGCAGACCTCCTACGCCCCAAGCCCCTCTCAGGATGTCCTGTCTTTTCATCACACTCTGTCCCTTGCTCTGCTAATAAATTCACACTTGAGCTACACCTCAATACATATTTTAGATGCTCCCTCTACCCACAGTTCCATCCTTTGGCGCATCCAGTTCCTTTCTCCAGAATGCTCTTTTCTTTCACATTTCTGCATGTTAACATCTTGTCATGCAGTGTCCATGTAAATCCTACCTGTTCCCAAAAGGCTTCTCAGCTACCTCCCTTGTCCCAGTCCCCCAACCCACACATACAAACATGCACACACACAAAATGTTAACCTTGAAATTGTGCTTCTCCAGGGATGACATTCTTGGTATTTACCCTCTGCATAGCACAGCTACCCACTGATCAGAACCAAAGGCCATAAGCACCCAGAGTGTTTTGATTGGTGGTCAGCCTGCTGTAGTCTTTAGGATCTCTCAGTTGGTCTCCCTCGTCTTCCAGGAAGAGCCCACTGACCTCTTTTTGACTAATTGTCCTTCCTCTGTGGTCATGTACCACCTGCATGTGTCTCTACCATAGAGCTAATGAAACTCTGCTCTGATTTCCGTGCTCCACCAGGCAGCGTGTCTGGCATGGACAGACATTCAGTCAAATCTTGCTGGTGAACTGATTGAATTAAAAAAAATGAATGGAAACCAAAGAACAACTTGAATCATCTTTCAAAACTGTTTATATTAATGGCACCCATAGAGTACTCAAAAACATTTGTAGAATTAAATCGGAGCCCTTGCTTTCTAGTGAAATCTTCAAATTAAGTATTTAATAATATCAGTGACGATGATGATAATGACACTATCAGATAATTGTACTCTAGCATCCAATGTGTTTGGCTCTGTATTAAGTGCTTTATATGTACTTATTTGATCCTCACATCTACCCTGTAAGTTAGGTCTGCTGTTTTCCCTGACTTGTAGATGAGAACTGAAGCACAGAGAAATTCGGTAACTTGTCTAAATCCAGGCACCTTGTCCATGGCCTGGCCAGGCTTCTGTACTGGCAAGTCTGACTCTACATCCACTGCTCCCTTGCTCTGAAATTATTTTTGATGCAAGCACATTTTTGTTCTAATGAACCTATGATTGATACACATTGTTTTCTCTTCCCAATGACCTGTCCTTTTCATTAATTGCTGATACTCTGGCTCTGCCCCATTTCTCTACAGAACATTTTTAATCAACAGCTTGTAAATAAATCTCAGCACCAACACCCATCACTGAAATCCTCTAAGTCCCACAACGGCTGCACACACCACACACTATTTCTTTCCCACCTCCTCCAAAGCAACACTTTCCTTCTGCTCGCCCTCCATTGCTTCCCAGCTGAAGATAGGTTGTGAATGACCCACCTGGGCCACTCGGCTTCTCAGTGGCTTCTGTGTTCCTTAGGTGTCTGCTGCCACAAATACCCCGATATCTTCACCTCTCTTTGCAATTTCTCACCCACGTTTCAGTCTCAAGTCTTCAAGATTGATGTTGGCTTTCCTTTCACAATGAAATAAAATGCACCGGAAGAGTGAGTATGACTCACCATCTTATATTCTTAAATATGAATCTGTCAGATTAGAATAGCAATGCACCTGGCCAACCCAGCACCCCCATTCACATGGTGGGTTCATGGCTCATGTTTAGTGGGTGGCCCCAAGTGGATTTGATCATCCTTAAGAACTTGTTTTATGTGTGTTCTGGTAAGATAGGTTAGCAAGAAGGTCCCTGTTTTCAGCCTAAGGATCAGCCCCCTGCTCATGAAAGTAACCAAGGAAGCAACACCTTAGATAGTCTCTTGGAGGCCAGCCAATGATGCGATGTCTTTGCAAACTTCTGCTACCTGTTGTGTGGAATGCTTAGTATTAGCAACCCAAGTGTGTGCATGTGTGTTTCTGCATTTCTATCCCCATCCAACCTTAACATCCTTAAGTCATGGGGTCACATCTCTCTCATGGTTTATGTTCTTCTCTGAATTTGACTGTCACCGAAAGTGCCTAGGACATGCAGAGGGTGAGGACTCTTGGGTCTTACTAACTGAGTAAATGTGGGGAGAAAGGAGGTCGAGTTGAGTTTCACATGCCAAGCTCTCTGAGGTTGAACTAGGTTAGTCCAGTCAAAATGATGCTTTGCTTCTCCTGGGTTGCCCTTTTGTAGAGCTGCTGTCAGTGACATCCAAATGACAGTGCCAGATACTAATGCAAATTGTCAGATTAAAATCCAATAGCAGTGTCTGTCTAATTGTTTTGCAGCTGAACAACCCTAGTCATGAGAATTTGATGCAGCTCAAATTTATAGAGATTTCAATAGAAAATTCTTCAGAAGAATAACCTTTCCAAGCGTTCTGAGGTACTTGGGCAGCACAGAGAATGCCTGACTATTCATCATTTTGGCTCATTTGACCCAAATGAGAAGAATGGAAAAGACATGTATTCTTGGACTGTGACACCACCACCTGCCATCTGTCACCTCTCACCTCCAGGTCAGGTCGGGGTCTTGAACTGCTCCCTGCCATACACTGAAAAAGAAGTCGGTTGAACTTCTATTGTAAAGAGTTATTTTAGTTAAAGCTTCACCACCCCAGCCTCAGATGGGGTGTTCAGCCCAGTGACAGCCAGCCTGGCTGGTTTACCGGCGAACACTGAGATGAAAGCCAGCACCGCCTTCAAGTGATTGGGGGGCAGGACTTATGGGATGTCTTTGAATTTACGATTTGTTTTCTGTTTGAGTGGTGGGGTGGGGCTTTGCATCCCATGCTCGACTACACCCAGAGCTCTGTGGGCAGGTATGACCATATCCATTTTTAAAATATTAAAAACTTGTAGCAGTTGATAAATAATCAGTCTCCTCAACCCTTCGAACAACCTCCCCTCCAATCAGAGACCTTCCCTCAGGACACCAAGACTTCCCCACAATTCAGCAGATAGAGAAACTAACAGGAGGACTCTTTCGGGCTCTGCACAGATCTGAAGGCCCGTGCCCTTCTGTTGTTAAATACTTTAAATACGGCTCCTGACGTCAGGAGTGAGAACTTGAGTGGGCTGGCGTTTACACTGCATCCATTGAAGAAACATCCTTTTTTACAATAGGGTGCTTTGGATCATCTACAAAACTGCAATGGAGATATCTCTTAGGTCAACTGTCTCTCATTACAGGATTCACATGTTAACTTCTGAATTCCTTTGGAAGGACCTTTTTATGGGACTGTAATTTGCTTTTCAAAAAAATGTCTTTTCTTTTAATTGGGCAAAAGGAATACATTGCAAAATAGTTCTCTTTTTGCTCTGCCTTTTGGAAATTCCAGAGTTAAAATTGATGCTCAGCTGAACAATAAAATTATCTGAGTTACTTGGTACATCTTCCTTTCCTTCTAAATGAGTGATTTCCTAATTTAAACATTTGTTTATTTTAATATGATTTAAGTTAAAAGCTGCATCAAGAAAATTTGGGGGAAGCTTGGTGATAAACAAAAAAAAAAAACAAAACCAGAATGAAGCATGCTCTGTGCTCTACTCTGCTGCATGCGTTGGGTCCCATGAGTTGCGGGGTATTCTGGACAAAGCTTACACGTCTGTACTCCTGAACTCCAAACCAAACCCTCTCTTCCTATTAAAGGTGAAATAGGTCAAAATAAATACTGACAACATTTCATTGTCCATGTTCTCTGCTCAAGAGTCCTTCTCTGAGAATTGTGTCCCCATTGCGTTGACCTAGAAATAGCCAAAGAAAACCCCCAAGTTATTCATTATATTATTATTTTCTGTTTCTCCTTATGCATTGAATTACTCTATTCATGTGGATCCAACTCTTGGCATTTACTTAGTTCAGGGACAGTCATAATCTTTTTAATTGCTTCCCTTCCTTACCTTCCTTGTAGCCATTTCACATGAGTATGTCTATGTAATAGAGTTAATGAAGGCAGACAGAAGTTAAATTCAAAGTAGTCATTTTTGCTGAAGGTGATTTATAACTAGTCTAAGAAAAAGTGGTGTAAAATGTTACATATTGAGACCAATTAGAGTGAATACAAATTTTAAAATTTCTGTGCATGTCATTTTTAAGAACATTCTTTTTTATTGTATATGCCATGGACAATAGGCCAAAATAAAAACCAACCCCAGTTTAACACTTTCTATGTATTTTCAATAGTCTGTGAATTCCATGAATTTAGAGATACTATACTTTTAGTTTCTGTGATTTCCATTCTTTGTTCAAGAGTTTCTCCATGACATTTGCTCAGGAAATATTCAATTTTCTTTTATTATCAAGTATGCACTGTGTGCTTAGCTCAATGGAGAAAACGAAGTCCTTTTTCTTTTCCTCACAATTTCTGTGTGTTTTAAATCTCTTATGTAAAGCTCTGCCATTCTGCCAATCAAATGAATAATTATTACCATCCATCTGTTATATTTTTTCAGTTACCCAATCAATAACATATCACTTATTATATGCAAAACATGTTTCCAAAAAAGACACCAATAAAGGAGACATTTTTCTTTCCATAAATTTGTTTACCTTCCACATTAGAAAATATATTTATACATAAACAACTTTCTATATAATGAAGTAAATGGAAAGAAGAGTTTTAAAAAGTGTTATGGGAACAGAGAAGATGGATTGAATATGTCCTCAGAAACTTAGGAAAACCTTCACAGAGGTGTTGACTTTTGTGCTGTAGTTCAAAGGATGAATGTGAGTTTCCGGCATAAAAGGAAAGGAAGCAGACAATGAGTTCTAGATGGTCGGGAAACACCTTGTTCAACAGCCTGGCTTATTCAAGAAAGATGAAATTGTTAAGTGGCATGGTGGTGGGTACGCTTGGAGAGACTGTGAAATGCTATCTCTCCGTCTGCTGCCTCAGTCACCATGGGCCACAAAAACAAAAGTACCATAGACTAGGGACCCTGGACAACAGAAATTTATTTCTCAGAGTGATGGGAGCTGGAAGTGAGAGACGAGGGACCAGCCTGGCCAGGGGGTGGGGTGGGGGGACGTGAGCACATTCCTTTTGGCTCACCGGTGGCTGTCTTCTTGCTTTGTCCTCAGTTGCTGGTGGAAGAGAGGAAGAAAACTCTGTTTCTTGTCATGAGGGCTCTAGTCTCACAACCTTTTTAGCCCCAATTACTGACATCTTCAAATGCTACCCCTCTGGGGGTTAAGATATCAACATATAAATTTGGGGTGGGGGATGCAAACAAATAGTCCATACACAGGCTAAAAACTTGGGTTTCATTTGGTAGGTAACACAGCTAACGGGGATGGTTGACCAAGCACCTAAGTCACAACTGTTAACTTGTGTTGATCTGCATGGACCAAGGATGGGGCGGGGGTGGGGTCCTCCCTTAGATTCTTTGTAGCTCATTTAACTGTACTGTGCTATGTTATTACGGAAAAAGCAAGCTGCAAAAATACGGGAATTTATACCTAATAAAATAGAAACAATACGTTTTTAAACCGATGTGTATTTCTCTTTAAATAACTGCAAATAATAATATTCATGACTAACCACCAAAAATGGTGTGCTTTAATTCAAAGATATGGTAGCAATTTCTTTTATCATTTTAGATTATAATGGCCATCTTGACCTCTGTATGGTATGCCAAAAATTTAACTTGTACCTAAAAGTATTCATGCTAGGCTTAAGTGACATCTGCTGAGAAATCTAAATTACCCATTGACAAAGATCGTTCAGATAGAAAGAGCTAAATCTATGTAGGAGGATGGAAAGGAACTGAGTTGGGCAGCTGTAGGGGAGAGATGATGAATCATCCATTTATGTCAGAGGAAAGTGCCTGCTTCTGTAGTGTTGGTACGTCACGTGGTTCGGGTTTGCAATATAAAGCTAATAATTTTCCTTTATATATAGCATCCATCCATGATGGGCTTGAACTGCATTTATGTAATGGTTCCTCACAATATTTCAGTGGAGTAAGGGATAACCTACGGTTGTAATTCATAGATCAGGTGACGGCCGAGATTGCTGGGAAAGCACTGGAGAGGTTGCAGTGTCAGCTTGTTAGGGATTCGGTGCAACAAGCAGGCCAGACCAGACCAGGGAAGAAGGTTGCAGCGGGTGACCGAACTGCCGGAATGTGCCGTAAAGACAGCCCCGCATGACTCGCCGGAAATGGGAGCTGAGAATGCCAGGGTGGTCTGCGTTCCCATCCTATCTGAAGTGAACAAATGTAAGAGGCAAATTACCTACCCCAAATGGAAAACTTACTAGTTTTCCCAGCCCAGCATTTTGCATAGTGGCACCATGGTGTTACTTGTATTTGCAATAGTAAATATTTCTATTTTATTTTATACTAAAGGGTGATGCTAATTTAACTAAAATGCAAGTTACGAGCACGACATTAACACATTGCTAAATTGATTTAAATAAGGAAATGAAGGAAATTGGGAGATTGCCTTACTGTTTTTACCTGAGACTCTATAGGAATTTCAATGTCTTCAGACATAAAAAGCATCCTTATAAATGAGCTCTCCAAAAGAAAAATAGGCAGAATCATCCTACAGCATTTGCATGAACAAAGTAATCAGCAGTAGATCTATTGTTAAAGAGATTAATAGATAATTAATCATTAACAGCTTGAGAATTATTTTCCTGTCTCCCATGGTTCCTTGTGTCTATATGTGTGTGACGACAGAAAGAGGGGCCTTATTATATTAATTACTTACATGTACTGAGTGATGATGGTCTGTTTCAGGCATTGTGCTAAATTCCTCACATGCATCATCTTGTGTAAATCTTAGGAATTTTTTTCTAATGATATCATTGTTCCCACTCTACACAAGCAAAACAAAACAAACACAAGCCATGGAGCCTGGTAATGTTAGCCATGGACCACATGCCTATGGAGGGGCAGTTGGCGTTAGCAGCTAGGGAAGCCTGGCTCTGCAGGTGTGAGTTTAACCAGGGCTCTATGATTCTGCTTAGCCCTGAAGAGAAGAGAAGGTGTTGGGATTCCAGAGGGCTGGAATCCCAGTTGGCCACAGATAAGGGTGAAGAAGTATCCAAAGCATTACTTCTAGGAAGTACTATGGGACTCTCTAAGGGACTGTCTTGATCTTCTGGGGCTGGCACCAACCTGGTGCGACATCATTTCCAGGATGAAGTCAGGAGGGAAGACGTCTCTGGCTGAAGTCATCACTATTGATGACTACAATGGTGAGAGTTATTGAGTCTCAGTATGCTTCTAGGGGACATAGAGTGACCGGGACAGCTGGGAATCTGGTCACCACAACATAGGAGCCTGGCCAGGCTAGCTGGCATTGGTGTTGACACTGGGATTACTTATACTGCTTTGCCCATCACCTGGAAAGTCTGGAGGGCAGGCTAAGAAAGTGGAATTGATTCCACAGAAGACGAGGTGCCACTGGATGTTGCAGTGGCCAACATGTCTACTATGTGCTGCTGTGGCCGCTGTAGGGGCAAAATGGAGAGGACATGTAGATTGGGGGCGGGGGGCAAATCTACACATTGACTTTACTTCCTGTGAATTACAAGGACTAGAGGTGTGTGGAGGAGAACAGCCAGATTCGAGGGATGTTTGAGGTTCTAAGTAAATGTTGAGTTTTTAGAGAGGAGAGAGAGAAGATATGCAATACTTGACTTCCAGACTCACTCTTCACCGATCTTCTCTCTGGAACCAGAGGATGTTTCTGAAAAGTGAGTCACAGGGGACTCCTGCTTAAAGTCACCTAGTTCTTTTCTCCTTTCCACCTCCTACCCAGCCACAGACTAGGAGCTTCCCAAACGGGTATGTTTTGCTTTGAAATGTTACTTGACTTGCACAGGCTGGTAATATCCCATAATTGGAATCCTACTCACCTCGTATTCTTAGGACATTAAACAGTTGAGGGGTCAGACACAAAGACAAAGCTTTTTTATTTTGAACCACATTGGATTCTTAAAGTGAAAGAATATGGAAAACAATTTCAATATAAATATATTAGTGTTTCCGTGACACTGTAAGATAAACACATTACATCGCCCAAAATCACCAAGGTGAATCAAATATTTTGAGGACATTCTATATGGGAATTCTGGCCAACAGGAATAGCGGGAGATTTTGGAAGCTGTCTATAGCTGGTGAGTGTTAGTGAGGAGGGAAAAAAAGAAATTCCTTCTTAGCAACAAAACTGCAGGTGAGTTTCAAAATTTTAACAAATTTTTATATAAAGTAAACAAATTTTCTTGTGCTGAACAAGATTTGTTTTTCTTCTACTCAGACAATGTAAATGTAACTTCCCGGTTTCCCTAGCTTGAGTGAGATTTTTTTTTTTGCCTAGAATTACAGTAAACCCCCCCTAGCCCAGCCTGAATTCTGATGTGTTCACACACTTTCTACTCAATCCAGTTTCTCTCACTGAGCTGTTTCTTGCGGGGGGAGTGACTCTTCATTCTTATGTAAATTGGTTTTATTTATTTTTTTATTTTTTAAAGATTTTATTTATTTATTTTTTATTTTTTTTAAGATTTTATTTATTTATGTATCTTTAGAGGGGAAAGGAGAGAGGGAGAGAAACATCAATGTATGGTTGCCTTTTGTGCGTCCCCTGCTGGGAGTTGGCCTGCAGGGAACTGGCATGCTACCCACGCATGTGCCCTGAGTGGGAATCGAACCGCGATCCTCTGGTTCACAGGCCTTTGCTCAATCCACTGAGCTACACCAGCCAGGGCTTGTAAATTGGTTTTAAATGAGAATCCAGCTAAAGGATTTGACTTCGTATCGTGACAGCTGTTATAATAAATATGAGTGTCCAGGCTGTGTAGTCTTCTTTCTTCTAATTTATTTATTTTTCAGATTTCTTGTTATCTTTTTCATATCTTCCTGAAAAAAGTGTGTGTTTGAAGTTTTCATGAAAACTTTTGGGCTAACAGATAGGGTAAATGACAGGAATAAATACAGCATTATAAATGAGGAGGTGGGCATTCAGATCCTAGCTTTTTCCAAATTAAATGGGACATTAGGCAGGTTTACCTCCCTGGACTTGTTTCCTTACTTGTCATTGGGGAGTTAATAGGTAATGTCTGCATTCCTTTTCTAGGGGTAAAACGACAAACTGTGCGATGTGAACAACTGAAATCCATCGCCTCACCGTTCTTGGGGCCAAAACTGAGGTGATGATAGGGTTGGTTCTTTCGGAGGCTCTAAGGGAAGGGTCTACTCCAGATCGCTCTCTCTCGGGCTGGTAGACCTCCACCTCCTCCCTGTGTCTCTCCATGTTGTCTCCCTCAATGTGTGTCTGTTTCTGCATCCAAATCTCTTTTGGATGCACCCTGGTCCTATTGGATTGGTGCTGCACCCCCCCCCCCAAGATCTCACCTTAACTTGGTTACTTCTGTGAAAACCCTTGTCTCTAACAAAGGGTGCATTCTGAGGCAGTGGGAGTTAGGACCCCAAAATGTTTTGTTTGTGGAGCCCCAATGCAACTGATAAACATACACAAATTCTTTTTGGTTTTCACATTTTTGTCAAAGCCATATATGGGATAATTTGTTATGTTGTTTTAGTGGGAAAAAAATAAATATACCTGGTTTTGTCTCAGTGGAAGGAAAGTGTTCATTCACAGAATCTAGAAAACATGAAATGAGATACACAACCCAGGCTCTTAACTGTTGATAGGAATCTCTCCCCATTTGTTCAGCTGGCTTTGCATTAGCTTCACTTGATTTCTTTGCTTTCATGTGGCCAGAAACTTGACTGCTAGCATCTTCCAAGTCTTCCAAGGATGGGCCTGGGGAGAAAGAGGCCTGGAGAACTATCTTCCTTGGAGTTGGAGTGATCACCGGGCAGGCATGTGAAGGCCCAGCTCGGACAGGTGCTCACCCCAAGCTGCTGCTCCTGGCTCCACCCACAGAGTTCAGTGGGTGTACAGAGACATTTCTCCTGAGAATGCTGGTCCAGGGGGGAGGCAGGGCCATAGAACTTCGTACAGTGATGCTACTTAGGGATGTGTGTCATTCTCATTGGCTGTGCATGTCTGATACAGAATGTGTTCAGGCATCTATTTCTCTGGAAAAGCCTTGGCTGTGAAGGCTGCAATGAGTGGGCATTAATAACTGTCTGTATGCATGCAGAGTAGATGGTCAGGCTCTGGGAAGAGACGCGGAGAAGGAAACAGTGAGGAGTGGTGGGAGCTTGGGAACAGGGCATGTGTGTGTGCCATTTTTCTGTCTGAGGCCTCAGCAGGGCTCCAGGAGGGGAGAGGGACTGTGCTCAGTGATGCCGCTGGGAGCACACTGGGCCAAGGACACACGCAGAACCTATGTGACAGGAGAACAAAGGGGTGTGGAGCCTCCTGGGTGTGAATTGGCTCTGTGCCCATGAGGTCCCCCACTCCTACATTCATGGCCACCTGGACCCTGCAAGTGTGGCCTGATTGGGAAATGGGATGTCTGCAAATTAAATGAGGTCCTACTGGTTCACCTAATCCAGTGACGGGTGTCTTTCTAAGAGAAAGGAGAGGGGAATTTGGACACCCAGGAGGGTGACATGTGACCACAGAGGAGGACTTTGGATGGATGCAGCTACAAGCTAAAAAATGAGAAGGACCGAGCTACCAGAAGCTGGAAGAGATGAGGAAGAATGTTTCTCTGGAGGGTCTGGAGGAACCACAGCCCTGTCAGACCCTGATTTTGAACTTCTAGTTGCCCCCACCCAAGTGTGAGAAAACACGTTGTTGGCATTTTAAACCACCCTTTATAGTAATTTGTTGAGATGGCCCTAGGGAACCAGCCCAGATGGTGTGCTCCAGCTCTGAGCAGGGACCTGTGGACCCAGACAGGACTCAGAGCCTGGCGGCTTGCTGTGGAGGCTGAGAGTTAAGCTACTTGAGCAATTAAAATCCAGACTCAAAATCGTGAAGTGGAGGTTTGTGTGGAGTGGTGGTTCATTAGGCTGTTCTGTTCCAGGCCGGCCCAATTAGGCTCAGGGAGTCCTCCATTCACACCTCGGTGCCATCCGGTTCCCTAAACTTTCAAGACTAGAACTAAATCTATGATTGTTTCGAGAAGAAAACCTACATTAAAGGTTGCACTTAATAGGAAACATTTCTCTCTGAGGCTTCAACGGAAGTCATTAAAGTACACCATAAAAAGCACAAATCAACCCCACGGGCCACTCATTCTCTTGTACGTATACCCCCTTCTTATTTATCTTTAGCCCTTAGTGTTTTCTTAATTCTAGAGCATTGCTTGATTGGGATGGGAAATATCAATTTCCTCTACTGAAATTCTTCTGATGGCTTCTCTAAATGTCAGTGGTATTTGGCTTTCCCTTAAAAAAAAAAGGAGGCTATCAGGGAGGCAGTTTGCAGACCCAGTTGATAACAGGAACCAGGATGCTATTATTAGCTAGAGAGGCAGTGAGTTTGCTGGTTACGTAAGTGAGGGGAAGGGTAGTGTTCTGGGAATGAGGGGAGAAATGGAAAATTGATCAGTAAGGAAGATCGGGCCGTTTTTTCATTATCTCTCTTTTTTCCACTAAAAACAGAAAAAAATAGCCCAAAATTGTGCTTTAGTCTTTCTGTCTGCCTCCTAGCACTTGAAGCCAGTCTGCCAAAGAATAATATTATCTTCATTTAAAATGTTTCAAGGTTGCTTATAACACGCCTAGTTCAAGTCAGTGGACGCAACTGAGAAGTAAGAAGTCAGGCACTTTTGTAGGGAAATGTTATTTATATCACACCCTGCTTTCTGTGGGTTACACTTTATAAAACTCTAGGCAGCCCTTTCTCGAGTTGCTGTATATTTCTTCACAGTTCATAACAATTGGGCTGTCGGTTTGCAATTCCTTGTCTAAATAGATTTTTTGGCATGTGAAAATTCAGCCCTGCTTTCGTTCTGGTCCAGGTCTGTTTTTTCTCCATTCACCTTTTTATTCATATTTTTTTGTTTATTTTTCTATTCAGAGGCCAATTTGGTGCTTCTGTGGTTACTTTCTCACCCTTGGCCATGGCACACTGAGGAGTTAATTTCCGGCAGACCCTTTTGAATGCTTGTCAAGTTCCATTTCTCTCTCCGCGTTTTCTTTGTACAGAAAGCTCAACCATCACGTATTGTTTTTTGAAGATAATGTTGGTTGTGAGCCTGGAACGGCATGGATAAACTTGCGGTAAATGACCCTATCCAACTGCAGAGAACAGCGTGCCCAGGGCACCGGTGGTAACCAGTGCGCGGCGACAGTATCAGTAAAAACTGTCAGCTTCCCGGCAAAAGTGCCGAGAACTGCCATGGGCAGCTCCTCATAATAGGGCTTTTGCAGGAAAATTTCTTTTCAGCGGGATCATCCCTCACAGGCTCCGAACGTGTGCCCTCTGTAGGCACCCTGCCTCCAGCCAGAAATTAGAATTCCAGATCAGCAGGCCAGAACACTTTTCAGCAAACCACTCAACTCTTAATCTCCTGGAAATTAAGGGAGCAAACCTCCTGTTGGGATAGGTTCACAGCATCAGCCAATCAACAAGGTCATCTGCACCTTCTCCTTCCCCAAAGCACACACCTCTGCTTGCTTGCAGAATTAAGGACAACGTGGAGGCAGGCGAAGAGCACAAGCCAATGGATTG
This sequence comes from Sturnira hondurensis, assembly GCF_014824575.4. Lineage (NCBI taxonomy): Eukaryota > Metazoa > Chordata > Mammalia > Chiroptera > Phyllostomidae > Sturnira > Sturnira hondurensis. Next base: position 33,703,255 of record NW_028074503.1, read on the forward strand.
CATGTGTAGTCCGATTGCATGAGAAGGACGGTAGGCAAAGCCTGATGAAATTCCTAGGACGGTGACTTTTGTCACTAACCCGAACTCTTCTGGTTTACCATTAGACAGGACAGAGTCGTCCTAGGGGTTAGTAATTTTCAGTTGTGGGCTCTGGGTGAGGTATTTGCCTGGTTTTTCTGATCAGTCCAGCGTTTTCTGGAGTCTGCCCAGTCACCTCTGGACATGCAGAGTCTTAGGTTGGAGAAGTTTAAGAACCCCCCATTAACAATGAAAAAACAAAACATGTATGTGTTTTAATCTTGAAAGACCTAAATGATTGGCCAATGAAATTAAACTCACTATGTGGTAAATAATAAATGGTATAATTACACAGAAATAAGTGAAGAAAGCGAGTGGTAACGCACAGATGTGGAGGGTAGATCCGTCATCCATAAAGGACCCCTCCTCTGTGGGTGACGGCTACGCTGTCAGTGGCTGAAGGTCTAGGGTCCTTTAATCACAAGTTCCAACAAGTCTTGAGTGGTTCCTTTGAATATGCATGATATCATGTTCTTCCTGTATTGCATACCCTTGAATGACCTTCTTCCCATTCAGGTTCAACTAAAGCCTTTACGATGGTCCCTACATCACGACTTGAGTGCCTCATGGGATGGGCCCCAGCCTTCCCATCTGCCCCCTCCACGCCTCTCCAGCTGCACTGACTTCCTTGTTTTCCTGTGAACACACAGATAGGCTCCCACTGCAGGGCCTTTGTAACTGCCGAGCCCTGGCCTCAGCTCGGTGGCCCCATGGACACCGTGCTGCCCTCGTCCTCACCGCCTGTGGCTCAGCTCTGTGCTTGTGAGGCCTTCTTTGACTGTGGAGCTCCTGCAAGCCGTCGTCCTCTGCACCCTTTGCTGTGCTCTTTGTCACAGTCCTTGTCCTACCTGGCATAGCCCACGAACAGGGGTCTCTTTCTCCATCTCCCCAGGCAGCAGCAAAGCTCCATGAGGACATAGGCTTTGTTTGGTTGACGGCTTGATCCCTGGTGCTGGGCACCACGCCTGATGACTAATTGGTGGGGGAGGTAGGATGTTGGGGTCACTGCCATGCTTCTATCAAATGGTGAAGACACCTTGTCGATTAAGTTAAGGTTGCTCGTTAACTGATCTTAAAATGGGGAGATCATTCCTGGATTGTCTGGTGCCCTGGGTAGTGACAGGAGAGGCAGAGGCAGGAGATATAACTAAGGAAGGAAGACGCACAGAGGGGTGGTGTGGCTGGCTTGGGTGATGGGGAAAGAGGGCGCCAGCCTGGGAATGGGGACCTCCGTCCTAGGAACACAAAGGCCTCAATTCTGCCAACAACCTGACCAAGGCCACGGGTCCTCCCCTAACTAGATCCTCCGGAATGAAATGTTTGGCTTGTGGATCTCCAAGGAGAGGCCAAATAAAGCTTGCCAGACTCCTGACCTAAAAGGAGTATGAGATAATAGATTGGTGTCTTAAACTGCTAACTGTGAGAATTCGTTAGAGCAGCCACGGGAAACTCACACAACTGGTAGTCATGACATATTTATGGGCCAGTTTGGTGACCCGAGAGGAGCTGGCCTGCATGGGATGACATGTGCATGTGTGACTCAATCATGAGGGACAGGATGGTCTCGTGGGCCAGGCCTGACTGTTCCTGGAACCGGATGTCTGTTGCTGGAGCCACCAGGATAGAAGGCTGGGAAATATAAAGTGTGCCCAGGGCTTCTTCTCAGAGGGGAGGAGCGTGAAGGAGGCAGAAAAACAACATGATTCCTGCAGGAGCACCGAAGTTCATTTTCAGAGCACACTGGTAGCTTCCTGAATGCGACATGTCAAAATGTCCACCTGTCCTGCTCCCAGGGCCCCAGGCTCGGGAAGCACCACAGATGAATCACAGTGAAGAACCTTTAGTGGCCTGGAGAGGCTGGAGCAAAGCTTCTATGGCAAGAGGTCTGAACGGGGTTGTGCACCCCAACCCGCTCTGGACACAGGTCAGCCTTCACGTAGGTATCCAGAGCCTGCCCGGGCCTAATAAAGTAGAGCCTAAATTAAAGTAGGCCTAATAATTAAAATTTTCTGCAAGTGAATCTGATGCAAGTATTAGCCTGGAACAGGGGTCAGCAGGTGAACTTTTCCTGTGATGAGCCAAATAATAAATCTTGCAGGCTTTGTGGGCCATGTGGTTTCTGTAGCAAGTCCTCTGATCTACCTTTATAGGGGAAATCACTCATAGGTAATTTGTATACAAATGGACATGGCTATGCACCAATAAAGTTTTATTGACAAAAGCAGATTGGTGTGCTGGATTTGGCCCCTGAGCTGCAGTTTGTGGCTCCTGGTCTAGAGCATGAGGATCTGCAAAGAGAAATGGGCCCAGAGTGGAGCGCGGAGTTCCCAGGAAGGTCAGAGGTTGCCAAGAGGGATACCAGCACCTGGTGGATAGGGCATGAAGGATAAACCCATAATTTGCTTAGAGGAAATAAAAGTGCGTGATAAAAAGCATACTTTTTATGTTTTTACAAAAAGACAGGTGTACTGTTTGCAGTCCTGTGCATGTTAACACTTCATTCTCTTTCCTTAGTTATCTTAAGCTGGAATTAAAAACAAAAACCAAACAAAGCATTGTATTTAAAAATCAAAAGAGAAGAAGGAAATCCCAGCATTGGCAGCAGCATGGATGAATTTGAAGGACGGCATGCTAAGTGAAATCAGAGGCCAAACACAGAAAGACAAGTCCTGCATGATCCCCCTCACATAGAATCTAAATGAATCCAACTCCTAGAACTGGAGGGGACAGCAATGGTTGCCGGGGGCTGGGGGAAATGTGGAGTCGTTCGGATGGCATGGAGTTGCCGTCATGCAAGGTGAACACATTCCAGACATCCCGCTGTACAACACAGGGCCTGTAGTTAACAACATAGTTTCCTGCACGTCAGCTTTTGTCAGGGGGTAGATCTTGTGCTAAATGTTCTCGGTACAAACAACAACTAAAACCCAAAGGCACACAAAGACACTGAGAGGTATTGGATATGCCTGTTGATCGTGGCGATATTATCACAGGCGTTCGCTGTGTCGGAGTCATCAAATTACATATTAAACACGTGTGTGTGTGTTGGTGCATCAGTTACACCGCAGCAACTGCCGAAAGTTGAAAAGTAAAGCTGTGGCTCATTGAAAAAAGATCAGCTACCTGTCCCTGCTTTTTTCTTAGAAATTTAGAGGATTAAAAATCGAGTGGAGTAAATTAAAGAAAAATTGAAGAATAAAAAACTAGAGAAGCATAAAAATTACCTGAAGCATATTTTGGGTTTTGAAATATAATGTCCAGAAGAGAAAGAATGAAATGACTACTTAAGTTATCTGCTATTAGAAGAGGAAGTACAAAGTAAGGATTTTATATAAGGTATAAATTTAAATGTTATAAATTGAAGAGTTTATTTTTTTAAGAAGGTTGTATTGAAAGAGAGTGTGGTTCTTTTTTATTAAGAAGGTGTTGATTAATGTTTGAGCCTGAATTCTTGGCCCATTGACATTGGGAAGATCATTTAAAACTGAGGTAATAATGCTATTTACTTCAAAAAGTGATTGTGAAGAACCAGAGTCATTGTTTAAATAAAAATGTTTCATAAATTGTCAAAAATCATAAAATATGTTTGTTCAAATGTGATAACGCAACTGTCTTGGACGTACTTGACTAGTTATGCGTGAGCAAGTTCCTTTCTGGTAGTTCTGAGATTCACTTATTTTGATGGAGTGCTTTTTTCCTGTCCTTTAGTGCGATACCCATATGAAACAGTGTGCCTTAGCATCATCTGTGCACTTGAAATGGGGTATTCTCACCTCGTGAGTAATGCGAGGGAGAAAAACTGGTTCCAAATATTTATGGCATGTGTAAGGCTGATTAATCTTATGATCTCACAGACCTCATATGCTTCCCAGTTTCTAAGCTAAAATAGGATGTACATTCCTGAGCTATAAAGGTCTTGGAATGAAATTTTCCCATAGCTTTGTACTTGTGGGTGAACAGGCATAAGAAATGACATTTGTCTGGCTGAACTGTAGCTCAGATTCTCTTCTGCCTGTGATCATCAGTGGGTGTGGAGTCGGGGTGCGCGTGGGTGGGGGAGAGTGTTCAATGCTTCGCCCAATCGTTCGTATACAAGTGTGGATCACCGTGGGGCTTTTGTTTCATAACTGGCAGAAGAGAGTATGGTTTGCTTGGGTGCAGAAGCTCACTGTGGGGAAGGACAGACAGATGTGGTGGTGGGGGGCATAGCATCTCCTTCTGGTCCAGCCCTTGGATTCAGGCTAATCTCAGGAGTGAGGGTCCAAGGATGTTGGAGCTGTATTGACGTGAGGATTGGGAATATCTTGCACAAGCAAGCGACGAAGTGATACGAAGTCGAAACAGTTATCTCCACCGCTTCAGAATGGGACTTTGCTGTTTGATGAGCTTCTGGACACTAAATGTGAGCAAAACTGTGGGTCACAGGGACCCCCACGCACTGCTCGTGGGAACATATCCCTCATTGGTGCAGCATTAATACATATGCTTAGTGAAATAAAGATTGCTTGTTAGGCTGTGACCACCCCTGCCCTCATAAGACCAGAGAAATCCATGCTAGTGGTTGAAAGGGTAGCTGAAAGCAACCAAGTGTTTGGCACCAGAAGAATGGGAGAGGAAGACGTGCTGCATCTCAGAGCATTTGGGAGTAATGGACGGCGCGAGCATAATGCAACATGGAGAGAACTATAAAGTACAGTGTCGAACAGCAAAACGGTTAGACCAAGGATAAAATTCATAGTAGCCATTTATGGAAATAAACACATTACATATTCTAAAGAAGCAAACATACCCAGAGGAATATACCAAGGAAAGAGAGTAAATATGAGGAGAAGGGAAAGAAGGGGGGAAGTGAAGCTGTGAAAACCAGTGAATAGCAACATCAACGTCATGGAAACCGCTGGTGAAACTGGAGGCTAAGCCACAGTATCTGTGGCCTTGGGTTATCTGGCTATACTATAACTAAGTCCTTTATTTATCTATTTATTTATTACAAAATGTACTTATTGACTTGAGAGAGAAGAAGGGCGAGAGAGAGAAACATGGACTTGCTGTTCTACCATCTTTGCATTCACCGGTTGACTCCTGTATGTACCTTGACTGGGGATCAAACCTGCGACGTTGGTATACCAGGTAGCATGGCCTGCTTGTTTCTACTCTGCTTATCCATGTGATTCCCCCTCTTTGTCTACCAAATCTGGATGTAACTTAAAGGGCAGCAAGGAGAAGGCTGATTTGGGATAAGTACCTATTGATACCTAACTTGACAGCTTTAATTCCATTACAGAGTCATTAGCAGATGACCCACTACCTGAAAACTTCTGAGGATATGTGCATTTCCTAGTTAGGACAGGCCAGAAAACTGGAGACTCTTTGCAAACAGAGGTGGACTTAAGAGTGAGGAAGCACTCTGCCCCTGAGGATTCCCGAAGTGCCCCCTCTTCAGGAATGGCACCCAATGCCTGCTGCTCATGCCCAGACNCTGCTTATCCATGTGATTCCCCCTCTTTGTCTACCAAATCTGGATGTAACTTAAAGGGCAGCAAGGAGAAGGCTGATTTGGGATAAGTACCTATTGATACCTAACTTGACAGCTTTAATTCCATTACAGAGTCATTAGCAGATGACCCACTACCTGAAAACTTCTGAGGATATGTGCGTTTCCTAGTTGGGACAGGCCAGAAAACTGGAGACTCTTTGCAAACAGAGGTGGACTTAAGAGTGAGGAAGCACTCTGCCCCCGAGGATTCCCGAAGTGCCCCCTCTTCAGGAATGGCACCCAATGCCTGCTGCTCATGCCCAGACTCACCTCTTTGTCATTTCTGTTCACACCCTCCATGTCTGTTTCAGGTCAGTGCTGATTTGCATAGAGAAACCCAGTCTTTCTACCTTGTAGCATAATTTGGGTTTTGTTTTTATGAAATCAGAAGATTCTTAGATATACAGGAAGCTGACAAAAATTGGTTGGTTGTTAATATTCTACAGAATCTGGTTTTTCTTCCAATCCCCTTATGTACTTCACTTTCTGTGGTAGGCAGCATGCGGACCTAAAGATGTTCACATTCTCATTCCTATAACCTGTGAATGTGTTAGCTGACAAGAAAGAGGAAGAGTATGGTACTAAGAAGATGGGGTTAGGGTGGCTAGTCAGCTGAAGGTGGGAATACGACCCTGGACAAACCAGGTGAGTTGCATGTCATCATAGGGTTCTTAAAATTGAAAGAGGGAGGAAGACTTCAGAATCAGGGGGAGGCGTGACTATGGAAAATTGCTAGCTTTGAAGATGGAAAAGGCGGCCATGAACCAAGGAATTCAGGCAGCCTTTAGAAGGCAGAAGAGGCAAGGAAATGAATTCTTCTTGAAAGCCTCCAGGAAAAACACAGCCCTGCTGAGATCTTGACTTTTGCCCAGTGAGACCTGTGTCAGAATCCAATGTACGGAACGGTGAGAGAACAAAGCTGTGTTGCTTTAGGACATGAAATCTGTGGTCACTTATTGTGGCAGCACCAGAAAATCAATGCAGTGTCACTGTGTTTGTTGCTCTATAGGTGTAGTGACATGCCCAATGATGTGCCCTCGAATTTCAGCTTCGTAGTAACTGCTGAGGATCATTTCTCTCTGGGTAGGGTCCACTTATCTTGAAAAGCCATAATTTTTTAGCTCTAAAGGTAGGTTTCAGACTAAACCATTTGAAAAATATAGAGTACTTATTAGCCCTTCCAAAGTGAAGAAAAAAGCATTTAAGTAAAATATTAATATTTCATGGAAAGAACAGACCTCAGGCTATTCTCAGTAATTAGAAAAAGTTTTAAAAGAGAATTAACTTTTTATTTTAAGTTTATATTACAAAGTTTTAGTTAGCACTAAGTTCATTTCATGCAAGATTTTATATACATAATGTCTTATGTCTTGGTTAAGAAAGTTTGGGGAATGATATTAGGCAATTTTGTCAATAATAGCACAGCAGGTTATAAAGAAAGCTATTTTTTGAAGAGTATCGAATATCTGAAGATGACCATGTAAGTTTCCCAAGAAATAGCTCCCATTATGATTTTTTCCTAAACTTACCAGTTTTTCATTTAATTGACTGTGCATGTGTGTGAGCTATGTGATGAAAACTTATGACCCATGAATGTGGCGGTATGAAGCATCTTAAGAGACCAGTATCCCTTCCAGGTGAGTACCAGAATATTGTGCCAACAAAACACCTTAGACACGACAGGTTGGACCTGACGATCTTGTGCTCAGACAGTCCTCCTGGAGAGAAGCCTCGTGGCATAACCAGCCTGCATTGAAGAACAGAGCCGAGCAGACCCAACAGGTGGCATTTAATGAGCAAACAAAGAACTACTTTACCATACCTACACTGCTGTTGAAGTATCCATTAATAGAGGAACACCTAGAAAACATCAAGATGCTTAAACCTTCTGAGAATCTCAAAAACACAATGTGACATTTCAGCAAGTCGTGCTCTGATCCCCGGCATGGGGGACGGAAGCAAGGGAACTGCTGAGCATTTCTCTGGCAGACGTGGACCTATTTTAACAGGGGAGGCGGAAGTGCGTGTGTGTTTATCGTATTGAACCACTGATAAATTAGTAATTAGTGTAACTTCCTGCCGAAAACGAAAGGAGATGCTTTTCATGTAGCTTCACAGATTAACAAGTCAATTTGCATGCTTTTCAAATTATTTTTTAAACAGAGTTCTCTTATTATGCTCAAGTTTTTTCTTCTTTGAAAAGTTCATGCATGACTTGCATAATGGGGAGCTGTGTGTTTGGTGTAAAAGAACCACAGCACGCACATGGGTTTAATACTTTGTAATGTCCCTCAATATCATGCATACATCCTTTGGACTATTTTCAGTGGTTTACATGGGACAAACAGATCCGGCATTATTCATTCTCCTCAGAAAAGAAAACTCATGAGTACCTTCAAGCTAACTGGACACCTTATAAAGTATACCAAATGGGCAGGGTAGTATGATGTGGAAATATAAAAATGAAGCCATTAAAGTAGCATGTTTCTAAAAGGCTGTTAAAGGTAGATGAAATGCATTGAATGAGTTTATGTGAGTTAAAGTATTGAGAACATTGACATATGAGGTCTGCAGGGAAAAAGTCCAGCTGTTGTCAATATACTGAGAACAGTTTGCATGACATTGATGTAACCTGGCAGCCAAGGAGAATAGACTGGAACGTGCATGTGTGAACAAGGACGACTTCACTGTACTAGTCAGAGGGGCGGTAGATGCCATTGAGTGGGCATGTATAATGTGTGGCCATTGCATTCAAAATGACTAACCAAGTGGAGCAACAAATCTGCATCAAATTTTGTATTAAGCTAGAAAATTCCTCCGTGGAACTATTCAGATGATTCAGAAGGTCGAAGCTATGGGCAACTAGTGACCAGAAGCTTTGTCACAACAATGCTCCTGATCATGCATCTCATTTCGTGCAGAGGTTTTTTGGTAAAACATCAAATCACCCAGGTGATTCAGATCCCTTATAGCCCAGATTTGGTGCCCTGTGACTTCTGGCTTTTCCTAAAACTAAAATCACCTTTGAAAGGGAAGAGATTTCATACCATAGATGAGATTTAGAAAAATATGATGGGGCAACTTACGCTGATCAGGAGAACCGTGTGAGGTCCAAAGGTGCCTACTTTGAAGGGGACTGAGGCATCATTGTATTATGCACAATGTTTCTTGTATCTTCTTCAATAAATGTCTCTATGTTACATATTACATGGCTGGATACCTTCTGGACAGACCTTGTATATTTGCATATGTGTACCATTTCCCCTGAGTAACTCCATAGAACTGTATCTGTCCTGTCTTCTGTTTTTTAACACTGCAAGTAAGTTGGACTCAAAATTTACTAATTTCTGCAAATATGTAACTTCATTTTTTGTAACCAATTTCCTATTGTCTCGCCCCCCCCATTCTTGCTGAAAATACAAGGCTTCGCCCATCAAAGAAGCCACAATCTCTTTCATTCATTATTCAGTATTGAAATGTGCTTGTCTGTTTCCGCTCTTCCCATGTGGCATCTGAAGGTAGAAGGAAATGGGTGTAATATGAAGGTGTGGGTGGAGGACAACTAGGGGAGTGGCCTGCTTAGGGGTGCAGAGCTGGTTTAACTCCTAGTTGGTTTATCATCTTTGTCTAGACCCTATTCTCCTCTGCTAATTCAGCCTGCACCCACCTCAGTTCATGTACATGGGCTCCACCCTCAGCAGCCCCTACTTGGTTGACCAAGCACCACCATGTTGGCTGCTGCACCTTGCACCTCTTGGGAGGCAAGGGCTCTTCCAGGCTCTGTCCATTGTCCACGGAAGTAAGAGGCAAGCTTTGCACTTGGGATCTGCACCCCTCCACCCATGTTTTTGGCATGATCTCTACTGCAACCTTTCTTCTGAGACTCAGTTTAGCAGGGAGAGAGGGGGGAGGACCGTAAAGTCTCACCTGTCTTTCCTTCACGCTCTGGCACCAGAACCTACCGAGACCAGAAGGACTTTCCTCCTGCGAGTTGCAGACTTTCCTGATCTTTTCGTTATCTGATATTCTTATGTCTCTATACTAGGACTAACTATAAAATTGTGCTCACATTTTTAAGCTTTCCTCTCAATATGAAAAATATTTGTTATTTAATTGTCCGCCCACATACCTTTAACCACACCAGGCTTTCAACTCACTGTCTTACAAGGAAACACGGGGCGGGGGCCTAAGGGGGAGTCCAAAGCCCATTCAGGTTTCATTGTTGTCGGCAGTCCTCTCGGGGGATGATGTGTCCAGGTTTATGCTTTGGAAGAGTTCAGAGGAAAAAAGTCTTTATCTCTCTGGCATATTCCACTTCTCAAGACAGACTTGGGTTTTTGCACATGTAGTGTCCGAAACGTAGCTATTGGCTCGTGTGTTTCATTTTCTTTCCCTGCAATGTCATGGCCAGTGAGAGAGAGAGTGCTTTCCCGAGGTGCCTTGTGAAGAGTGGATCCTCTCCTCCCGGGGTGGCGAATGTCTGATGGCAGGATGCAAAGGTCCCACTGGATTCTGGATTCCCATAGCCTGGCTTTAGTCCCTGTGCCACGCCGTGGGCACCACTGGGAGAAGCTGTCATAAGAAAGGGACTTCTAGGGACAGGCTGGAGCCAGGTTCACAGGAGGAGGAGGGCACCGAAGTCAGAACTGTGACATTCTCTGCGTTGGCTGCTCGCTGGCCGGCCGTGTGGGTGGATTCAGATAGTTGATGAACTGAAGAGGTGGACATGTTCTGAGGATTTAAGGGAACAGACTTGAGGCAGAGAGCTACAGGAGCTAATTAAAATAATTTAATCACTTGCTTCATGGCCACTGGAGGGAGGAATCAACGGGCTGAGTGTGCGCAAACCTTTCCACCAGGCCTTGGGGAGTGGAGGAAGAGACCTCCTCAGCCCCAGACAGAGGAGCGCTAGTTAATGCCACCCCCTGTTGGTAACAGTATCAGCCTCACCCTGGACAGTCTAGTGTTTGCCTGTGGTCCTTAAACTTAGGTGGGACCCACCCCTGGCAGCTGGGTGTCGCAGGCAAACACATGTGCATGTGCCTTGGTGCGTCTGGTCTCCCGAGAGTCTGGTGCTGTCAACAGAGATCAGCAGAGTCCCTAACTCCAAAACATCACGGGCCCTCACATGAAAGGAAATGTGAAGGAACCCAGTGCCTGGTGACTCCGGACATTAAAACCCCTTCTCCTTTCCCAGAAATGCCACTGACAGGAAGCATGGTCACTGATTGCAGGGTTCATTTTCTGTTTTTATGGGTCCCTTTAGTGATAAAACATGCAAAAATGTCCACTTAGCGGGAGCAGCCAAACAAAAGCAAAGCCTGCCTCCGGGCTTCCTGGGAACCCTCTCATGGGCCCTTTACTATGCCCCAGCGAGGAATCCAGAATACCTTTCAATCTCGCTGGGGTCTCTTACAGGAAGCGGTTTTGGAAAATTCATCTGCGAGCTGAGCAGAACACGGGGGTGGGACAGGCAGTGGCCTATGATAAATAGCGTCCAGGAAAGGGCAAGTTTCTGGGGCGCAGGGGAGGGGGATTAACGATCTGTCCCTCCGGAAGCCTTCATTTACTACAAAAACCTGAGTGCCTTTTGCTGTTATCAGGCCTGTAGTTACAGGGAAATCGATTCTCGGCACGGGACTTCCCGATGGTCCCAGTAAACCCCCAGGGCTGCTGGCCTTCCCCTCCTTGTCCAGGGGCCACTGAGCATCACCCTCCTGCAGGAATTAGCGGTAATAAGTAGGAGCTCACACAGCGGATGGTGGTTGTCATTTGCCCCGACAGGACGGAGGCAGCAGTTAGGAAATGCTTCACCAAGCAGAGCTCTTGTACGCGGTGCCTCCCTCGAATCAGTTTCCCAGGTAGCCGAGCCTCCCGAAGGCACAGGGCAGGTGGCGTGGGGACAGCAGGATGCGGAGGCAGAGCGTTCTGTCCCGGCCAAAAGGCCCGGGCGGTGCTTAACGAGATTGCTGTTGCTTCTCCCGCATTCAGCTGAAGAGGTTTTGAGGACGAGGGGGCGCGGAAGGGGAGGACGAGATAGTACACGGTTTTCCCTTTCCTCTCGGTCTTTCTGCAGTAGTGTTTTTCATCTCTGACATTCCCTTTGATTCTTCCTTCGAGGTTCCACCCTTCTGCTTGCACGGCCCACGTGCTCCGCACACCGTCTGCTTCCCCCCCAAGGAGCTCCTTGCGTATCAGTCACCGGTGTTTTCTATTCCCAGTCTGGGATCCCAACGTGGCTGCCACACGAGTCTGGTTCTGGCGCGTGTTTCTCCACCCTGTTTCTGTGTTATAGTATGCCTTGTGGTTTTTTCGTTGCATGGCAGGCATGAGGTACGGAGTAAAAGGAACTCTGGTAAACAGGTCTTTGGTAATGACGTGTGGGGACTCATTCTCAGTCCTATAACAGGACTTAATCTGTCAATGAGCCAAGTTCTTTTCTCTGTCCTCCCCTGCTCCTTGGGTGGTGGGCCCGAGGGACTGGAGTGGGCGGCGCTGTTTATTGCCCCTCCCTCGAGTTGGTTAGGGTTTATTAAAAGCTGGGTCGTTTAGGATCTAGTAAAATAATTTCCCTCGAGGGCAGGCCTTGTGAAGAAGAACACAATACTCTGGCCTATGACAAAATTGTCAGTTTCCCCCTGCCTCTGTTCAAAGCAAGAGAGGAATGTTCTTGAACCCGGTCTAGTCTCTCTGGAGGCAAAACTCACAAACCCGGAGGGTCGGGGGGAGACCGGCCCATGTGGAGCTTTTTTCTCTCCGCACTGGTCTGCACTGAAGTCCCAGCAGTTGTCCGTTAGGGCTTCGGTGTGGTTCCTGCTCCTGGATTGACGCTCCGTGAGGTGGCGTTCTCCGGATCCGCCCACCTGCCACTCCAGTTTTCGCATGGGCAGTTTGCCCTGTGGCCTCCCTTCTCCTATAGACCTAAAAGTTGTTGATTTTTTTGGTTTGGCATTTGCTTTTTGTTAGGAGGGAATGGCAACTTCCAAGATCCCCACATTCTTCCCCTGGGAATCACAAGTCTATCTGTGTTTTGAGTAAAATAATTGCAACATATTCATCACATTTGACAGAACGATTTTGGAAATCTCTGTTACAAAGGGATCCTGTCTGAGCACTTCAGTAATAGCCAACATCATGGTTTAATTATTCAGTCTATATAGATGGTTCTGAAAATTATGTCTCTCACTCTGGTTTCCCTGCTACACTTAGATTTGCATGCTTGTCTTTCTGCTAGATTGATATATTTAGGTAAGCAAACCCCAGACGGACATGTCCAGACCAAAGTCAGTATTTCCTTGCCCTTAATCTGGAATCTTCGGTTGCCACTTGCTCTTCCAACAGAATTTATGTTCTCAATTAGTGGCACTGACATTTTCTCTCTTCTCCTACTTAAGTGAATAGCAAGTTCCCTCCCTGGACAGCCCATCTCTCTCTACCCCGCATTCAGTCAATGAACATGACCTGGACATATAAGAGGAACCCAAACACGCCAGGCCCCAAACTGAATGCCTCAGTTTATCCCCAAACTTGCTCTTCTTTGTGCTCAAATGTTTTTTTGTGTGTGTGTTAGTAATAACTGTATCATCAACTCATCTGCCCACATCAAGACACACAGAACCAACTTCTCAGAATATGGCCTCAGTAATCTCTCTGTGATGTGAACACGTTTGTTGTCCCTGTACAGGTGGAAATAGTTCATTGGCTTACATTGCCTTCTGCACAGTCCTAACTTCTCTGTGTGGTTTGTAAGGGCTCCAAGATCTGAGTCCTGCTTCCTCCCCTGATCTCTCCCATCCCTTGTTCTCTGTGATTCCCTGGTTGCAAAACAAAGCATTCTCTCGGGTATTTGTAGCTCAGAAGGGATCTTTCTTTCCTCCCACCCCTCTTCATCTTACTAACTAATCCCTACCTGTGCTTCAAACCTCTGTCTGCACCACTGATGACCACTCAGTGGCAAGCTGGACATGCCTTCAGTGAGTGACCACAAGACTTGTGTTTCCCCTGACATAGCAATCACAACATGACCTCCTAATCACGCATTTGTTGGAGAGTTTAGCAGTTGGGAACAGAGACTCTGACGTTGAACATGAGAAGAAAAGCAACTCTGGCCTCACCGACCCCTCCTGGGAATTCTGCACTGGCTTCTCACTCTCTCCCTCATTCCCAGCTCCTTTCAGCTCATCCTGCTCCTTTGAATGCCATGTTCAGGGAGCGCCAACCTGCTCGTGGTCCTCTGTACATATCATGCTGTCTAGGATGATTCTTCGCTATCCGCTTGTCATGCTGTCCCCACTTTTCTCCATCACACCACGTATAATCTCCTGTCTGAAGCCTTCTTACGTGCCTGAGTGAGAGGAAGCCCCAGCGTGGACTCCATGGTGCACGTAAGCCGTCTGTTTAAATGCCCATTTTCCTTTGAAGGCCAAACATTTCATGAGTGAGGACTTTTATTCATATTCCTAGTCTTGATGCAAGCACCTGTTAGCTGTTCACTAAATGTCAGCGGAACAAAGGGAAGGAGAAAGAATGGAGCCAACAACTATAAAGTTCAAGATACTTTGCCAGGTGTTTTCTAGGAGTAAGAAGAGAGGGAGTGAAATGGTGTCTTATCTTCATTTTGCTTTCAAGAAGGCATTGGATCATCTGTTTCTAAAGGGATGCAATGAGTTTCTTATCTCTTTTGTACCACTGGGCACTTTGTCCTGCCCACTTGTGGGATATAAATGGAGGGAAAGTACGTGTGCTGGTCGGATCACTCTATGGTATTGTTAGAGAATACTTGTCATTGGATTTTTCTCTTGTGAGTAGCCCTGCCTAGCTTTCCTCCCATCGGCTTCCCATCTTCTCCTCCTCATGGTTGCAGTGCATCTGCGATCTGTTGCTCTGCTCTACCTCCTAGGCTCACGGGAGCAAAAAGACCTCCTCCATCTTTCCTCTTTCCACTTTCCAGTATCTCCCCCTGTGGCAGAGAATAGGAGCAGCACCAGGCCGAACAAAGACAAAGGCACCGACTTCCTTAGAGAGTTGTTAGAAGTTGCAGTTGATTAAAATTTGAGAATATTGCTTGTAAAATATTGTCTACTCTATGGAGAAAAAGCCAAGCATATGAATTCATAAATAAATAAAATGAATAATCTCATTTCTCATAAGAGGCAGATAAAAATGGATTTTTTTTTCTTAAAATAAGTCAAATTGCAAAGAAAGAGGATAGGACCAATTGTGAATTTAAATGAATGCCCAACTATGGTAATTATAATTGCATTTCTTATAAAGAGTGAAGGAGTTCTCCAGGATTACAGACTAAATTTCATTTCAAACCTCTGTCAGGATAACGATCAAATGGAAGGTGACATTTCAAAAGGAATCACCTCCGTACATAGTGTCTTTTCCCCCTCGCTTGGGTTCTCAGATCACACCGGTTTATTCTGGATTGAACTTCTAGAAAAGTTTCTCAAAATGTAAGCAGTTCTTAAGGACAGTGTATTAGAATGTGGTTTTGGAGGCTGAGGTGGCAGAGCAGATACCAGGGTGTCGGTGCCTCACCAGAACAGCCGATCTGCATCCCTCCAGAGCCATCCTCCTACTTGGAAGTTGACAAAAAATAACTCCGTTCTTCATTTTGCTGAAACTTTGCACATGAGTAGTTATGTCTGTCAAAATATGTGCATGTGTTTTTCTGTAATAAAGCCATGTCTTTCTGGGATCGAAGCAAAGATTCTCTAACATGTACGAAGGGAGCGTGATCTGCTATAAACTTTCTCATAACTAAACTGCTTCTCGAATGCTGATCACCTGCTGGTGCATTTGTGCGATTCCACAGAACATGTTGAGAGAACATTGGTGGTAAGGGAGATGGGGTACCCTCTTCTCGGAGAATCCAGACTGTCTAAACCTTAAGTTATTCAAGAGTTAAACTGGGCTTTTTTTTTGTAGTCAAAATCCTTGCATGCTTCTTCTGGAGTCCCAAGTCATGTCACCTTTCCCGTGCTTCTACTTTTCATATCTGTTTTTGTGAAAATGACACACGTGTCATCACTTTGGGGGCAATTAATGATTGCAGGGAAGGAAACGTCCAAGCCCAGAGGGCAGGTTGGGAGCTCTCTCAAAGATTCTAGGGCCAACCCCACAGAGAAGCATTTCCTAAATTTACAGAAAGTTTGAAGATAATACATTTGTATTTTCAAAACTGCTTCTTCTGGAAATTCTTTGGGAAGAGGGGCTGCTGGGCCAAAGGCCACATTTTCAACATTCATCAGAAAGCTGTCCTCATCTAGTGAAGGGATATTGCTTGCTCCAAGCGTGGGCCATGTGGGATGGTGGGGGTGGGCAGCTGTTCTTCCTCCCAGCCTTGATCATTGGTAGGTCTCTTTCCAGTGGTTAGTTCTAATGTAAAATCAGGCTGAGCCAAGTTGGAGAAATTTAGAAGGAAATTTTGTCTCTGTGTTTTCTCTGAGTTCTTATTGCTACCAGATTATGATCTCATAGGCAAAGAGACGTTAGTGAAAGGTGCCTTGAAAGGTCCACAGATTACCTCGTGACTTTGAATTTGTTACTCATTGTTTTATTAAGCTCTCGCAGAACCACTCTGAGTTATAATTTATTGGCTTCAAGTAACACATGAAGGTGAGCCTCTCAAAGTACATGTGAGGTCAGTGGGCTGCTCAGTGGCACAGTGGGGGTTCAGGGTCCAATTGATGGGGGGCTACCCAGCGTTTCCAAAGGGCAGTGCATGCTCTGTGTTTATTACCTTTCCCACTCCCGTTCTTCGTGTCAAAACATTTCTCCAAAACATGTCCACTCAAAGCCCTGGTTTCCCTGGTGGATAACCGGTTAACCTTATGAAATGAACCCCAGCTAGTGTGGTAAGGAGTACTAATCAGCTCCTCTGCTATTTTTCCTGAGATAATATAACTGCATTTTAATAGAGATAGCCTTCAGATAGCTTGTTAATATAAAAGAGAGGATCTAATGTTGACGTTCGTGTTACCGGGCCAACAGCTGGGACAGGCATAGGTGGAACACAGGTCTGTCGGTGTTAAGTTGAAGTGTGTGGCAGGCAGCCCCCACTTTGGAAATGCAGGAGGCTTGGCCCCCATAATGATGTTTCTTCCCTTTTGCACGAATATTATCAAGAAGATATGTATGTGAACATGTCTCCTCCAGTATCACATTATAGTTTTGTTTCCATTTATAGGGATTTATGGTCTTGTTACAGCTACTGCATAGTTGAATAACTGATCAGAATGACCGCATTACATTCACTTAGGGCTCCTGTTCTAGTGGCCTCCCTGTGTTCTAATAACCGTCACTGGCTGTGCCTCTGTTCTAATAACCTGTCACCGTGCATCTGGGTCTCCCTTGTTTCCTCTGTAAGGGAAACTGCTGGCGCTCAGTGGCCTTTCGGTTTTCTTTCAGTTACGACACTCCATGTTTTAAAGTTTGTCACTCTAATTGGCCTCTAATCAACCCTGAAACTTCCTCGCATCCAGGGGTGGCGGAAGGAACAATCTCTGTGCAGATTCAAGACTGAGAAACCCTGGTCCCAGGAACTTGAAACTCTCAGTTGCAGTGGCCACAGCTCATCTCTGATCTTGATAAGCCATTTCTTGGCTGCCCAGAAACTCATTACTTGAAAGAGATTTGCTATAGCCCCAGCTACGTGCCTTTGGAAGAAATAAAGGCTTGACTCATTTCTAGTCTATTTTTTCGTGGCAACACCAGAAGTCCTGATTTCATTGACTCATCAGTGAGAGCACTACCCATCTCCCAACAGCCAGCCCCTTCTGGGTTTGACAGATGAAGAATCTAGATCTGTGCCTTTTGCTTTCTTAGAGATAATAAATGCAGCTCACTGTGCCCACACGCTGCAGATAGAGGCCCCACAGGCCAGAGGGGAAGCGGGATATTAAAGCATGAGAGTTACCTCGCTCTTTTTCATGATAATGTGTTTTCTACCGCCAACATCATCTTAAAGCTTTTCATTGGGCTTTCTTCTCTCCCCCAACTCCCGACTCTGTATTTTAAATGGCTATATATTCACATAAACCCTCAATTTTTCTTTTTTGAACTTAGTGCACTGAACATTACTACTCATACATAAAAGATGTCCTGAATATTCCCATCACAGCTGCATAAGTGTTTATTTATTTTAACTTTTTGAGAATCAGGCTCTAAGGTAGTATCTTCAAGAGACAAGCATTTGTAGTTTTGCTACATGATTTGGTTTCGTTTTTTTTCCACCTCGTTTGTTTATCAGGAGTAAAGAGGGAATTAAAGAAAGTACAGAGAGTTTCCTTCGTGGTTAATTTTAGGTACTTTGTAATAGTTGGACCATGTGGGCATTTAGAAAGAAATAGAACTATGGACATTTACCATAGAGTTTCTGAGGGATGAGAAACAAAATCTAAATTCCCAGCTGCAGCTACGAAAATACATGTGATAACCTATGCACAACTACTAATCAGATGAGCTTTTAGCATTGATAGAAGTGAAGCGCCCGTGACAGAGGTTGGGAAATGCATACCGAAACCTCGGGCTGGCTCTGGCTGGATTATTTATAGTTTACTGGATGAAACACCCTCCCTGGGGTTGACTTAATACAGGCCTGCCAGGTGTTTCACAGCCATATCCTCACACCGAGCCAGCAGTCAGTCCTGCAAGATCCGGTGCCAGAAGAACACAGATTTCCTATTCTGCCCCCAAACTGTCTTGAAAGGATGTGTTTTTTGGTAGAACACTAGTTGGTCTATAAGAATTAATATCCCAGCCCATAAAGAATGCCTATCACAAGGTCAATGTTCTTTCTCTTCCCCTTTCTATTTATTAGTCAAGCCATGTTCTTCTAGTTATGGTTTTACTGAGACAATGAAGAGTTTGAATAATTATTTGAGATAGGCAGTATAAAAATTCCACTTGACATCTGAAGATTATCTAGATGAACTGAAAATCATCTACATTAACTGGATTGTTTTAAATAAGTATTTATAAATTACAAATATTTAAAATATCTGGGTTGATTTTTAAATTGGATCAAAATACAATAGTGTAATAGAAACATGTAGGTCCTGCACTGACATTTCTGGTGCATTTATGCATCTGAGTGTGGACAAAGGCAAAATCATCTTTAGCAGAGATGTGGTTAACCTTCTAGTGGCTTTGAAGTGATCAAAAGAACTTGGACAAGTGGGTGAGTCCTGGCTGGTGTGGCTCAGTGGATTGAGCATGAGCGTGTGAACCAAAGGGTCACTGGTTCAATTCCCAGTCAGGGCATGTGCCTGGTTTGTGGGCTAGGTCAGGCTTCCAGTAGGGGGCGTGTGAGAGGCAACCACACATTGGTGTTTCTCTCCCTCTCTTTCTCCCTCCCTTCCCCTCTGTCTAAAATACATAAATTTAAAACTCTTTGAAAAAAATAAAGAAAAATGTTTGAGAGGTAGGGGCTATGCCATTGTAGTGCTAGCATCATTCTCTCAATAGAAATCTAATATGGATGAGACACGCTATATTTTTTAAAGAGTGACTGCTTATAACAAAGAAATTTCATCAGTTAATTTACACATAATGACATGGGTGCTGAGAGCACAGGTTTTCAGAAGTCAAAGGCTGTGCTAGATTGAAAATCATAGACGATACTGTAAGAAAATATGCATGAGCTGAGAGAGTCTTTTAGGGAAATGAAGCCATGCCTGAAGGAAGGATTCTTACGGTCAATATCGTGTTTTCTGTAGTGAAGGGTTACTTTCACTATGTCTTTTCTAGCTAGAGATACATTTTAGCTCCTTCTCCGCCTGTTCTTTGGAAAGAGAGCAGCTTACAATAACAGTTCATCATGATCTAGCCATCAACTTAATCAGGGGGGAAAAATCCTTTCTTGATACAATTTGCCCACAGAGCTTTCAAAAGAAGCAGCCCGAAGTTGTCTAGAGCAAATGAAATAAGAATCCAATGCAATGTAGACACAATAATTCTCTATTTCAGCACATCTATCCACTGGGTTGATTTAGCTATCATTTGTCACAAACAGCTTTTGGGAAACTAAATGCAGAGTTCTCCCTTTAGCTAGAAACTTACTTGGCTGAAAGGAAAATTGCTGGGGAGGGTGCAGAATAATCTCCATTTTTCCTTTAGAAATGCGCTTACCCTGTGTTCTCTCGTATTAAAATAGAAGAAATGAGAGTGCTGAATGTTCAAGTGACCTGCCCTGTGCCCGGGGTTTGGAATCCTGCTCCAGAAGTCTTCACAGTTTTGCATAACTGCAGCCATTTCTGGAGCTCTCCAGAGACTTCCTCCTGACCCCGCCCCTCAATCTCCATGCCCACAACACTATTCATAAATGATTTAAAAATGTTCTTACTTTTCTCAGTCATCGTTTCTAAGAATGAATGGAATACTGTATTCCCCATAGAAAATAACCTAGTCAATTAAAATAGTAAAAGTAAAAACTTGTTAATGAAATGTAGTTTGCTTTTCTAAATCAAAGGCTGTAAGTTCTGAATCAAATGGCGTTAAGTTCTGAATTTACACCATTATGGCATTTCTCAACATCTCTACTATAATTTCTTTCTCTTTTCCTACTTTTTCTACTACCCTCTGAGTTCCACAAGGTAGGGACAATGTATGTCCGGTTCATTCTTACATCTCTAGATGCACACGAGATTTGGTGACCCTAAGGAATAGGACATGTGGGGAAAATCTGATTAGAATATAGGTCTATAATTTCCTCCCTAATAGTGAGAACTTTTTGGAATATGACTGGTCAAATTTAAAACAGGGAACACTCCTTAGCTAAAATTAGGGGTGACTCCTTTCCCTGAGCCAGGCCTAAGTTTTAGTTATTTTTAGATAGGCAATTTTCAAAAAACAGACAAAAAACCCAAAACCAAAACCTTTCAATGTAACAAAACACCTGCAGACAAGCCCAAGGTCATTTCACTGCTACCTTCATCTCTACTTAAAACAGCATTGTAAAACATCTAGAGAGTTCCATGAGGCTTCAGTGTTCTGCTTACGTAATTTCAACCTTGCGTTCTGAAATAAAAGTCTTAGAGCAGAGACATAGAACATTAACAAAAATCAACCAGAAGTAGGTGTCTGTTGCAAATTTCACTTTACCTACTATGGGCTCCTACGGTTGAAGTCGCCGGCTTGAGAACATCAGATGATACCCCTTTCACTTCATTTCTGCTGCATTTACAGGCCCTTTCGGACTAACTAGACCATTCAATAAAAAGTGCACACACGTTGTTGATGAAGAGATTTCATTGGGGAACTTCCCATACTTCTAGATGTTCAGTTTCATAGACCAATGTGACACGTGTTCTCCAAAGATTCACACACACGTTGTAGTGTGACTTCCCCTGAGAACACCGGGTCCTTTCATCTTTCCATTTTCCCCAAGAGAGAAGGAGAAATAGTTGAAGATATTAAGGGCATTTCATGTGCTCCTGTAACGTGGCATCATCAGTAGCAGGACGACCAGTGCCCTTTCTATCCCAGGAATTTGGAGACTTGGCTACTGGAGAGAGAACTGCTGGAGATTGGTTGAAAGAGGCGTTGAGACATCCACTGCAATGAGCGTCCAGGTGATGGGAGGAGGAGTAAGGGCACATAGAAGAAGGGAGGGGCGTAGGTACAGAGTGGGCTGATGGGTCAGGCAGTGCGCTGGGTTTGGGGGCAACAGATCAGACTAAGACTCTATGGCAGAGAGATGTTCATAGACCAGCCAATGAGAGGCCCAGGCAGACATTGATATTTTACCCTCCCCTCCCCACCCCCACACAGGGACCAATGATCTTCAGAGTCTTAAAATTCATGCTTCTTTTGAAAACTCAACTCAATTCAACTCAGCTCAACTAGCACAAACCTCTCACAACCCAGTCCCCTGGGTGGGTACATAACGGGAGGGGCGTGTGATCCTGCTGCTCCTGGAAAACCAAACCACGCCATCAACAGTGATTGCAACCTGGTGGGACACGGGCTCTAACCGCAGGGTGCGTGGGGTTGTGGGAAGGTCCAGAGAGGGGAGGGGCCAGCCCTGGCTCCTGTGCCGAGCTGGCGTGGGCCGAGATCACATTTCCACACCGCTGGGTTCTCCTCCACACCAACCTCTGCGTCTTGTTTGAGCTGCAGAAATAAGGTTTAATACAGCAAAATATACCAAGGAAGGGACAGAGGCTGAGGTAACGCCTACACTGTACGTTGCACGGTCATAACCCCAGGAATACCGGTGCGGATTGGGAACGGGAATACCCCAGGAGGCAGTCAGCTGCGGCAGGCAGGGCCAGGCCGGGTTTGCTCAGCTTTTCAGCCTAGCTTTCCACGCTGTGCTGGGCACGCGGTGAGCACTCAATACTGGCATTTGCTGGATGCATCGGTGTGCGATGGTTCTACAGGGATACGTTAAAACAAAAGCAGACAAAAACCTCACTGAATTATGCTGAGGTGGGTGAGAAAAAACTTAGAAAGAATTTACTTTTGGCTAACACCACATCAGCCATAATCAGAAATATATAAAATTTATTTAAAATTTTCATTTTGCCCTGGCTGGTGTAGCTCAGTGGATTGAGCGCGGGCCTGCGAACCAGACGATCACGGTTCGATTCCCAGTCAGGGCACATGCCTGGGTTGCAGGCCAGCTCCCGGCAGGGGCCAGTTCCCAGCAGGGGGTGCACGAGAAGCAACCATACATTGATGTTTCTCTTCCTCTCTCCTTCCCTTCCCCTCTAAAGATAAATAAATAAATATTAAAAAACTTTTTTTCATTTTACTCCCTAGGGAAAAAGATGTTTTATTGATGATATGCCTGCAATATGCCATTACTATACTCTTATAGCTTAAAATTTATACTCATGACCAATGGAAAAATATACAATTGAAATACATAATTTTATGTAAGAAAAAATTAGAATTTTTTCAGCAAAAATATGTACTTGTAAATATTTTTGTCCTTCTAAAAACTTTATACTTAATATATGATTGGTGTCTAGATGTAAATTTAAATCACTTGATAGTCCCAAAATATTTTGAATTTATACCAGTAGTAATAATGAGAGTTCAGTGGTTGTTTAAGCTTATTCACTAAATTCAGACTATAATCCTTTGGAGGATTTTTAATGAGAACAGTGAATTAACTATGGTAATTAAGAGATTCTTTATATTGTACATTAATATGTGTCAAGATAATGAGTGGGTTTCAGGCATTTCCAATGTAGATAACAAGAGAGGGGAGGCAGTCTCAACTTGGCTATTACCAATATTGCTAAATTTCTATTTACTGGTTTGGCAATACATTTTTTTCATTGCTTACACATTTCATAATTATCAGCAGATGTGCCTTAATAAGAATGGATTATTTCAACCAATATAAACAGTTCATTAAGTCATCATTGAAATGCATATTTGGCAAGCCACAGTGAAAGCATTAACCGATCTGGGTCCCCCCCACTACCACTGTGTACAGATTGCCTCAACATTCAAATCTATAAGCCACTTAGCTTTTGACAACTCCTGCTGAGGCAAAGCTTTGCCAATGCTGAGTAATAGATGGTTGGGTAGCTCGGGAAAATACATCAGAATTATGGAAAGAAGGATGGCGTCCGTGGGGTTGAAAAAACTCCCTCTCCTACCACTCACTCTGTAGCTTTTAATCCAGAACACTGTAAACCTGCCCCTTCAGCCCTGGGAAGGGATGGTGTCTGCCACGAGGAGTTATGTCTGTGATATACTAGGGCTGTAGAGAAGCCCAGAAAGAGATTTGAAAATAAGAGCACCTTCTTCTTCAAGTTAAAATAATGCTGATCCTTTTTTGGTAGTACAATAAATTAGGCTGCATTTGAGTTTCTTCAGTCTGTGCATTGCAAATCTGATGTTCTGTGGGATGTGGCAATTGGTACTATAGGTTTTAAAACAAATGATATATCTAGTTTGGCAAATTTTACTTTTTATATTTTTACTAAAACAGGACTGTTCTACTTAATCATATTTTACATTTCTGTTTTAGATTGGATAGGCATTCTTATTAGTTCTGATTACAATGTACTAACTACTGTCTGAAATAAAATTGAAAAGTAATACTGTAAGTAAATAATTACATGAATTACATGCATTGCAACACACAGATACAATATCTTCTAAGGGAAAGAACTGAGTTGATACAATGCTAACTTAACTTGGGGGGTGGTATGAAATCAGTAGACACTAACAAATAATGTGGCCTAAACTAAATTATTAGTTAGTCTTACAGTCAAGTATAAAACTTTAGCTGAAAAAATTCAGGAACTACTATAAAGGACACACGGACAAAACCAAGGGGGAGGGTGGAAGCGGGGGAGGGAGGTGGGTTTGAATGGGGTTGAGGGGAGGGGTGGGCAGAAAATGCAGACAACTGTAATTGAACAACAATAAAATAATTTAAAAAATAATATTGAGTCCACAGTGAAAATGCCTTTCAGATCACATTCAAAGTCCCGAAAATTAACCAATGGGTAATGGTTCACAGAAGTGTGAACACAAGGAGGCAGGCTCATTGGTGTCTGCCTTCAGTCAACCAATGAGGGATGTGCTCTTGTTGGGTCCCGCCCATTGCATCCCCATCATCTATTTTGTATAGGTTTTTGCTTTGCTGCCATCCAGGGAAGGTAGTAAGTCAAGCTGCTGTAGGAGGTATTTAGTTATGACTAGTTGTAGGTTGTGTATGAAGCAAACCGCGTGTAAGTAAGTCTCAACAGCTTCCCTGGAGAACAGAAACAATGAGAAATGAAGACATAACTTGTTCTGTTTCTCTTACTGGGATAACAAATGCCATGCTTATAACATGTTTCCTTTAAAAAAGTGTTGCAACTGCAACTGCTCCTATTCTGCCATTTACTTAGGGGTGTAGTGGTCTCTGATCATTAGGGAATGAGATACCTCGGTTAGTGAGATATCGAGATCGACATAAAGCTGGCAGTTCTCTTTCATCTCTTGCCCTTGAAAGTTCTGGAAGCGCCATCATCTCTTTGACTACTCCATGGCTTTCTAACTGGTCTCCCCACTCCCAGCCTCGAGTCCCTCCAATCCGGGTATCCTCAAAACATCCAGAGCAACTTTTAAGTGCAAGTCAGATTGTGCCAAACCTCTGCTCAAAAGCCTCCAATTGCTTCCATTGTGCTTAAAATGCTTACATTTCCCTCCAAGGCCTCCAAAGCCCTTTCCAATCCGACTCCTTTGCAGTCCGAGCTGTTCCCTTTGATTGCAGTCTTCCCACTTCTGCCGTCAGGTGGTCTGAACATTCCCTTGGGGGCCAACCTGTCCTCCATTCGGACTTTTCTGCTAGGTCACAGCTGTGCTTCCCTTTCATTGGCTTCTTCCAGGTGAAAGCAGAGTTTGAAGTAACAGCAAAGTCCACCAGATTACATTAAGAGATTGTCTTTTTCCAGGTTCATTTCCTGAATCAGGAAGTCCAGGTGGCCATGCCAAAAATGGTTTTGCCCCTGGAATGAAATTGTTATGGTCTCTGGGGTTGTATGCCTTTGAGCATTTAGAACTTTGTAATACTCATAGGAACATTATGTGAATTCTTAAATGTATTGCTATTTCTCTTTTAATTTTATTTTTCAATTATAGCTTATATTCAATATTGTTTTGTATTAGTTTCTGGTGCATAGCATAGCTGTTAGACCATCCTACACCTCACAAGGTGATTCTCCTGGATATTGCTATTTCTACCCCTTCCTGTATGCCCACCTCGAAAAGGCTTTGGATTAGCTTTGGAAAATGCAGCCATTAGGACTTCTGAAAATGTACTAGATTTAGAGCCCTCATCCTTTATTTCACCAGCAGCTCTGGGTCTATTGACGTAGCACCATGATATGGTCATTATCGTGTTCAGGCCAGGAGTGGAATTCTCGGTTTGCCACCTCTCTCTCTCTCTCCATCCATCCTTATCCATCATCTGTCTATCTACTTACCTACCTACCTGCTATCTAAGATTAATATCAAAAAAATGGTGGTGGCCAAGTTTTCGGAATACTGAGTACACAGGAGGAAAAAAATGTCCAGACTGTGTCCCTCCTGGTAACATTGAATAAATCACTGTGCGTGCTTTAGTTTTCCACATCCATCTGAGGGAAGCTGATGTTTGCTCAGTGCCACACTCTGAGGAAGATCAGGCAATTCCTCTGATAGCTTCTGCAGAGTGTTCGGACCACCCCAGCACGGGATGTTCCGCAAACACGATGCATTAACAGAATCACCCTCTTGATCTCTCCTGCACCTAGCAGAGCGTGCATTTGCCATCTGTCTCATGCTGGCGTTGCAGGGATTAGTGAAATAATATCTATAGGTGCTTAAAGTACCTCGGAATCTGGGGGTTAGGTAAGTACAAGGGAATCTGATGATTTTTGATCTAACACACTATGCTGCCCACCCACTGTTCCTTTGCATCAAGACTTGATGTAAATGATTATCGAGTCCACACTGAGAGAAAGAGCAGTGTAACACTGAGTTGCTTTGGAAACTGGAACACATGTGCATGTGTGTGCACATAGGTGTTTATTTGACATGTTACTCAAATCCAGTCTCTTAGGCAAACACGTTTCCTCTCTGAATTGTTTTGGTTACACTGAACATAAAGAAGTGTGATTGGAAGATTCAGCTTTGGGTTTATGAAGCTAAATGTTGTGAACCACATGCTGCATTAGGAAGAAAAAATAATAAGGTGAAATATAAAATCATTTTAGGAGCCTATAACACAAGCAGACATAACCATTTTCAGTCATTGTTTTATTAAATCTATGGACCTGTGAGCAATAAAAGCCTGAATTGACATTTCATCCACTTTATAAAGATTTTCCTTTCCCTTACATAACATTGTCTTTTTTAAGGAACTTAATATTCCTAAAGCTAAAAACTGAATTTAGAATTGGAAATAGGGGTGAAGGGGCACTAGAATCAATCAGACACAAGTTAAATTATAATAATTTAGAAAAATGAGAACTAAGTGCTGTTAGTGCCATGTGTTGAGAGGCACGGGGGACGGTTCTGTGTAACAGACGAGAGGGTGCCATCCCAACTTTTTGGACCAGCACACTCTGTGATGGACCCCTCTCTGTGTCTTTTGATCCTTCTGTTCTCCCCACCCATCCCTCTACCCATATTTCAACCCACGAATGCACCCATCTATTTCCTCCCCTCTGCCTTTCACTTATCTACCACCAATCACAGAAGTTAGTAACTGAAGCTGCACATCTTGGGCCAGGACCAACCTTCTGAATTCCTGATCTGCCGGCTCTACACCCTCTCCCAGGTGTCTTCAGGGCAGTGTGAACTGAACAAGCCAGGAAATGCACAGAAGCCCTTCCCACACCGTGTAGCCCCGTGTACCCTGGCCCGAATCTGTTCTTCTGGAAGGTTCTACGTGTCAGTAAATGCACTTGATAGTTCCCAACAGAAACTTAGGACACCCATCCTGTATGTCATCCCCCATTTTCAACTACTGACTGTGCCCTACTCTCTATGTCCTGTTTCTCTCCATTAATCTTATCAACTGCTATTGTTCAAATAACAAAATGTCTTCATTTTAGTTCTCAAGCTTGCAAATGAAAAGCTTCTCTATTTCATCTGTTAGTTTTCCTCCCCTGCAGGAGCCATTAAATCATCCCAATCAGGTGACCATTTACTTAACAGACCAAAAGGGTGTTTGCAAGGGATTCGAAATGCCATACGTACTGGTTATAATCAGCTCATTGGCCCATCAAAAACAAGTGATTAAATGTATACATAAATTATTGTTTCCTGACAATAGTTTGTCATGTGTGTGTTGTAACATTGAAAAACTAAAATTCTGGGCCCTGGCTGGCGTGGCTCAGTAGATTGAGTATCATGCTGCGAACCAAAGACTCGCTGGTTCAATTCCCGGTCAGAGCACAGGCCTGGGTTGCAGGTCAGGTCCCCGGTTGAGGGTGTGTGAGGAGCAATCACACATCAATGTTTCTCTCCTTCTCTTTCTCCCACCCTACCTCTCTCTCTAAAAACAAATAAATAAAATCTGTAAAAAAGAGAAATTAAAATTTGGGTTAACATTTTCTCAAGTAAAGATATTTGGTAGTAAATTGTACATTTCTCTGCTTCCTTAAACAAAGAAAGTAGAACGTAACCATTTCATGCTCTCTTGAGGAGCTGGAATTGACATTGTGGGCCTCAGCTATCTTATTACTACGTGATGTGTTGCTGCCTTGAATGGGGATGTGTAGGGCCTGTTTTCCGTTCACTAAGTTGCCAGAGGCACCTGTTCATTTAAAGTGTGAGCTTCTATTACAGTCATGTCCAGATCTGACTCAGTCAGTGTGTCAGCGTAAAATTACATACATGTTACTAGAGGCAAGGGGTCGATCCATCAAGTTTGCTTCACCTAGCTCTTAGCACAGAGCTTGCCCAAATAAATTGTAGATTTTTTTTGGATGGTGAAAATTCTTAAAGATGAACTTATCTTTTCATCTCATTTTTAAGCTAAAGGTAAAGTCTAATGAAGTTCATATTAGTTAATAATTTCATATTAGTCTTCCCTTGTAAGTCATCTGGTCTTCAGAGACGTGTTTTAATCCTCAGCATATTTGTACCAATAGAATAATGGTCTACACGGAATCACTTGATCACTTATAGATAATTTAAATAATCCTCTTCTGCTGCTGAGAAAACCATTTTACCTGGGTGTAGGCAGTGCAGTTGGATCCCCACACTCCTCGCATCCTTTGTCCCCTTTCCCAGGCCGTCTGCCCTCCTTGATTTGGAGAAAGAGCTGGGTTGTGAAAGAATCCTGTTGAAGCAGGACAGTCCTGCATTTTGATGGGGGTGAAAATGGGAAGTAATGGGGAGTAATGGGGAGTAAGTGCAAACACTTACTTCAGCTGGCAACAGGATGGCTTTCTGGAAATTACAGCCTCTCCCCCCACCATTTGCCCTGATTTCTCTGAAGGAAAATGTACCAGTGACCATTTGGGATGGCTCGAGGTCACCAGAGGGAACCTATACTAACTTCCCTGACAGACGTCCTCATCCACTACATGTGGGTTGGGATGTGGTGGCCTGGGGTTGGCCCTGCCCCGGAGCGTCACAAGGGTGTGTTTCCTCAAGGGCACATGGACTCCATGTGTATCAGTGGGGAAGCTGCTCTATCCACAGACGTCTTTCGGGGAAACACACAGCACTGGAGAAAGGGCAGCAGGTTCTCTAGGAAGATACCAGCATGAGGATCAAATGTCCTTTCTGAAGCCGCTGACTACCCAGTTTAGATTCTGCTCGCTCACAGAATGGTGGTCAGCTAGGTACTCAATCTTAGAAACTAAGGCAGATGTGATTGCCACAGCCAACAGGCACCTTCCAGTCCAGACTGGGATTCAGGATGGGTTTGGACAGACCGAAAACAAGATACAAGGCTCATGTGTCGTGCTCGTTTCACTCCAGCCATTGTTTCTCTTCTTCCTACCCACGTCCAACCCATTTCCTCTCCTTAGTTTTCATTTTTCAAATATGGTTCCAACACAAGTGGTTTCAAGCAGAAATAACAGGGATTTGAACAAAGAAAACTGACAAAGAGCACCCTGGGACAAGTTTGCCTGAAATATAAATTGTTTTTATGGGCATATACCAGTTTTCTTGCCAGTCTTGAGATGTCACTTTGTGTTATTTTCGCTGTAGTGGCTGAGGGGGTTTGCTGAAGAAAGCAAGCAACTAAGAATGACTAAAGCAGAGAATGAGCATGGCAGGGTGGGTCCCTGGGCAGCTCAGAGCCAGCTGCACACATGGGGGACATTTCCCAGGCCCCCTCTAAACATGCCACACACAGAGACACACCCAGAGATACCTAGCCACATACAGTTACACACAGGAAAGCATCTCTCAGCTCTCATGCAAACACAGATAGACACACAAACACACACAAACATACAGGCACACACAGGCATGAACACACAAGGAAGAATTGCCGAGTTCCCCTCCAAACACACCACACAGAGAGACAGACGCACAGACATACATACGTGACCAGACACACAGATGTGCACACAGACAGACACCAAGGCACACTGAGGCATACACACCCTACTTGCCCCAAATTCTCATTTTCTCTCCTTGAATATATGACATGACCTAAACAAAGCCAGGACTCTTCCACGAGTTCTCAGCTGGGAGCAAAGAGAGAAATCAAAATCTGTATCTCCACAGTTTCAGAGTCTGAGTTAAAAGAGATGGATGCTTTTCAGCTCTTCACCTACATATCAGCAGCTCCCCTCTTGCCCATTTTCATCCTCAGCCTATCGGTCATCATTAGTGTGCCTTACCTTTGACTGCAGGGCAGAGAGGGGCCAGGCCTACCCCATTAATCAAGCAACAGATGGAGAGTTAAGGCCCATGAAACTGGAACACTGGAATCCTTTCTTTCTGCCCCCCCAAGATTTATGTACATTACCCTGAGGCTAGGCTCATTGAGAGAGGTTTGTGTGCTAATATGCTTTACAAATGGTGGTTCTGGCAGGTGTGGGGGTCTGTGCTGTATGTACTTTTGTGTGTTTATACAGCTGAGCCAAGTACTGAATCTGCACTTTCCAAAGTACTTTTTAAGACATATCTTAAAGATGAGCTTTGTTAAACATACCAGTGTCTTCTATTGCCACTGTTTAGTGAGCACTCGTCATCCCCTTGGGTGGCTTTGAAGCTAAGTGTCTCAACTGTGAGTGCCTTTTAATATCTATGGAGGTGTGCGATATGATGAGCACTGAATGGGGCTGATAGGAGTAAGTGTTCAAGGATGACTTAATGTTGCTTAATTCGGAGGAAGCAGGAGGGGAAGTGTGTCTCTCTGGGAAGAAGCGGACCTCACGCAGGGATTATTCTGTAAGGACAGCTGACCCACTTCTCCAGAGAACTTGAACCAGTAGGATGTATGTATATGCAGAGAAAAAGAGATTTATTTTAAGGAATGGCTCACATGGTTATGGACTCTGGCAAGTCTGAAATGGACAAGGTGGGCTGAAGACCCAGAAAAGAGCTGATGTCACAGTTTAAGTTCAAAGTCCTTCCACTGCAGAATTCCCTCCTGCTTGGGGGAGGAGGTCTTTTGTTCCAGCCAGACTTTCAACTGGTTGGATGCTCTCCATTCACATTGTGGAGGCCAGTCTGCTTTACACAAGGCCCATTGATTTAAATGTTAGCCTTATACAAGAGCAGCCTCCCAGAAACATCCATGATGTCTGGGCACAAAAATGGAGACCAGTGGACTCATAAAATTAAGCATCAGATTTACCCTGAGCAGAGGCTGATTGACAGTGGTGGTGAGATCCACCGAAGTCAGGTGCCCCTCTTTGTTTTTAAGTGCACAGCTGTGGTGTGTGTGTGTGTGTGTGTGCACCTATGTAACCACACCTGGGTCAAGGCATGGTGTGTATTCATTTCCTTGTAAGGTGGCCTTATGTCCCTTTCCGGCCAATCCTCCCCACCCTGAAACCTCACCACTTTCCAACTCCCATCCCTGTGCAGTAGTTTTGGCTCTTCATGACCTTCATAGAAACGGAATTGTTTGGCATGTACTTATTTGTCTCTACTTTCTTTCACATAACATCTTTTGGATTTATCCACAGGTGTTTCAGAACTTAGATCTTTGAATAACACAACAAATCAGAGTATGGGAATTTCTTTGTCTTGATGCCTATGAGCTCCCCTTTTGCTTCTCATTTTGTTTTTGGCGATTCACTAGTTCTCTCCCCATTCTGTGCTAGTTTTGTTCCCACGCTCTTGCATTCTGTACCTTGTTCTCCTATTGCTAACTGCAGAAAAATGTTACGTCCATGGTCTGCAATTGCTCAAGTCACACTGTGATTGTGGAGTCCTCATCCGCTGTCACATGTAGTTGTAGCGCTGAAGCTTTCTTCACCCAGCTTTCCATCACCAGCTCTCAGGACCTAGGGGTGTCCCCTTACTCAGTGCCCGCTTGCCCTGAGGTTTCTCTGTTGTAAAGAGCCAGAGTGGATGGAATTGTGTAGGTCACCTTTGTCTTCACTTGGGAGAAATGGTGCCCAGTTTGAATGCTCCTTAAAAAGCACCTCTACGCCTATGTAGAAGTCATTTTTAAAAACATCTTCTCTCAACGTACTAAAATCCAGCATCTTCTGCATCAGTTTCAGCCTTTGAGTTTGCTGTCAGGTTCACTGAGGGGGTGGGGTGGTGGGAGCGGAGAGGGTAACTCACGTTTGCACAACAGCGTTATCTTTTGGCTAAGCTACAGCTGTGCGGGGTCAGTAGCACGGTAACTAGGCCTCAGGTTGGTGAGCTGATGCTTCGCTGTTCGTGTCAAGGCTGATCAGATTCCGGGCTCACACGAGCTCACTGCTGTGCAGAACACAGTTGTGTACTGACCCTGAAAAGTCAAACTGACCCGCGTTCCCTGGGTAACCTCTTGATCGGCTGTAGGTATATCCTGAAAAGTGCTCTCAGGCCTTTGGCATCACCCTAAATTCTAGAACCGTGCTTTACCCACAGGGTTAGACAAAGATGCCTCAAGGCTCAGCTCTCATGTCCCCCTGTGAATGACTGTTTTGGTAGCCAGTCAAGTGGCAAAACAAAAAAAAATTCCGCTTGAGTCTCAGAATGGGAGTCCAGACTCATGTTCATTCCGATGCTGAAAGCTTGCTGGGCTATTTTATCTGGCATTTCCTTGGCTTTCTAACTATTTCCCTACATGCTCTTGTTTACGCTATTGGAAGTTACCCTGGGCTGAACTGTCAAAATCCATTCAGCAGAAAGACCAGCATTATATCTTTAGCATCAAGAAGAAACATGTTGTAAGCTTTAAAGATAAAGAATTTAATGTGCTAAGAGAAAGCAAAGGCGATGACGTTTGTGATACACACTTAGTGTAAACACAGCTTCTTGTTTCCCTCCTCTTGGAATAAAGCAGCGTAGAAGCCAGAGAAACTGATAACATACTTGTAGTATAAACATCATAACCCGTTCAAAGCCTTTCAGCAAATACGAGTGTGATTCCCAACTGTGGGGCGTTCTGCTCTTTAAATTTAGTCTCTGATTCCTTTTGTTTTTCCTTTGCTCTCTCTTTCCACCTTCTCTCTGCCTCTTCGATAAATCCTGAGTGGACCTACTGTGTGCCGAGCATCTTTCTAACCTCTGACAAGAATCACAGTAGATAATAGAAGGACCCAGCCCTCATGGAAGTTTTTTCCCTTCTCCTCCCCCTCTTTCTGATTGATTTCTGCCGCACCATTGGGCCAGACCTGGAGTGGCCTAGCAGCAATGAAGCCACACCACTCCATTCTGCCGGCAGCCCCAGGAGAGTCTGGTCAAAGAAACCACGCTGCTCCATCAGCTTCTCTGCATCCGGGCTGGAAGCTCAGAACAAAGGGGTTTGGGAGGCCCCTCATATACAACTGCATTTACAATTTACTAGTGATGGAGAATGATGCCACTGGTTCTGCACCTCCGCCAGGTCCCCACCTGTCATCAAGACCCCTGTTAGCTGTGGATTAGGCTTCCTGAGTGTCAGTGACTGTGTTGCTGAAGTGCAAGCCGTGCCTCATCCCAGAGGTGGCCATCACTGCTTCTGAGGACACCAGCCTAGAAGAATATTTGGGCAACGTTATGAGAGCCTGAAGCCGCCTGGCTCACTCTCAGACGCCTTTGGTGGCTTTGAACTACTTTATATTCTCATTACTTTATATTCGCATCCTGGAGCTCTGGAGACCCGGAGTCGCTCTCACCTCATGTTAGTGGGTCTGAACCACAGCCCTCGCTGCACCTGGAGGGCCGGGTGAGCTGAGCCTCCGTGATGCTTCCCCAGGAAAACTGAGTCTGAGACATGGGACTGGTAGGATATCTCTCTCCCTGCGAACATTTCAATTTCTAAAATGGCCAAAAGAAAGGCTTGACTTGGGTTTACATTATATTTTATTGCTCCTGAACCACACTTCTGTTGTCTTCCTAATGTCTGGCCCAGGTGGTGTACATGGGAGGTGCTTGCATAGTAATTATCGAATTAAATAAAATTGGATTCTTAAGATTATTCAGGTACACTCCAAATTAGATCCTTCTGTCTGTTCTTGCTTCCTTATTCAGCTTGATATTGAGAAATTCACGAACAAAGAAGCCTCTTTCACTAAACAAAAAGGAAACTGGTAAAGCCATTTAAAATTTTTTACTGTGTAACCTTCTCTGGACTTGGGGCAAATTTAAAACACACAGCCCTGGCCAGTGTGGCTCAGTGGACTGAGCACCAAAAGGTCGCCCATTTGATCCCCAGTCAGGGCACATGCCTGGGTTGCAGGCAGGGTCCCCAGATAGGGACATATGAAAAGTAACCAATCAATGTATCTCTTGCACATTAATGTTTCTCTCTTCCTCTTTCTCCCTAACTTCCCCTCTCTCTAAAAATAAATAAATAAAATTCAAAAAAAGAAATGGCTAAATTGGTGAATATGTGGTTAAAAAACACCCAAAGTTGTCTTTGTTAATTTCTTCTATCAGAGACTATTGCTCTATTTGGAGATCCCACTTTCTTAGCACTTCTAGGAACATTTAAGATATAGACACTTTTTGCCACGTTGCTATATTAATAAGCTTGAATCATTAAACACAGTTATGTTAGTGGTTCCTGTAGGAGGTTGATAACCACCCCCCTACCCCCACCCCCCATCCTGCTCTTCTGCCTCTAGATTTCTGGTTCTGTGGGTGTCACTGCGTCGTTCGTCGTTCATGGTGGGTAAGGATGTGGTGACACTTTCCGTTTGGGAATCCTCCTTGCCACAGAACATTTTTCTGACACTCACCGTCTAACCTCTATGCAGAAAACTCCTGGGGCTTGAGGTCCTGCTATTCAAGGACTCACTGGCAGCCCAGTACCTGCTGGTCATTTATCGGTTGTGCCTATGAACTAGCCAAGGAAAAATGTATCTCAGTTTATCAGGCAAGGAGGACTTTATTCAAAACTGTCCTCCTGTGGGAAGACTGAACTCACCTCCTGTGTAACCAGATGGGTGGGAAGATTTTCCAGGGCTGGAGTGAATGGGTGGAAACATCCTGGATGACATTAGAGGGAGGTTGGGCCATGTGACTGGACCTGTGACTGGATCTGTGTGGGCTCATAGGCGCTATGGAAGTTAGCTGACCCCTCCCACGTGGAGGGAAATGTAGGGGCTCTGTCTCTCTTTTTCACTGTTGTTCAGTTACAGCTGTCCCAGTTCTCCCCCCATTGCTCTCCTCTGCCACGTCCACCCCCTGCCCTCCCAGTCAGTCCTTGCCCTGTTGTCTAGTCCCATGGGTCCTTTATACATATTCCCTGACTTGGCCCTTCCCCTCCTTTCCCCATTATCCCCGTCCCCTCTGCCCTCTGGTCACTGTCAGTTTGGTCCTTATTTCTGTGTCTCTGCTTATTTGTTCTGCTTATTTGTTTTGTTTACTAGGTCCCACTCTTAGGTGAACCTGTCTTTCATGTGGCATGTGTCTTTCACTGACTGGCTTACTTCACTCAGTGTGATGCTCTCCAGTTCCATCCCTGCTGTCCCGGAGGGGAAGAGTTACTTCTTTCTGCTGTGTAGTATTCCATTGTGTACAAGTACCACACTTTTTTGATCTTTCTTGATAATT
This sequence comes from Sturnira hondurensis, assembly GCF_014824575.4. Classification (NCBI taxonomy): domain Eukaryota; kingdom Metazoa; phylum Chordata; class Mammalia; order Chiroptera; family Phyllostomidae; genus Sturnira; species Sturnira hondurensis. The sequence goes on from NW_028074503.1 coordinate 33,738,488, forward strand.
ACCATTCAAAGGGATGTCTCCCAGGCCCCTGAGAAAAAGGCATCATTAGCTTTCAAAACTGGCCCTCAGGCTGGAGAAGATTTAGCTGCATTTCAAGGGAACAGAGACACCATTGCAATCACAAGCTTTTTAAAGCAAATGCTCTCAGATAAGGGAGGGTCCTAGAGTCAGAAAAAACCCGTCTGAAGTGACTCTAGCCAAGGGGAGTGGTAAGCTGACCTTGGTAGGCTCATCCACTTACTCTGAGCTCTTGGTACCTTTCTCTAGATACCTGAAATAGGACAACTGTAATGGCATGATCAATAAAATATATTTAAAAATACTTGCTGTGTGCGTGAGAAGGGAATATAAGTCCAATCTCTCCTTTCCCTTGCCCGGTCACTTTCTACTCTCTGTTCACAAACTCCTGCTTTCTTACTCAACGTACTTCAGTTTCCCTGGGGACTTACTTCACCTGCCTTTCTAATGCTACGTTTATTGATGAGCTCATACCTCCCTTTCCTTCCAAAAGAGTCTAAAGAGGCTCAGTCTCATTACCTCTAGCCTTTATAGTCTGAGATCAGCTTCGGGGTTCCTACAGGACAAAGACCATGTCATGACTGAGTTCCAATTTAAACACACCAATGGGTCAGTGAGCACTGCTTTGCCCCCGGCAAAGAAGACCTCATTCAGTGACTCAGCGGCGAAGGCCATAAACACAGAAAACCAAAGAAAACACAGGCTTTTGTGACAGTTCATACTACAGACAACAGAGACTATTTCTCATCATTCTTTGTAGTCGGAATATTCACCTTGTGCCTATATTAAATGCCAAGTATAATTCATTCAAAATTTCAGCTCCAAAGAAAGCAAGGAAGCAAGTACCAGTGTCTACAGGAAACAGTGAGGGAGGCAGCCTGCACAGGTGAGAAAACATTGGATTGTTTCACGTCTGAGCAAAATAAGAGTGTCAGTTGTGGAAATAAAGACAAGCCAAGTTCAAGAAAACATAAATCGAGCTGGGAAGAGTGTATAAAGAACCTGATAGCAAAGGGTCCTGAATTGGCTGAGGATTGAAGACTGTGCAGAAATTAAGTTCAGTCGACTTTTCAGAGCTCAGGTTGTCTTGTGACTTTGGTCACAGGGAAAGACAGAAGTCTGCATGGCGCCATGTTGCTGTCCTAGGGAGCAGTCACTTGCTTCATGGTGAGATGAAAAGAAAGAGGAATAATTGACCTAAGCTCATGAAGAAAGTTTGCTAATGGAAGATTTGGGCAGGACTCAGGAGAGAAAGCAGAAAACAGTGGCTGGCAGCATTCAACTCTGCTGACCTTACTTCACAGGAGTCCCGAGTTCCCAGGTAGGAGTTCAATGGCTGGTTAAATGGGAGGAAAAACACATTGATTTAGAGTGTAGGTGTTTTGCAAAAATAGAGAGAATAACTGTTGACTTGTCTTAATCAGTTATGGTTGATTTAACAAAATATCATAGACTGGATGGCTTGAACAATAGAAGTACATTTTTATTTTACTAATATAATGCACTGGAAGTTAGGGAGAATGAGATCAGGGTGCCAGCCTGTTTCTTGGAGAATGCCTTCTTCCTGATTTGCAGGTGGCCACCTTCAGGGATCATCTCTTTAGTGTTTCTTCTAAGTTAGGTGCTAATCCCGTTCCTGAGGGCTCTACCCTTATGATCTAATCACCTTCCAAAGATTCAGCCTCCAAACACCACCACGTTAGGGCTTCAACCTATGGCCTTGAGGATGGGAACAAACATTCAGTCCGTACCAACTCTAAAACCACGATGGGCTCATGTACTAGTTGATGGTCAGGACCATGACAATAGAAATAGTTACTAGCTGATGCATGCTCTCTTCTTGTCCATTCTGGATGGAAGAAGGTTGGGGTTGCTCAGTTCAGCTCATCACATCTGCTCGGACACGAATGACCAGGGAACTAGAAGATTCAAACCTTTCAGGGCATCATGTGAGTAGATACACAACCAATCTTCTCATTGCATCAGTGGAGGGCAGGAAAGGTTAAGGATGTCTCCTGAATTCGCTTAGTGAGTGATGGAGTTAGGTCAGCCCCCAGAATTTTGAACTTTTGATGCTGATTTTCAATCCAGTGGGTTTGTTTGTTTTGTGTGTGTGTATATATATATATATACACACACACACACATATACACACAATATATACATATACATATGTATATATGTATTGTGTATATGTATATGTACATGTATATATATACACACACACATGTATATATGTATTGTGTATATGTATATGTATATGTATATATACACACACATATATATTTATATAATGTTCTATAAACATATATATTTATAAACATATATGGAAATACAGATATATGTATATATCCCTATAGGTATGTCTGTGTATATATATATGTGTCTATGGAGCATACACACACATATATATCCATATCTATATTAATTCACTATATTCAGGAACTTAGGCTTTTTCTACTTTGATGACAATCTATGTTTCCATAATTATAACAGCAGTATGTGTAAGGGCTGGAATATGAGAATTGTACATCGATAGAAACATCATTGTTATAAACACATAATTTGCTTTTTATTTTTCTGGTTTAAAGCATGAGTTCCTACATCCTCCATAATGGCTTTTGACAACCTGGACGAATTTCAGAGTGGACTTGGAGGACCATGGTAATGAACATTTCATGTTTTTCTGTAAGAGATTGATCGGCTGCTCCTAAAAATAGAATACTAGGCACAGAAAATATCAGAGGCCACCTGGAGTAGTCCCCTGCTCCGGAGCACTTACATTTAGGCCAACACAGTCCTAACCTGTTTGTTTTTTAATCCTCGTATAATGGAGAAGCCACACCCTCTTTGGTGTTGGTTGACTCAAGCATTTCTTCTGACACCTAATGTAAATTTTCCCTTCGGTGATATAAGCTCATTTTTTTGTAGCCTTATCTTACAGTTTCTGTTTCTGCAGCTTTTTACTTTTTCTTTACATCTGATTTCCTTGGGGGATAAAAGTAATCATCTGAATTCCCCTCAGACCTAGTGTTGAAAGGTCTCGGGCAGACTGTATCTTTTCCAGACAGCTTCTAAACCCTAAAGAAATGATGGAAAGGAGAATGACAGAGAGCGGATAGAGGAGATCGCTCCCTACTTCCTCCAGACCCAGAGCAAGAATAGGGAAAGCTCTTTAAAAGGGAAAGGAGAGCCAACAAAAGGGCAGAAAGGGCGAACAAGGAGAAAGAAACAGAGGAAGTCAAGAACCTGCAAAGCTGGCCCTCCTAATGACATGCTGAAACGTCACCAGCCTCCCATGGCCCGGCTCCCTTCGTAACCTGATGGCTGATGTCCCCCCTAATCATCCTTTTCCAGAGGTGAGGAGAGGAGAAGATGTGTAATCGCAGGCTGCCAATCCATCATCCATTTCCAAGTCTGTAAGTATGGGCCGTGGACATTTCCTGTGTGACGGAAGAGGTCAAAGGAAGGAGCACTACTGATAGGGTGGGAGCTGTGTGTCCTGTGGACGCTGTACGGAAGCACGCTGAGTGCATGAGGGCAATATAGAAATAGAATGTTTAAACTGTGGGTCCGGAGGGCTCGCCTCTGGTATGGAATTATGAATAAGGTGCATTTATAAACCGACAGATCTAATTTTGGGGGTAGCCTTACCCAGTTTTGATCATTTAAGAAAGGGTCATTGTTGCTCTTGTAGAAAGTTTTGATGTATTTTTAATATCTTAGTATGATGACCTATACTTTGTTTGACAAGCTAAGAACCATTCATGTCAACCCCACATGGAAGTGTGATTATAGTATTTACTTTTTAAATATTCACATGTTCATTTCCTTCTTTGTTTCTTTTGTGCTTGTGTGGCTTTTATTCTGGCAACATTATTGCCTTGGTAGAAGAGAAGCTGAGGGTTAAGAATGAATGACCATTTCTTTAACATGTAATAGTTTAGAAACATGTATTCCTAATGAAAGAGCTAATCTAGATTACTTTTCCCAAAGTTGTAATTTTATATTCAAAGAAGTTCTTTTTTTTTTTGGAATAAAGGTAAAAGAGGCTGAAGTAAGACACTGAAATAGAGAACAGGCTGACAGTGAGCAGAGGGGAGAGGGGAGGGAATCTCAGGGGAAATAGGGGAGGGATTTAGAGGAACATATATAAAGGATACATGGACAACAACTGAGAAGGGTGGAAATGGGGGGGGAGCACGGGGGTGGGATGGGATGGGAGTAATAGACAGAAAACTGTACTTGAAAAATAATTAAATAAAAAAATTGGAAAAAAAGAGGCTGAAGTAAGAAACCCCTAGTGTGTTAAATTTTTATTATTTCCAGGCAAGGCAAAATTACAACTCCTATTTCTACTGCACTTGGAAGAATTTAAGACCTCCATACCACATTTTTAAAAGGTTAGAGAGAACTGTAGACAGCTGACATTTGAGCGTATGGTCCAAGTGTCCCTCATCCTTAACTATGTGCTTTAAATGTGTCAGATATACCATCGTCGGCTCACCGCAGTGTATAAACTTCCCCACATGCCACCTGGCATTACCCGACCAAGCGAGGGCCTTGTTCACTGTGTTCTCCGTGCTGCCCTGGAAGCTGGTCTTCTTTGCAATTTATCTGCAATTTGTGAGGAGGACCAATCTCACACTGGCAACAAATTGTGTCTACACTTACGTTTCAGATGCCGCTATCACTTTTAGATATTTTTAAGTGATTGCCATTATCCTCTCTTTGGGGACCGAAAAGGAGGGCAAAAATTCAAAACTTGTGACATTTCATGTCAGGTTGCACCTAATCTGATTCTGTATTTGGAAATTCTGAGACTTTGCTGTGGTGTTTGAATTACTCACGTTGTGTTTTCATCCCCCAAATCAAGTTGTCAGCATTAGCAAGCAGTTCCCGAAAGACAGGAAAGAATGCTAGCGGGAAAGGTCACAAAGAGTCTCCCATGATGCAGAGCCAAGCTGCAGGGTAGCTCGGGCCGCCGTCTGAACCTTTGCCGTCCTGAATCCTGCCTGGACTCTGTAGCCTCTGAGTCCTCCCACAGCTGAGGCCAGGTTCTGTCCCTGAGAGTGGGGTCTCTTGTCTTCAAAATCCAAAGGTGGTTAGTAAGCACTGGGGCTCCTTCTTAGTGGGAGGAGGTACAAGTGTAATAAATTTTCCTGACCTTGGGGCAGGGGATATCCCGCCCCCAGCCATTGGNGAAATAGAGAACAGGCTGACAGTGAGCAGAGGGGAGAGGGGAGGGAATTTCAGGGGAAATAGGGGAGGGATTTAGAGGAACATATATAAAGGATACATGGACAACAACTGAGAAGGGTGGAAATGGGGGGGGAGCAGGGGGTGGGATGGGATGGGAGTAATAGACAGAAAACTGTACTTGAAAAATAATTAAATAAAAAAATTGGAAAAAAAGAGGCTGAAGTAAGAAACCCCTAGTGTGTTAAATTTTTATTATTTCCAGGCAAGGCAAAATTACAACTCCTATTTCTACTGCACTTGGAAGAATTTAAGACCTCCATACCACATTTTTAAAAGGTTAGAGAGAACTGTAGACAGCTGACATTTGAGCGTATGGTCCAAGTGTCCCTCATCCTTAACTATGTGCTTTAAATGTGTCAGATATACCATCGTCGGCTCACCGCAGTGTATAAACTTCCCCACATGCCACCTGGCATTACCCGACCAAGCGAGGGCCTTGTTCACTGTGTTCTCCGTGCTGCCCTGGAAGCTGGTCTTCTTTGCAATTTATCTGCAATTTGTGAGGAGGACCAATCTCACACTGGCAACAAATTGTGTCTACACTTACGTTTCAGATGCCGCTATCACTTTTAGATATTTTTAAGTGATTGCCATTATCCTCTCTTTGGGGACCAAAAAGGAGGGCAAAAATTCAAAACTTGTGACGTTTCATGTCAGGTTGCACCTAATCTGATTCTGTATTTGGAAATTCTGAGACTTTGCTGTGGTGTCTGAATTACTCACGTTGTGTTTTCATCCCCCAAATCAAGTTGTCAGCATTAACAAGCAGTTCCTGAAAGACAGGAAAGAATGCTAGCGGGAAAGGTCACAGAGTCTCCCATGATGCGGAGCCAAGCGGCAGGGTAGCTCGGGCCGCTGTCTGAACCTTTGCCGTCCTGAATCCTGCCTGAACTCTGTAGCCTCTGAGTCCTCCCACAGCTGAGGCCAGGTTCTGTCCCTGAGAGTGGGGTGTCTTGTCTTCAAAATCCAAAGGTGGTTAGTAAGCACTGGGGCTCCTTCTTAGTGGGAGGAGGTACAAGTGTAATAAATTTTCCTGACCTTGGGGTGGGGGATATCCTGCCCCCAGCCATTGGCCCTTTAAAATGCTCAACGATGTGACCCACCTCGAAATCTTTGCGGATTTGTCTCTCACCCTTTGGCACCTTCTAGCAAACTTGGGCACCAAGAGCAATTGCTCCTCATGGCCAGGTCACATGACATCCGGCGTGCGTGGGCCAGTGTGGTGCTCGGAAGCATAAGAGGCTCCCTTTGGATTGTGTTATGGTGGAGAGGGGCATCTACATCGATTATTTTAAATGAGACTTTAACATGAAGATTGGTTTAATGAGTATTGAAAGACTGAAATTGAAAAAAAACAGAAGGAAGGTATCAAATTAATATTGAGTAAATGCAGGATGTTGTCCTCCCTTTAGGTGGGGGAAATAATGGAAGAAGTGGGGGTATTAGAATTTAGGGGCTCAGAGGGGGGGCCCTGTTAGAAGAAACAGTGTTTGCCAGGTGGTGCTGCTGTTTCAGGAGCGTGGGGACCCCCACGATGCTGGGACTCAGATCTCCAAGGAAGGTGCCACAGAGCCAGTGCTGATATCGCTGAGGCCAGTACTGGGGCTGTGGGGAGAAACTAGACACGAACCAACTGCGCTTCTAGGACAGGGGACCATTGCTAGATTTCACGTGGCAGAACAGTGAGCTATCCGGAAGAGAAGCGTCCCTCCTTCCTGCTCCAGTTTTCCCATCCCCCTCTGTGCCCCTTCTGGGAGTCACCCTCAAAGACTAAATAGAGTCCCAGCCCCAGTGTAAAAAAGCAAACTTCAGAAGATAGAGTTCAGAACTGAGGGATGCTAGCTTAATAACCAGAATGTCGGCCAAAACAGGAAATAACAGATAGCCACCTCTGCTCAATTCTCAGAAATTTAGATTCACTTTTTAAGTGTGGTATAAACTGGATTTATATAAGGATTTTCCTGGTTCCGGAATAGAGGGATGCCCTCATTCATCCACGCATGCATTCATTCACTCTTTCATTAATTTATTCCTCCTTTCTAAACCAGTTATTGCGAGCATGCTACATGTTACTCACTGTGGCCAGTTGCCCTGTTCTCAAGGCTCTTCAACAAATATTCCATTCAGTTAAACTACAGCAGCCAGTGAGTTAGAAAGAGAATAGGGCAAAGAAAAAAACATGTAGGCCAAGAAAGGAGGTTTTTTTAAAGACTTAAATGCATATATTTATTTTTTAAAAAACATGTAGGCCAAGAAAGGAGGTTTTTTTTAAAGACTTAAATGCATATATTTTATTTTTTAAAATGCAGTTGTCTGCATTTTCCTCCCACCACTCTCCCCCCATCCCCACCTCCCTCCCCTGATTCCACCCCCCTTGGTTTTGTCCATGTGTCCTTTATAGTCATCCCTGAAAACTCTTCCTCCCTTTCCCCCCAGGAAAGGAGTTTCAGTGAGAAGCATGTTTAATTGTTTCAAATGCTAAAGAGAGCTATAGATAGATGAATTAGATGAGTAAAACTGTGACGCTAAAATTAAATTTTTGTCTCTAGTTAGAGTAGAGGAAGCATTTCACTGTTATCAAGGTTATAAGACTTTATTATTCATTGACAGTTTCTCATGAAGAAGAAAAATTACTTTTTAAACAGATATAGTCTGTGTGAGAAATAAGAAAATTACTTGAGGAAGAAATCAGGGAAATTACAATGGAAGTCCATGGTAAACACACTGTTCATCGGTAAAGAGAAAAATGTAAAGTTAACATGTAAATAAGTTGAAAAATGAATGTGTCCTAATTTAGTTCTGAGACTTCTAAGGGGCATTAGTTTGCTTACATGGTGTTTGGTTTCCTATGTTTTGTTTGACTTATTGTTAATTTTTTATTAATTTTTTTACAATTATCTTAATGAAAACATCTTTTATTTACCCCTTAGGGCTGAGGCAGAGTGTAATTTGTAAAAACAAATTATTCAGCACGCGCCCCATCGTGGGGACTGGGACCGTGTTGAGAAGCAGGATGGATTCTCCTGATATGGAAGGAGCAGCCTGGAGGAGCCCAGAAGGGAACTCAGTGTGAGCACGGGGCTCCAGGGAAGCCTCTCATGGAAGGAGGCCCTGGAGGATGGCTTTTACTTTGGATGAAACAGACTCACACCCTTGACTTCTCCACAGCCGACTGGGAAACTTCTCTTCTCTTCTCTTCCCTCTGCAGGGAGCACTGTGCTGGCCATCCTGGCTGCAGAACGTCTTCTGGGACATGCAAAGTGCATCCTGGAGAATCGGTCTTTGCTTAGCAAAAGGGGCATCAAAATAAGCTGTTCTCAGACTGACACTTCATCACAGGGGTTACTGCTTATGTTGGTGTCATTGATCAGCTGTGTAGTGGACTTCACGCCATTCATATCCTGAAATATGTAGACCTTTCTGTTGGCTTGCCACATACAGAAAGCAGAATAAGTCAACGAAAGTAATGATGTTTTGTCTCGAAGAGGAGATTAACATAAAGCTTTCTTATTTCCCCATGTTGATTTGAAAGCTAGGCATTTTCTTCAATGAATGACTACATTACTAGTTGCTAAATGTCAAGTTCAACATCACATAGTAGTAAATTCTTTGCTTGCAGTGATAGCTTACAATAAGGACCACATAGTAAAGTGTAAAATCTTTGGTGTTGACGTGTATTTTGATAGCAGTAGATAATTGTTCTAAAACCATTAAGGAGTGAATTATAGGGCAAAGCCAATTTTCTTTGTAGAGTTTTAGATTTAGGCAGTTATAAAAGTATATTTCAGTAAAAAAAGGTAACTCTGGCTTCAATCATAACATATAAATGTAGAAAAACCTAGACGACAAAATTAGTAGAAGGCAAATCTTTCAGGAATCACATGTTATGTTATCCAATGAATACAACAACTTGTACAACTTTAAGATCAGAATTATTGACAGCACTTTAAGGAGTCTGAAACCTACCTCTTAATTTAAACAACTCTGTATTGCGACCTTATTAACTAACTTTTCTGAGAAAACATCACTTACCAAATTCAGACCCGACACCCCCTTCAAAAACACTCAATAACTCTGAGGTCAGTGGGGTCTCCCTATTGTGCAGGGATCTGTATAACGTTGGCTGGGATTCCAGGTCCATGTGTGTGACAGTCTTAATCCCTCCACTGTGCACGCAAATTCCCAAGGAGGTCCTCTCTTAGGATCATCTCCGTCACCACCCCCTGCGCGTGTATATGGTGTCTGTTTTATTCCATGTCTCCATGGGGCAACACCCAGCCTCCTCACTGGTTTCTACACACACACCTTAAAAACTCTCTTGTACCAAGTGTTTATTAAGTTTCACTCTTTCCGGGAATTCATAGGGGAATACAGGCCATTTACTTTCTCTTCTTTTCTGTCTTCCTCTCTCACCTCCACCTCCCTTTCTCTATCGTCTTCTGCCCTTTTCCAAAGGATGAAAAAAAAAATCCCATTTTACCCAGGATCCACTAGGCCTTCTCCAAAGACCTGGCATCCATGGGACTTCCATCTCAGTAGTTTTATCAAGACTGTCCCCCAGGTAATGTCTTCTATCTCCCACGGAGAGAACAGACTTTCTCCATTTCTTCACATCTCAAAAGTTTCTACAAGTAGTTTTTTCAGTCCTGTATACCCTGTGAGGAGGTGGGGATTGATGGGAGTTCTCACATCTGAGATGAGAAACACGGGCCCAGAGAGGGAAGAAGAGATGTCTTATCTTTACAAGAGGAAGAGAACCAAGGAGTAGATGACTATCCACTTTTTCCGGTTATGTCCTAGAATGCTTAATAGCAAATCAACGGCCTCAGTGGGGCAGCCTGTCATTTCATACCACAGACGAACGTGGACACACCCATTTCTGTTACACCAGGCCTTCCCGGGCTGAAGAAGATGCTATCATTTCAGCAGATGCATATTTAGGTGACTTCTCCAAAAGGTGAGACGTGTGTAACATTCCTCTTCTCTGAAGTACACTGTGTGTGTGGAGGGGGCGGGGGCGAGGGAGCAAGCATGCTGTTCCCAGCCGGCTCCTTCATCAGCAGCATATTTTGGACCAGGCGTCATGTGGAAGCCTCGCAGGGGCTCATGGAACTATGCTCCTGATGCTGAGGTTTAACTGTAAATTTCTGACTCCCCTCCTGTTCCCTGGAGATAACTCTGGATGGATTCCTTCCCTTCCCTTCCATTGAAATATTCACTCTGCTACACGCAAATGAGACTCTTTAAGTGTATGTGTGTTATATGTATAAATGAATGGTTTTGTGCTCTGTCTTAACATGGAGCAGAACTTCCATATAACCAGGATTTCCAGTGCTTAAATTATCTATTGCTAAATTACCTAAAAAATCTCTAAATGAGGCATTCACGTCTTCAGTCTCTGATGTGAAATAACAAACTGCCCCTGAACAAATGACTCCATGCATTCCCGATGTCTCAGTTTGCCAGCTGGGAGAACCTCAGCCCGATCTTCTATTCATCTCCTGAAAACAACAACAAAAAAAACCTCATAATATATGCGCTCAAGAGTAATTGAAAAGTCAACATCATTTCTTTTAAAATATTGTCAAGTGCGACCAATACAAAATACAACTGTAGAAAATGCTTATGAAAAAGGTCAATATCAGTTTATCCAACTGATATTGGATAAATTATCCACTATATCAGTTTACCCAACCGATATAGTGCATAATTCAGAACCATCATTAACCCTTCATCGAAAAGATATGCACAATGAAAACTTTATTAATTCATGCCACTTTTCCAGGTCCTTGAGATGTGAACTTTTTAAAAACATTTTTGGCAAAGGTATCTACTTGTGGTTGCTTTATAAAAAATAACATGTAAAGAGACTCAGTGCACTACATTTTAGATATTTAGTGCAAGAAAGTTTAGGGTTACTGTATAATAGTTCAACAAAGACTTGTAGAAAGCTTATTTTGTGATAAACATGGGGGAACTGGGACTAAAAAGGCGAAGTTCTGATAAACCAGGGGGACAAACAGATGATCTAACCTGTCGTGTGATGTGTCACAGCAAAGGCATGCTATTGTAATAGCTAGTGTTTTGTGAACCCTTATGATGTCCTGGAAATTATCTCTCCATTCTTCATCTTTTTTTTTGTATGTAGTTAATTTGAACCTCAGGAGGACCTCATGGAATATATCTTATGATTGTCCCTATTGTGTAGATAGAGAAACTGAGAGACTAAAATTAGCCAAAATGACATTGCCGGTAAGTGGCAGAAATAGCACTTGAGAGAGTAATAAATTACACCCTGCTCTGTAGCAACAGCAGGAATGATTGATCTGACCGGGAGCCTGGGTCGCAGGGGCAGACCTTACAAGTGAGGTGCACTTGACCTATGCTTGGGAAATGAGGACCATCTTGCCCAGTGATGAAGGGAGAAGGACGTTCTGCAACCAGACATCCCCAAACAAAAACACAGATGTGTAGAAATGCCTGAAATATTTAAGAGGCAGCAGATAATTCAAGAGTTGTGTGGTGGAGACAGAAGAGAGGGAAACAGCTTCTGTGACTTCAAGAGTTTCCCGCCCCCAGGCCAAGAATGGCATGTCTTTCAAAGTCTATGGATTCTTTCAAGTCTAACACAGTGACGTTTTTCTCCATTTTCATCATAAATATTCATACGGAGCAGCACCACGCCACGTGCTACACCGCTTTCCCCAGTGTTGCCCTTCCCTAATGGGAAATGAATGGATGCACGTGTGTGAATGGGTACAGATCATTCGTATACACGATCAGTTTTGCTAAATAAAGTATTATTTTTCTCTAGATGCATATGAGTAAGTTGAAAATACTAGCTTAGATAATGAGCAAACAGGCTAATGTCCAATGAAATAATTTTCAACCTCAGGAAGCCTGGCTTCTTCGCTTCATTAGTTTTTAATTAAGCCTCTGTCTGATTAAGTTCCCCATCTCTTTTCACAACCTTTGCCTATAAAATTTCTTTCATTTGGTCCCTGGCAGCCTCCAAACAAAGTGAAAAGCAATATTGTTTGTTGTCTGGTATCTTCCTTGTGCACAGCATCTATTATTTTAGTTTGAAATGTAATGTAAAAAAAATCAGAAAAGCAATTCAATAGGATGAGAGCAAACTGTTCGACTGTCTAGAATGTTTAGAAACTGTGGGTCAGGACCTCTTTGAGAGCGCGGGCCTCCCCACAGGGCAGAGGAGGAGGGCAGAGGAGCTTTCCTGGGTTTCTGAACCTGACTCTGGTCTCTCTCGAAGACACCCAAAGGGGAGTCTTGGTTTCCTGCAAGTAACTGGAAGCCCTGTGAGGCCCTGCCCTTGGTGGGGCCTGTTGGGGCCCCCTCTCTGGCTCTCTTCCTATTGCACACCCACTGAGAAAGAAGGGGCAGAACCGGCTCCATTTCCCTCTTTCGGATCATGCTCCAGACCTCCAAATTCTGGCCCCCAAGTCCCGAAGGTGGCTTCCATAGCCTGTCCAGGCCTCTTCACTGCCTGTCCTCCAGAGGGTGGGCTTAGCTGCTGCTTGCCCACCCTTGACCAGGTGGTATCCTGTGGGCAGCTGACAGCAGGGGCTGGGGTGGAAAGAACTTGGAATGGGCAGTTGTCTACTGTACGTTCCTCTGGCCGTCATGCCAGGCCTCTCTCGGCGCAGGCCCGAGCTGGCAAAAAGAAGAGAGGACGGGAGACCTGTGGGTCTGAGGCTGTTGTCTGCACCCTTGCCCCAGGCTCTGCACATGGCATTCGTGAGCATTCCTAAGGCAGAGCATGCAAAGCTTAACGTGGAGCAATTGTGGTGCATACACCCTGCACCTCACATTTCCTCCAGAAGCTGGACTTAATCTTTCATCCCCTCACTCTCCTTCATTTCTTATTTATGGAGCAAATATTTATGCACAACCATTGTAGGCTTCTGTGAGCTGGCATGGAGAGAGAATGCCCAGAGAGGAGCAGCTCTGGGAAGATGAGTTTCCGAAGGCAGACGTGGTCACCTGGGATATACGTGGTCAGGATGTCTCAGTGTGAAGGCTGAGGGTGCTGAGAAGCTCTGTAGGGGAAGGTCGGGGGCCTTCCTGGAGGCGGTGCCAGTGATATGGCCGAGGCAGAAATGAGTTGGCGTGGGCTGAAAAGTGTGTGGGGAGCGAGGTCATGGCAATGATGGGGGAAGGTTATTCCCAAGGACTTTGTTCTGTGAAGGGTTACAGCTAACACACCGAAGCGGCTGTGGCGGGAGTGGGAGTAAGGCAGAGAAAGGGGCCGAACTGGGGGGATGGCCTTCGTTCAAAGGGCGCTGAGCCCCCAGGGTTCTGGGTGCCGCGCGGTGCGACGTGTCGGTGTAACACCTGCCTTAACTCAGGGTTTGTGCAACAAGTTCGATTTCAGCAACGAAGTGTCGGGCTTCAGGGTTAGCAATAAGGCATTTTTTGGACAGCTAATCAATACGACGGTTCCACTCCCCTCCTCCCCAATTTTGTAATTATCCGCAGAGCTATTCCCAGAACAAGGGCTGGGCCCTTTCCTCCGCACACGGAGCTGGTAGTTCTGTTCCCCAAGTAGACTCCCTTGCTCCCTAAATTTTTAATTTATTAACGGTTACACCTGAAAGCAATCACTCTTGCAATCAATTCCCTCACTGAGACATCTGCCTTTTCAATTCAGACAGCTAGCAGTGAAGAAACACGCCGGGGAGCAGAATTATGTTCTGTTTTAGAGAGTAGAGAGGTTCACGGAAACACGCTTCTGACACCGGCGCCGTGGTCTGCACCGCAGAGGAGCCGGCTCCGGCGGGGAGACCTCAGCCCTGGTGGCTCTGGGTCGCCTGGCTCACCTGTGAAGATGCATGCTGCTCCTCCATCCCTCATCCACCCTCCAGGATTAACCCTTTAGAGAAGCTGCTTGGGATCTGCAAGCTCTGAGATCCTTCGTCTTCACTGTGCTGTTTTTCTATGGCACCTGTTTGCAAGCCGTTGGTGGTTTGAACATGCTCTAAAATCATTTAGCTTCTGCGGTCTTAAGGTGCCATGTTGCAAGTCAGTTAAGAAGCCTTCAGGAGAGGAGGACACTCATGCTAAGGCTCCTGCAAGCCTCGTTCTGAGTACTGAAGTCTGGGGCAAATGTGGGGTGAACGTGTTAGGTAAGGTAATACTTTTATTCCTCGTAAGAAGTGTGTATGAGGCAGACACTGCAGAAAATATGCTATTAATATACTGCTATTTTTTCCTTTCTTCTCTAGAATATCTGGGTCCGTTAGGGGTTGGGTTTTTGGCCACGGCTGGTGGACAAAGCCGGTGGAGGCCCAGGATAACGGAAACAACACTGAGTCCTGCAGGCCCCGCCTGCTCACAACCCTCTGCCAGGGGCTGAGCCTGAGTGCCGGGGCTGTTTGTGGTTGCTGCCCTTGCAGGGGTGGTTGCAGACCCAGGGCTTGGGCTTCTCGGCAGACTTCTTTCTGCGCCGCCCGCCCCCCGCTGCCCAGCTACACTTCCCTTGTCAGAAGAGCGAGTGGGGAGAAAAATAAGCCTCTGAAAGCTTGTCTTCATTTCTGCAAGGGAACAAAAAGATTACTATAATGACTCACCACCCAGGCAGCCCACACTGTCATGTGCAGGGCAGAGAGAGAATGGAACGTTTGGTGGGGTAGCAGTGTTTCAGGGAGCCCTGGGCAGAAGGGAGTGTGAGAAAGAATCTGTGTTAAGATTTTTTCTAGATGAGACTCGCCTACCCCTTCATAGTAAGCTGTGCTGCATTGTGAGATCATCCCAGGACTTAGGAGGGCAAAATGCCACAGGACCGCGGGCTTCTTTGCGGGGAATCAAGACATTCGTTACTAACTTATTAGTAACGAATAAGTTACTGGGTGTACACCTGAAACTAATATAATATTTAATAATATTAAAAAGCAAAAAAATGGCATTTTGGAGCGAGACTCTGTTTAATCCTTTGCACAGCAAAACTAAGAAAGTGTACTGCAATCTCATATATTGTGGGTTGGCCAGAAATCCGTATGGTTTTTTCCATAAACGAAAAGACACATTTTTCATTTTCACCAATAACATGATTGATTGGGATACTTTGAGTATGTCAGCTATCTCCCATGTGGTAGAACGTTGGTTGTTCTCAGTTAATGTCTCAATTTGGTCGTTATTGACTTCAACTGGTCTACCCAACCGTGGAGCATCGTCCAGTGAGAAATCTCCAGCACAAAATTTCACAAACCACTTTTGACACATTCAGTGGGTCACAGCACTTTCTCTATACACTGCATGCATCTTTTTTTGAATTGCAGTTGTGTTTTCACCCTTTTTGAAACAGTAAAGCATAATATGCTGAAACTGTTGTATACTTTCTTCCATCCTCAGTATTAAAAGGACTATGCAAAACTCATCAATTTTGGTAAGTTTCTTTAAAAAATGCCTGTTGGTATGACAGCTGTCACAATCTTCAGAATTGTATTGAGTGAAGTTAAAGACAACTAAGCACTATTAGAGCCATCTCACGGAAAAAACAAACAACCCGGAGTCTGTAAGATATGTGGAACAGAAGAGCGTGTCCCAGATGTGATAAAAAAAGGAGGAAAAACAAACGATTCTGCATGTCGATTCACTCAGTAACTGTAAACTACAGGAGCAGTCGAAAGCCGTCAGTACCTATCACGATAGTCATGTTTTGTGACTGTAATTTTCAGAGGTTTCATAGTTCTTATGTATAGTTTAATATACATTTTTAAAGCTTCATAACATTTTATTTCTGTGTATAGATGGTATTTAAAAAGTTGTTCTTTGTAAAGCAAAAGAGCGGTGCTTTGCAACAAAGGCACTTATCTCTTTCCATGGAATTCAGAAAATTCAACTGAGGAGCCCTGTAATTTGTAAGATGACAGAACACCCTCACATTTAATCTTATTTGTTATGGTTGCCTCAAATTGATTAGTCGGGGGATGGACCATTTGTTTAGGTCCTGGGGTTACAAATATTCTATCTCTCAGCTTTCTCATCAGCACGGAGAAGACAATTTACAAAGCATTACCCCAAATAAACCAACTCTTTTAGACCTAAGTGATTCCTCCATAGTTTCTGCTATAAACTGAGAAATTGTTTCCTCCTGAATTTCATATCGTCCCCCACGCGATGGTATTGGATTAGGTCATGAGAGCGGAGGCCCCCTCACACACCAGCTCCCTCTCCATGAGGACGCTGAGAGAGAAAGGCCATCTCATCTGTGAATCAGGAGGTGGACCCTCCGCACACACCTTGGGGTGCCTTGACCCGGGACTCAGCCCCAGAAATGTAAGCAATAAATTTCTGTTGTTGATAAACCACCGGTCTATGGTGATTTTTTCCACTAGCACAAACAAGACAATTTTCTTTCTTTCTTTCTTTTTTAAGATTTTATTTATTTATCTTTAGAGGGGAAGGGAAGGAGAGGAGAGAAATATCAATGTATGGTTGCCTCTCGTGAGTCCCCCACCGGGAACTGGCCTGCAACCCAGGCATGTGCCCTGACTGGGAATCGAACTGTGATCGCGTGGTTCGCAGGCCCGCGCTCAATCCACTGAGCTACACCAGCCAGGACAAGACAATTTTCTTTTAATTAAAGATAATTTTCTTCTTAAGAGGAGACTAATCCTTCTGCTGTCTTATTTCCTGTCCCCAAGAGTTGGCTTACGGTATTCTATTTCCATATTAACCAATGATTATTTGCATCGCACCCTGTTCAGACGTTAAGGGCTGCCTCTTGGGGTGACAATCTTGGAATGCCACACTGCCTTGGACTGTCTTTCACTACCACCTCTGCGTTAAGAAGCAGTCCGTACAAATAGCCACTTAGAGAATAAGGAATTGGTTGGGCTCTCTAAAGGTATTTTGGAGGGCAAATTCAAGGCAAATTAGAGGCATGGGAAACAGCCCTGAATATGGAAATTTGTGGGTAGCTTTCTGGAAAAGTCTTAGTTACATTTTTACTTCCAGTTTTCTTTTCTCTGCAAGTAGGCCGGGTTCTTCCTGCCGCAGTGCTCTGTCGCTCTTTGCCTGCATTCGTAACACTCAGTGAGAGCTGCAGGCTTAATTTCGACGCCTCCTAGATTCCAGTTTCCATTGAAGGCATGGGCTAATTTTGTTCTTGTTTATTTTGCTCTTCTCAGTGTCTGATAATGTGTCTGGCACCTTCCAAGGTGCTCAATAAACAATTCACTGAATCCCAGTGAAGCAGGGACTCTTCCGAAATGAGAGCTACTCCATTGTTTTCCTTAGTGGACTTGGAAAGTCTTTAAAAATATACTCATTGAAAGTGTATTAAAGTCTGTGTATGCTGATCCCAACATTTCTGTCCTGTCTGGTTTGTTTCTATTATCTGTTCCTCCCTCCTCAACCCACAAATAATATTGTTTTACTTCTTTGCTTGTTTGTAATTGTTTTTTTCTTAATTCTCACATGAGAATATGTTGAGAGAGAGAGAGAGAAAGAGAGATGAGAGGAACATCGGTCAGTTGCCTCCCATATGCACCCCGATGAGGGATCAAACCTGCAACCTAGTTATGTGCCCTGACTGGGAGTCACATCTGCCACCTTCTGGTGTTTGGGATGATGCTCCAACTGTGGCAGACGGAGACAGGGTCCAGGCTCTTGGTGATCATGAACAAAGAATTGAACTGACTACACAAACAGAGTTAAGCGAAGGAAGAAGCAACGCACACGAGACTTACTAAGAAAAGTTACAGGAGTGGGCCACCTGTGAACAGAGAATGCTTCCCTTCTTTTGACAGATTACAGGCTGTATAGGGCTTTTACTCAAACTTCTGCACAGGCAATCTCCCACAATCCTCCTTGATTGCCCACTTAGGGTAGAAACTGCAATGCTACTTTATTAATGAGTCAAAGGTGCAACTGAAACCCTGGTGTGCAAGCGTGGCTCCTTGCAGGTGTCACACGGCGATTCTCGGAAATCAGGATGCTGACTGACAAGAGCCCCCGTGTCTCAGGCCTTCCCCATTTCTCTTCTATCTCCTGCCTCACAACCAACTGGACCATCCAGCCAGGGCGTGTTTGTTTGTAGTTTTGATTTTGTGTTGGATTCTGGAGCCTGCTATGGATTTTATTTTCTTCCTTTAAAGAGTGTCAAGTTTTTGTTCTAGCAGGCTATTAATTTACTGCAAATCAGCTCAATTCTTTGGGGGCTCGTTGAACTTTGTAAAGATAAATCAAGGATAGTCTTCCTCTAAGACCCGAGTGGCCCTGCTTCTCGGGCTTTCGGTGTCTCAGGGAAATGCCCGAGGTGTTCAGCCAAGTGTCTGCCTTCTGGAGTGATTCGCTCAGCCTCCTCAACTTCAGCACTCCCCCTCCCCCCACTGAAAGAAAATCCGATAGCCTCACTATGTTCCTCTGAAATGTTACTTTCAGAATAATGGCTTCAAATGGATAGAAAGCTTTTAAAACACGGGCTCCCATTTAAATGCGTGTTTCACACCAGGCTTTCAAATGTCCGGTGATTCAGAAATACCTTTAGGTAATATCCTCAAAGTAAATTTCAGCCATTGATTGACAGAAATGAACTCATAGGGTGTTGAAATATACATCTACCGTTTATTGCCACATCCACTCAAAAGCACTTTGCAATGTGGAGCCAAATCTGCTAGAATTGCCCTTTGGACATGTTTGTCTTGTTGGATTCAGGATGTATTAATTTCTGGCTGCCAAGGGTGCAGTTTGCTTCTCTTTGGCGTTCTCAGTCTGAACTGACATCTGCTACAAATACGACCTAACAAAGCCGTTTTATTTTCCTAAAGCATGACGTGACCCAAGGCAGTCCAGGCAAAAAAAAAAGAAAAAAAAAAAACAGAAAGAAAAATAAAACAAGAATGGCCACGATTTCAAAATGGAATAAATTTTTAAAGGAACCCATTATTTTCATCAGAATTTGGGAACGTGAGATATAGATGCTGTGTTCTCTTTACCCTGCAATCCTGTTTACTGCAGCTGCCGACTCCGAGGACCCCATCAAGAGCCTTGGCTTTGACTTAGGCACTTTGTCCCCTTTAACAGGAAGATCAGAAGCCTGAGATCTTTTNTCCTAAAGCATGACGTGACCCAAGGCAGTCCAGGCAAAAAAAAAAGAAAAAAAAAAAACAGAAAGAAAAATAAAACAAGAATGGCCAAGATTTCAAAATGGAATAAATTTTTAAAGGAACCCATTATTTTCATCGGAATTTGGGAACGTGAGATATGGATGCTGTGTTCTCTTTACCCTGCAATCCTGTTTACTGCAGCTGCTGACTCCGAGGACCCCATCAAGAGCCTTGGCTTTGACTTAGGCACTTTGTCCCCTTTAACAGGAAGATCAGAAGCCTGAGATCTTTTATGAATTTCCCCTGAGGGAGAAAGAGGCTAGTAACACAGAATAAATTTAAAAGCCTGGCAAATTAAAAAAAAAGTCTATCACCAATGTTTGATGATTTGATTGAGTGGGGCAAATTGGATTTCAGGAGCAGCACAGAAGTGAGAGGTCAAAGGCTAATCTCCCTTGAGTAAGGCTCTCTCAACACAACAAGGAAATCAGTTATCGGCTGTGACAATAGGAAGAAGCAGGAAACAGCCCCCGAGGAATACCTACCTCCTGAACTCTAGTTCTTAGCCCCATTTCAAATATTTAGGGCCCAGATAGACCACATCACCCCAGAAAGAAAATACTAGTGAGTGAAAAAAGTAGAGCCATGAGTGTCTGGAGACATTAGATTTGATTACAGTAGTCCTCATTGGAAGTTGTACACACTGGTCTATTCTGTTAAGTTGTATCCCAGATGTTCACGTCTCACCCTCACATAACAGCACATGGAGGGGATGAAGCTGCCCCTGGTGAACTTTAGAAAACTGGAGCCCGGAAACTTTCAGGCTTTTCACAAAACTCACTTTTTGTGAAACTTTGTCCGAGATCACTAAAGTAATAAATGGAAGAGGCTTAAAATTTTGAACTCTGGATCTTTGTCTTATCTGCTACAAAATAATATCATCACCATAAAACACTGAAAAGAAGATCTCTTTATGGTTACCTGTAATATTTTTTGACTACAGAAAAGTACAACAAAATGTCAATTTTGCCTTTTTCTACTCAATATTTCCCTTACTGACATACTGCAGGTCAGGTGAAACTGAAAAATACAAGATGTAATGATATCATACAGCCACAGACCCAGATTTTTTAAAAATATATCCAGGAAGACTTCCAAGATGCCAATTTAAATTCCCCAAAGCAGGGACTTATTTACATTGTATTTCTGACTCAATAACAAACCAATGGGGAAACCACAGGTTTGTGCCAAACGGCCGTGGAGACGACAATTTATCCCAGCATCTAGAAATGCTTGAAATACAATATTCAATTTTCCAAGGAAATACCAACTTAGAATAAATGCTAATTTGAGGCTGAAAACTCACAGAATATATGTTGGCAAATGGACAGCATTTGTACCTCAAATCGAAAAATTCTCTCTCAGCGAAGAGAAAACACACAATTGGTCATCCAACCAGCCTTGGCTCTGGAAACCCAAGGAGGCGAGGACCACAAGCAACGCAGAGAACTGCATCTGGAGGTTTCTCAGAGATCCAGGGATGAGACAGGGTGACTAAGTCGCCTTGAAACCTGAATGCAGATACAGGATGGGGCACCCATTTTGGCTAAGGGTACAGATTCCCCAAGAGGAGAAGGAACTGGAAAGTGATGCTCAGGCACGTGACAAAGGAACACCTGTATACTGGATCTTTCAATCATCCACCTGTCCGTCCCAGGAGTGATGGTTGTCAGCGCCTGCACTTTAAATGTACAAAACCCAAAACATGAGGTCATGGAGGTGTTGGAGGGACAGTGAGCATGAAACATGGTCCGGTCTCACTTTGACCAACATGCAAATGATCAATTTTGATGCAACTTCATTGTTACTATTATTAATAGAGGTAGAAATAGCGCGGTTTATATCCTTAAGAAGAACAATGTGCACTGTTGGTTTAGTTAAAAAATGGTTTTATAAATAAGGTAATCTGTGACTTGGACTGTGAGGAAGAATATTATTTTGACATAAGAAGAAATGGAGAAAAGAAAATAAACTTCATGCCAAAGAGAAAGTAGAGAATGTAGAAATTTTAGCATGTTTGTCTCTTTTGAGAATCTGTTTTAAAAAATATTGGAAACCTCTCCCCTGAAAAATGCACATATATTTGTCCCCTAAGCAAAGTTTACTATATAATTTCAGGGGCATGGTCATCTTTTCTTAAACTAGGTTTACCACTGCTACCGGGATCTTACTTGCATGTTGAATTGGCCCTTCTGGTCCTTGCACTGACCGTCCTCAGAAGTGGACACAATGACTTTGTTTCTCAGGTCCTCCTTTCACCGTCCGAAGCATTTATGTTTAGTTTATGGCACCATGGCCCTAAACTGAGAGTCCACCTCCTAGACAGGGGCCATTTCTCAAATTCAGTGCAGTGCTTCCTTTCGGGAGGTAATTTTATGGGCCTTTTTTATTCCTCTCTATTCATTTTGGGGATAATTGTTTGCATTTGTAATATGTGCGAGGACAACATCTGCCTCCCCGTGAGTTCCTGTGTTCACTATTCAATGAAGCAATGAAGCACCGGGGACGCAGCACCATGTCTCAAAATGCTGCTGCTAGTCGGTAACACTTCACGCTCGGGATGTTGCATCTCTTGCACCCAGAGTCTATTAATCTCGAAAACGACACAGGTCAGGTGGTTTTTGTTATGTGGCCTTAAAGAACACCGTGGACAGGTGGAGCGAGGAAAGAAGGGAATTCAGTCAGGGCCTTCTCATTGGATCACTTTCGCACAGTATGTTTGGGAGTGGATATTAAATCAAGAAATAAATTAGTTTGTTAATATAGTGTTTTATTTACTACATTACAAACTTAGACTGCCAATCTCCGGAACAAGGTAAATCCGTAAGATTACCAATCTGGTAGACCAATGAAGATGGCCCGTGTCCACATGAAAAGATATCAACCTTACCAGTAAATTGAAAATGATAAAACACAGAAAAAGGAAAGGATATTTTTATTCATTTTGATCCAAAGATGAAAGATGAAGGATAATACTTGGTACTTGTTAGGGAGGTTCAACAAAGAGTAGAGATTGGTGTAAGTTTCTGGAGGACAATTTGGCAAATTATGACAAAATTAAAATACATATATATAGTTGGCTTAGCAGTTTCTCTTTTTATAATTTATACTAAGGAAATACTATACATTTATAAATAAGTTTGGACAAAATGTTCATCGTTTAAAAGTTTAGCATTGGAAAATTGGAAACTAACAAGGCCCCTACAATAAAGGAATAATCTACTGACTAATATGTTCTATGAGCCTATAGATAAGGGCCTGCAATGTTTATATGTGAAATGTGTGTGTCTATTTACTATTATGGAAAGGGGTTTACAATGGTAAATGGTGAAGGAATCATTTGTCAGTTGAAAGATATTTGCTATAACAATTACAAATGTGATCCGTTTTAAAAATTATGTTTATATGTATTTTACAGGGGAAAGTTTGGAAGCATATTTTGAGGAAGGTCAAGTTGTTCTGTCTGGGTAATAGGATTTTTAGGTTCCTTGTCCTATTGGCTTATCTGCACTTTCTCAGCTTTTTCAATTAACATGTTATTTCTATCATGGAAATGATGGGGACTGTCTAGCATGCCAACAAAAATCATGGTTCATTTAATATTTTATTCCATAACTTCGATACAGGCACGTTTCAACTGCGAGTATTTTTCAGTTCGTTTTTTCTTTGCTCTTCCGCACTGTGTGTAACAGAAACCCTAGGCCAGGTTAAGAAAACCAGGTGAGAAGATGTGGGTAGAAAGTCTATCTCAAATTCCACCCGTGGAAGCGATGGAGCAAGTCTGTGATGGCACGTCGGCCAATTCGAGATGTGGGAAACAGAAAATGTGTCATCTGGTCAAAATAAATGTTCAGATAAGACAGTAACAAGCACTATACTGTCCCATAATGAAAAAGGAAATTTCCTTTAGGAAAATTTTAGAAAAAGAGATGAGTAGAAGGACTATTTTACAATTTCTACATTTCTTCCTTTCTCGCAGTGAGGCCCGAGAACAATTTTCATGACAGCATTCAGCGGATGTTTCCCATAGAGATGAATCCTGCCCCTGATTCTGTCAGGAAAAACAGCCGTGTCCGCCCCTGTGGCCCTGTGTCTACTGAGCCAATGGAAATCAGGCCTCATTCATTCATTGTTAGTCCTTCACCAAGCAGGCATTGAGTGCCTCTGAGAGACCCCGTAAGAGGGTGAATGTCATGATCCCAGTCATTGTCATGGAGGAGTTTGGGAATAATTTGCAACAAAAACATACACGTGAAAACAGTGAAGTAGCAATGAAGAGGTGTGTGTTCTCACCCATCGACCACCGGGGCATCCACTTAGGAAATGGTGAAGAAGATAGGAAGAAGAACCTCTGCTGACTGAGCACTCCAACAGCAAACGGGACTTGTGATAGAGGATGGAGAGGAAGAGGCCCGTCCAAAAAGAGGAAGACACGCAGCCATGTAAGGAGGGTACCACTCGCTTTTTAAATGATTTCTTAGCTGAGTTTTGTGGGAGTGGCCAGGTAGGCAGTGTTCTCTTGGACCTGAGTGGAGAGGTAGGAAAAGGTATGTGGGGATAAGAAGGACTATAAATAGCTGACTTGAAGATGCAATATTTACTGTGTTATGTTTTATTTATTCATTAAACATGTTTACTGAATGCCTGCTATATCCCAGAAAGTGCTCTGTGCATTGACACTATTGATAGTTCCCATTTCTATAAAACTATTAAGAATATGGTTGTAATAAAAGTTTTATGATTACATTCATCTTCCTCTCTGCCTACATATAAAATGCAGCTTATTATTAGCACATAGGTCCACTAAAATAAAGTAAAAAATAAAAAGATGTAATTTATATTGCAATGCCTTTCAAATGAGTTCATTATAGAAACAATAAATAGTACTGTAGCTTCTTCACGTGAGTCTTTCTTTTTAGCCACATACTGTGGTGTGATGGCTTTCAACTTCTTTGGAACAGTAAGAAATCTATTTTATATCAAACCTCAGCATACATGCATAAACACAAACACAAAAGTTTCTAGAGAATACAGAATAAAGAGGTGGAATTAACAAGCTTAGGAAAAGATGGGCAATGTAACAAATGGTATTGGGACAAAGAATCCATGTGTCCTTACATCACACTGTACAGCGAAATTGAATGTGATAAAATTGAATAGTAACCATAGGTCCCTGGACAAAGAAAACACTCTGCTTTTACTCAGTTAGTTCCTCTGCTGACTCATTGATTTGGATTGACGGTAAGAGGAGGATGTTTCTGGGATACTGTCCAAGGAAGCCTTAGTTACCTTTTAACTTACCACCTTTTAAGGGGTTGCCAAAAAGGATGCTATTTTTTTGAAAAGATGGCCTTCTTCCTTTTTGAATTGAATTTATTGGGGTGACATTGGTTAGTAAAATTATATAGGGCTCAGGGGTACAATTCTATAATACATCATTTGTGTGTTGTATTGTGTGTTCACCACCCCAAGTCAAGTCTCCTTCCATCACTGTTTACCCCCCTTTACCCTCTGCTACCTGCGCCCCCAACTCATTCCTTTTTGTCTATGTTTATGACAGGGGTGTCAAACTCATTTTCACCAGGGGCCGCATCAGCCTCACAATTGCCTCCAAAGGGCCGAGTGTAACTTTAGAACTGTATAAATGTAACTACTCCTAATAGTTAAGCGAGAGCTTGGCGCTACCGCTGGATAAAACAAGGTGGAAGGCCGGGTTCGGCCCATGGGCTTTGTGTTTGTCACTTGGGGTCTACAAGTTTGTTTTCTCTTCATTGCTTTACCCTTTTCACCCAGTTTATTTCTTAAACTAAATCTCTACAAAAACTGTATCGCCTCAATTTTTTGCTTGTTTATCTTTCTCTTTATACATTCACCTGATTGTCTCCTTCAATTTGGAGTTTGACTTCTATGGTCAAGAAAACGACCCTTTCTTCCATTAAATCTTGGCAACAGAAATCCAAGCCAATTAAGAGGCACACTCGAATCGCAATAAACATTTGAGCCCGAACCACTGACCCTTCTATTTTCTTGTTGTTCGATTCCATGGTGGTACAGAAAATAGACGCCCAAGCCCTTGGTATCCAAATTGATATCAGAAGGAATTCACCGCAACACCAGGGCCCCTGTGAGCAGGTACATGGGGTCAGTCCAGTACTGTTCTAAAGGGAAACCTTGCTTTGCATTTTAGCAAACACTCAAAAGCCCCTCAAAGGAAACAAACACCATCCAACCAGCCCACCCTAAATAGGAGAAAGAAAGCAAGCTGAAAATTGGTAGAAGAGTTGATCTCGCTACATGTTTATGTTAATAGGGTATTTGACTTTTGAACGCTTCATAAACCTTGTTACGCCCTGCGCTATTTGAGGAAGTAAAACAGCTGGAACACTGCCAGGAGCCTTAATTGGAATCAGCTTAGCAGGGGCTGACAAGGTTTCCTAGTGTTTAGTTCCAAACTTACTATAAAAATGCAAAATTATGTGCCATTTCTTTTTCACTCCTCTTTGGTTTCTGCCTGTAAAGGTAGGACTTGGCTGCATTAGGAAATAAACTCTCATTTTTCCCTTTTCTGCCCCAGGCTGGTGCTCTGAATCTTGCCGCCTGGTATTGTCTCTTCCAATTAGCGATGGCCTCACTTCTCAAACCACAGAGAATGTCATAGAGATCCGTCCCCCACAAGTTTGGATTATTGACCATTGCTCAAATGGCCAGCCCCCAGTCGCATTACTGAGCCGAATGGTCAGCAGCAGAGTGGTTAAGCAAGGCCTCCAGACTACGGTAAAACATAGCTCTGAGGCAGGGGCTTTTAGGATTTTCCCACCAAAGGATCACCATTGCTATTGGTCAGCTATCACAAGCAGGCTCTCTTTTATTGCAAGTCATGAGAAAGAGGAGAGTTTTACGCTTTCTTTCATATTTTAGGGGATTAAGTGATTTTCATTTTGTTTTTGAGTTGGGCGCTTCAGCTTCAATTTACTCCAGTGTACTAACCTAGTATGGCTTAGTGCACTGTTACTTGTCATTGAAAAAAATTCAGTTCCTTAAAAAATGTTAAGTGCCTACTATGTGCCAGGCAATGTGTTGGGTGCTAACGACATAATCCCTGTCCTGAGATTATTAATCTGTTTGAGATGAACGAGAAATCCTGACAACTCAGAATTTCAACTCTGAGCAGGGGTATTCAATATTTTGGCATCTCTGGGCTACGCTGGAAGAAGAAGAGTTATCTTGGGCCACACATTAAATACATTATGACACATTAAAAGAAAAAAAATCTCATGTTTTAAGTAAATTTATGATTTTGTGTTGGGCCTGAGTCATAGTCATCCTGGACCACCTGTTGTCTGCAGGCCGTGGGTTGGACATCCCTGCAGGAAACCCAGTCATCAGGGGACACGCACAGTCAGACTCTTCTCTCAGAACTCAACCAAGTTCCCACAGTAAATGTTGGAGAAAAATCCACTCTTGCTTCCAGAGGAGGGAAGGGGAAAGGAATTCTGAAATATGCTAGAGCTCTCTGTTCTTAGGGAGACCTGCAATAAGGAAAAACTAGTCCACCATAGCCTAACCTGCTGGGGCATTATCACAGCCTTACGGAACCAAGTGAGGGAAGTACCCAACCTCAGTAGGTTCTAGCCACCCTGTACCACCTACAAGGAAAGAAAAAAACTGAGAAAGTCTTGTGAGGTTCACAGTCCGGGGACACAGGCTCATTAAAAGACTGAGACTTATTCATACCACTATAGAATTCTCCCCTCCCCAAAACCTCAGCACCATAGTACAAAAGGACTAGTTAATACAAGTTTCTTTGACCTGGTAATCACATCCAGGTATCAAGAAAACACCGCAAGACTGCTAAGGGAAAGAGCCCAAACCGAAGACACAGAGCAACCATCAGAATCATACATAACAGGGAGGCACATGGTGATAGGAAAATGCTCCTTGCAGTTGGCAATTTAGAGACAATGTTACTGTTGCTAGAGAAGTTTCAAAAGATTAATGAGATGAAAGCCAGGGAGAAAAGCTGGCTGCCGTATAAACAGGAGGGCTAATGTGACAGCTAGGGCACACGGCTCTTTTGAGAGGCCGCGCTGCCACGGTGATGTGGGAGTTCTGTTCACGAAAGGAATGTGCAAGTGCGGTTTTTACATGCACGTATGTAAGGAAAAGGCTTCCATGTCAGGCATGTCTTTCTTACTTTCCCTTTAAATATTCCTTTTTTTTAAAGCTAGGAATTTTTTTAAAGATTTTCTTTATTTATTTATTTATTTATCTTTAGAGGAGAAGGAGAGGGAGAGAAACATCAATGTATGGTTGCCTTTTGTGCATCCCGTGCTGGGAGTTGGCCTGCAGGGAACCGGCCTGCAACCCAGGCATGTGCCCTGACTGGAAATCGAACCTCGATCGTGTGGTTTGCAAGCCCGCGCTCAATCCACTGAGCTACACCAGCTCAAGGGCTAAATATTCTTTTGAAATTAAACTGTGGGTCTTATTGGCTCTTGTAGATTTTTGTAGATATAGGAAATATAGATTTTTCTTTAATCAATGGGAGCTAATGTAAGTCTACAGATATCTTAAAAACTGAGACCAGACCCAGAGGGCAGCTGTGGGACAAGAGTTTGGTTCTCTTTTCAAGCTTATAGTCATTCCGTATTTTTCAAAATTTATTTTATGAAGAGTTGGGAGGAAGCTGGAAGACAAGGGGGTATGATGATAGTAATTTCTTTTATTTTATCAGCAGCTCTTCTCTGGCCCCAAATTTTGCCCTTGAGCCAAAAGGGGCCGAACAGCAGCTAACTCAACAGATCTTCCTTAGAAGACAGGTCACTAACCCTCAACTGTTACAACTTGAGCATGCACCTTGAGGACTTCACCTGCACCCCAAGTGCCTACCAGACGTGAAACAGAGTCAAGGTCCTTAGAAAAATTCTTGTAAACACATAGTCACCATTGCATTAAGCTTCCTGCAAATTTTAGCTCCCTTGTAGATTAGCCTTCTGGGTATCAGCCCAGATTGTACCAAAAAAAAAAAAAAAGAGGCAGTTTTGTTTATAATATGCAGACTTTCAATGAGTGGATTTGGGTTGATTCATTCTTGGTTAAGAACACACTTTCTTATTTATCTTGCGGTTATCAAATCTTCCGTTCAATATTTTGTAGGAAGTTCTGAGATCAGATGAGAATTGGACTGAGTATGAGGCATGGCCTGGCAGTAATAACATGCAAGATCTACTGATTTCAGCCACTATGCTTACAGTCCTTACAACCAGACTGCAGATGAATGATCAAACCGCATCAACACAACGTGGAAAAACTCCATGGCAAACCTGCGGGATAATTCAGCTCTCAAGAACTGATAGTTACCGGGGAGAAAACACTCCCCAATTATTCTTAGGAACCAACAGAAGGAAGCAAAACTGAGATCATAAAAAGGATAGAAATGCGAGTATGTTCTTCTTCCTCTGAAAAACTGTTTTGTTGTTCTTGCCCTTTTAAAGAGCATGAACTAAAGACCTCCTTCCCAAGACCTTTGCCTGACATTGCCGTTAAAGAAATGGATTATGAAAGCACAGAAAACACCAGCCCTGGAGGCTCTGGGAAAACGCTGGCCATGGGGAATAGGAATTGGGAAAAGCTAAGGCTGCATGTGCTGAATTTATCTTCTCTCCTGCAAAGGTTTTCTGGCTCCCCTCCCCCTCGAGCCCGTGGGTGGAAGCAATGAACTTTCCTGACATAACTGGGCCAGTGGCTTTTTATTTCAAGTACACTGTCAGACATACTTGAAAGCAATCATCTTGGCTTAGTAATTGGCTGATAAAGCTCAGTATCCTCAGCAATTATGGTCACCATTCATTCAGGAAATCCTCTACACATCATTGGAAAGCAGGGCAAAATTGTAAATTATTATAATACTAACCTGTGTAATGCTAGTTGGACATGGTGTTCCACTGCGAGGAACAAAGATTTAGACACCAAATGGAAACTCTGGTCAGAGAAAACTTGGGTCCTTGTGGGTTCAAGGGGGCCCGGGGAGGAGGGACAGATGGGGAGACCCTGGGTTATTCCCAAAGCACATTTGCTCACAGGAAAAGTCACCCCAGAGTCAGATTTCTTTTCATAATGAGATTTATAAAAAGAGCAAAGCACAACCTGTCCCTGTCTGAGATTAAGATGGTAGAAACGTATTCACCTGAATGTGCCCATTCCCACAGGACTGGAGAAGGAGAGAACAGCGCTAGTGATTGGCAAACAAACACAACATTGAGTGATTTGGTGCCTTCCAAGAAGGAGTCACTGTCTCCACACCTAGAGCAGGGTACTGAGAGCTTTGTAGCATCTAGTCCAACTCTCATTTTTTAACTTATAAGCTAAATATCTAAGGCATTGTCCGATGTAATAACTCTAGTAGGTGGCAGTGCTGAAATTAAAACTTTGGTCTCTTGACCTGAAATCCAGTTAGCTTTTCAGTATGGTGTGTGGCCTTTCTTCTCATTTCTTGCTTTATATACTTGCTCAGATTGTTCCTCAGTAGATCCCTACTCACTCAGACTCACAGTCACCAGACCTGTTTTATAAGTCAACAGTTCACCGGGGTTCTCACCTACTTCATTTGTAGGACTCTCCAATGAGTTGGTCACCACCAAAGATGCCAGCAGTTAAGACATGAGTCTTATTTTGTCCCTGGTGCACCTGAGCGGGGTGCAGTCTTTGACTGAGTGCTTCCTTTTGGTCTTGCCCTTCAGATGTCTCCCTAGAGGAATTTCATCATGCCCAGCCTTCGGAGGATATATGCATGGAGCTCTGTGGAGATGTTGGTGTTCCCTTACTAATACATTTTTTAATATGTTAATAAAAAAGTAACCTTTGGGCCCCTAGGAATGGCACGTGTGCATGTGTGTCTGTGTGTGCAGGGGTGATTTGGCATAATGTATCCTCATACCAAAAGTATGTGGATTACATTATACATTCCTTAAACCTTTGGGCTTCCTTCTCTTTGCATATATCATGCCAGGGATCATCTCTCATCTCTAATTGGTCAGATTACCCGCTGGTAAACCCAAGTTTTAGTCATCCAACTGAGAAATCTCACAACCAGCCACACAGGTCAACACACAAAATCTGGAACCCCTAGTAAGTGCTCACAGACCAACACATTTGATCAATAAACATTCTGTCCTCGTAAGTCTAATTCCCTTAGAATCCACCTCCACATATATTTCTGGGTTTATGGTAGACTTGAGACAATTAATTTACAATAAACGAACAATAAAGTCTTGCATTTGCTTTGGTGTGTAGGGTCTTTCTTTCCAGATTAGGCTTTGAACTTCTCACCTTGAAGTTCCTGACTTTGGTGGTGGGCTCATTGGGAAAGTGAAGTGGTTTGGGTGGACTTGAGGAGAGTGAGCACTCACTTAGAGACACCTGCTCCTGAAGAGGCTGTTACATTGTCTTCAAGTAAGGGGAGAGTAACAGGACATTCTTCTTCCACTACCAAGGGATGCCCAAAGGCACCATATTCTCTCCTTTCTCTCAGGCCACTCATATGTCACCTTTTCGACTTTTAGAGTCAAAGATCATTGGGAAGATCAAACACATGTATTTGTATGTATCTATATATCTCCCCTACTAAATTAAGCTTTTGAGCGCTGGGGTTGCATACAATTCGATTGGGAGTCAGTGTCTGGCAGATGGAAGGCATCCAATCAACATTTATTGAATAATGAAACTGAGGGGCCGATTGACTCCTGAGTGATTCGGCAGGTAGCCGCTGTTTATCGCTCTGGGGATGGGTACAGGTCTACCTTTCTGTGTTCTGCTATAGCTCCCACTAAACTCTCTCTCACACACACACACGGGTCGCTGATCACGGGTGAGGCAGAGACGTGCCCCCACTATGACGGGAAAGAAATAACTCTCAGAATGAGCTTCAATTTGGAGGAAAGGTTGTCCCCAAATGGGAAGCAGTCATTGACCAATATTTTCTGCTTTTCAGCGTCAGGCTACCTGCTGAGGTCAGCACCATGGGCTCCCCTCTTGGGTGCTCCTGCGGTGCCTGCATTGTAGTCACCCAGGCTCATGGCCAGCCAGAGTGGACGTGTCTGCCTTGGAATTCCTTATGGAGCTCAAGGGCCTCCCCTTCACAGTTCTGCCAGGGACCTCCTCTGGGAGTAAATATTGTATACTGTGTGGATTTAATTTTGATGAGCGCCCCTAAGCCTTATGTGAAGTGTTCCCGAGGAAAACCTGCCTGGGGGCCTGTTGCTGTCTGTGGGCCAGGTAGGATCTCACCGACAGAGCACACTGGAGTCTGCCTAGTAGGAAAGAATTTTAGCAAATGACACCGAGACACTGTGGAGAGGAAATCTTTGATAAGGAGCGAAGATGGTGCCTTGGAAGGAAATCACACAGGTCAAGAATAAGGGGTGAGATGGGAATAAGAAAAGAAATGAATGCCAAACCCAGACATCATTCCCAGCCACCATCTCCCTTGCCCTGGGGACAAAAAATGCCTTCATATCTCCTTTGTATGAGGTGGTTATCTTGAGATGACTTTCTGGCTAAAAAGATGTAAAAGGATGTTTTGAAGAAGTTTCTAGGAGATATTTATTATCTCTCTGACCAAAAATAGAAAGCTATGATCTTTCTAATTTGCCAGCCTCCTTCCCTAATTTTCCTCCCACTTCTTGCCTTTGGATGTGGTCATGATGCTTGAGCTGCGGCAGCCATTTTCAGGTCATGAGGTAACAAGTTTAAGAAGTAAAGGAAATACTAAAGGTGACAGAACAGGAGGGTGTGAAGAACCTAGATTGTTAACATCAGTAGCAATAGCTTTGTAGGAGACTGTTCTGTGTGGTGTGGGCCCAGCTCCCACTCAGAGATGCACAGGACCCACGCCCACGGAGAGGTTCTCCCATGGGTAATCAGGCCTGCAATGTGCTTAGGCTGCTTTGAGTCTTGCTTTTTGCTAAAAACTCCCTCACCTGGACTTGTGGCAAATATTTACTGCAAAATAACTTCCTAAAATCCATGCTAAACCTTCCTAGGACCAGTGTAACTGGTCCAACCACTTTTCTCTTTTCATTTGCAAATATCCCTCTTCTGTGATGTGATTAGCAGCATTGGCTCCTTTGTTTTCTGTAAAAGGTAAACCCTGAAGCAACGTGTGCATAGTAAATGAGGACCATCATGTAATGTGTTGAGAAACCTAATAAAGGTTGGTCACGGCGAGGGTCGAGGCTTTTCCTCCCCTTGAGAGAAAAGCCATGCTGTCCCTTTTCCTCCACTGGACTCGGCAGTCCATGTGAATGTCTCATTTCATCCATAATGATGCGGACTCTGTGGGCTGGTGTCTGCATAATAGCTTAACTTAGGTAATTATTTATCTACACTTCAATGGACTGGTCTTAAAACAAACTCAATTTTTGGTAACTGCGGCATGCCGTAGGCTCTCCATGTAAGATCTCGCCAAAACATCCAACTTCCTTGGGCCTCAGTTTCTCTAACTATAAAATGGAAATAACGCCTTCTTCCCCAAAATAAATCAAGTAAAATATGTAGGTAAAAATGCTAGATGAATATGAACTATCTTTCCAAGAGAATTAAATGCCTTCTGCATGACTATACCAATTTTGGAAAAGGAGATTTCCTGATTGGTGTGAGGGAACGGCAGTCACATTTAGAAGGCAGGAGCCTGTGAGACAGCAGTTATTACACCAATTCTCTCCACAGACTCGCTTTGTCATCTGCAGCTAACTGCTTAACCTCGCTGACCTCTGTTTCCTCACTGGCAAGATTAGGGATGTAATGCATTTCCTACCTGTGTACTGGGGTTATTCTGAAGATTGAAGGTGGTAGAAATGTTCAAAATCTTTTTTAAAAAGTACTGTGATATGTAAATGATTA
The DNA here is from genome assembly GCF_014824575.4 of Sturnira hondurensis. Lineage (NCBI taxonomy): Eukaryota > Metazoa > Chordata > Mammalia > Chiroptera > Phyllostomidae > Sturnira > Sturnira hondurensis. Next base: position 33,771,796 of record NW_028074503.1, read on the forward strand.
ATATTAATACATCATTAGAGACATTTATATATGATACTCAATGTCCCCACTTATGTCCAACATGGAGTTAAAATATTGAACAATTAATTATCACCTTTTCCCTTTAAAAGAAAGTCTTGTGTACTAGAGATTTATTTTTATTTGTGTATTTTCAAATACCTATTCTCAGACAGAAGAGGGAGTCATATTTTAAATTTTATGATATTCTATTATTTTATTTTAAATTGTATTTATCATTATGTTATGAATAAAATAATTATACTTGTTATAATTATTATTTGGAAATTACTATCCAGTGACGAAGTGGTGTGGGCAGGCCTTAGGAAAATTTGAGAGAATATATAAATCCAGAAAACGAGGAAGATATTCAACAGAATAAAAGATAACAGCAATTTGGAAAAAGAAGGTAGATCTATTTGTCCCGGAAAAACGTGATGTTTTAATTACCGTGTCAAGAAACTGCCTCAAGTGTTATTTTACATGGGGTGGTTAATAGTCACCCCGATTTCCCTGAGATTAGAGCAAAAAGGCCATACATATAAAATAAAGGCTAAAGTAACACTCTGCCGTGACACGGATTACACGTTGCGGTTCCCAGACCCCGGGCCGTGTAGACAGACGTGGGGGCCCCCTTCTCCAGTTTGCCTGACCTTTTCCAGGGCACCGCAGCCCGAACGTTGGGCACAAGGTGAGTAAAAATCCTGGACGCTGTTACAGCCACGCATTGGGCGAGGTGCTGGCGGTCCTCGCGTGTAATGAGTGTTATTGTCAGCACGGCTGACACCGTTCCACATGGGAACGGGAGCTCCCTTCTCTCTCTCTCTCTCTCTCTCTCTCTCTCTCTCTCTCTCGTCTTCCCCCGAGCGCTGTCCTGTCCAGGCGGATGTCTGTCCAGATTTAGCTGCCCTGTCTCCCGGTGAGCTGACAGCCCCTGCTCTGACCAGAGACATTATTTTTAGACCTCCCCTTGCTTACTGTTACAAGTTTTGATAAGGTCTTGACCACTGGTACAATTACTGGATGCTGCTGCCTGACTGCATTCTTATCAGCCTGTTTCTAATAAAGTTTATTCTTTCCTTATTACCTTCCCGTCTACCTGGCCATCAGGAACCTCTGTCATTATTAGGAGCAAGGAGGCAGACGAGCGAGAAAATACTTATCCTCTCCAGAAACGAGTCAAATTCAATTCATAAAACATGATTACTGGCATTGTTATAAGGACTGCCAGAAAATGACTAAAAACCAAATATTAGAATTCAGACTTCCCATTTGAAACCAGTCAGCTCGTGGTGCTAGAATGTTGCCTTGTTAGGGGAAAAAAAAATCCGGGAGAAGCGCCTGAGCGCTCTCCCGTGTGAGCTGGGTCGTTGGGGCCAGACACTGTCGCTCACTCTCCCTTCGCAGTCTCCTTGGTTCGGATGGCTTTCTTCAGCTCCCTGGTTCTCCGTTCCAATTCAGTTCCAGCCCGCAAATAAGGCCAGTTCGGAACGTAAGCACAGGCGCAGTGCTCAGTCATGGGCGCTCTCTCAACCCCAGCCCAAAGTGTCCTTTCTGCGTCCTGACCTTGGTGCCATCCCGGAAAGCACAGTCAAGTGGTCGGTGGGTTGCCCAGGACAACTGGACGCTCTAAGCCCTCCCTCTTTAAACCGGGAGATGTTGCTTGGAAACCCTGTCCTTGTACACGTTCCAATCCTTCTTACCTTCGTGTGTCATCCCCACTGCATGCATCTGCTTTGTTCACAAGATGTCCTGACTGAAGACAGTCAGGAGGACCCGATGAACGGGAAGGAGTGTTGCAGACTAGATGGTGAAAATCTGTTTTTCTTGGCCGGCGTGTGAGGTTCTCCAGGACAACAACTACGAACGCTGCAGGGAATTATGCCTGAACAGCCCATCAATGTTAATGGCTGAATAAACCTTACAGTTTATTAAGAAATGTAAAATCTATTAGAGAAGGGTGAATTGGTTAATGTACGTGCTCAGTTCTAAAGTTGCCCAAAATTAAACCTCTTAATGGACTGCATATTTTATGCCATTGAATCATTCACTAAGTCTCACTGGTTGCAGTCTTAAGCAAAGCGAATTACTTGTTAGTGGTGTTTGGGAATTGACATAAAATATTTTGTCCAACCTCAGAAGGGTCTCCATTGTCATCTTCAAGACAATTCCAAGGAAAAGTGATGGAATTGTCCCTATTAATAGAATGGGGGCATAAACCTGGAAAAAAGCCAAGTTTAGATGTGCAGTATTAATTTTACAACGGAATGCAGTTTGTATAAGAAGCAACAATGAGGCCACATAGTAGTGATTATTGCTGCTAATTGTGTGGTTTATGGACCTCAGTTTTAATTTTTACATCCTATCCAATGAGGCATATTAAATATTCACGTAAGTTACTTCACATGAGACTTATTACACGGCAATATAATTCTCTAGGGAATAAGATACTTGTATCCAAAAAAATTATGACCAAAATTTCTAAATGCTAACAAAAAATATCTGTCTTTTCTCCATCAGTGGCAACAGGGAGTAAATTTCTATCACATACATGCAACTAGATTTCCCACTTCAACGCTATTGTGCTGTGATGATACTTTTCCTGCTAGGGAGCGTCAGCCATTTTTCTAGGTCCAATTGTAAGAGAATATCATATGATTGAGACAACTTTCCTCTGAGGAAATTCACTTTTGGCTAAAATCTGCTCCACCATTTTCCATACAAGCTTTCTTAAGAGCTTTGGATATTACTAGCTGAGATTAAAACTGATTTCTTGTAAAAGGAACTTGTTCCAGAGTAAATATAATTTCCTTAGCCATTAGGAGACTACCTTAAGCAAGGCATGCAGGAAACACACACAGCAGTTCTTTTTATTTGATGAATATATCTTGGTCCAAGCACTGTTTCTATCAGCCGAGAGGGACCCTATGATGAGAGGAAGGAAAGTTCTTGCTTCTTCCTTCTCCTCTTGAAACTCACCCAGGAGCAAGGAAGAGAGCTCAAAACTGAAACAAAAGCCCTCATAATCTATGAACTTTGGGGACATTTGTAATCCGAATTCATAGTACGTGAAGAGAGAAACTTAATGATGAAGAAATAGTACATGATTTAGTGGGAAGTAGGAAGGTCAGATGGAAATGTCTACGGAAGGAGAGACTTGTGGGCAGCAAGCTGGCTTACTCTACAGAATGTTGAAAAGCTGGGGAGTTAGAGGTGCCAGACACCATAGTACGGGGCGGGGGGAGGCAGGGCTGGAAGCAGGGTTGTTTCAATGTTGGCCCAAGGAGCATTCCTTCCATCCCCCGGGGACCCCCTCACCAACTTATGAAGCATCTGCTCTGTAACCCCCAGGAAATGTGCTTTGTGAATTAAAAGAGTTCCAGAAAGACAGCAGAGATAACAGAAGAGATGAAAATTTTAAACACACAATAGAAGCAAGTTTTGTGAAACAGGTGGGCGTTCATTCGTCTGATAGAAAGGGTTCTCCAAGTGCCACTGAAATAAATGGCAACAAACGCACACCAATACCCATCGCCATGAAATTTCGCAATATCTGAGAGAAAATAATGGTCTTCATAAAGCAACAGTGAAGAAAAAACACACGAAGACCTCTGTGTGACAAAAACACTGTCAGCCAAGTCAGAAGGTACAGGACAAGCTGGAAAAGACAATTTGCAATTCATACCACAAAGAACTAATATCCTTATTAGGTGAACCCAAAAGTACAAGCCCAACTATCCAATATAAAAATGAGCAGTGTCTAAACAGATCACAGAAAGGGAAATACAAGTCATATTTAAAATATGAAAAGAGTCTCATCCTTAGCCATAATGAGAAGTGAAAATGAAAATGAGATATTTTAAAATCAAGTAGGTTAGCAAAAATAGAAACATTTGACAACTCAACTTGGTAAAACTGGAGGAAAGGTCCTTTTGTATAAACTTGATTGGCACATAATTGGTACAACCTTTACGGAGGAACAATTGTACAGAAATTCACTGTGGTCCAGTACTCATCGGTTCAATGGTAATTTCTTCTACAGACATATTTGCATACTGGTACGTGGGGGCAACTTTGCCCACAAAGTCTCCCCATCCGCCACAGATGAAAGTGAAACTACCAAGACATGATGTGCTTGGGGAGGAGAGGTGGCCGATCCCTCAAAGGAGAAGGGCCAAGAGCCCCTTCCTCAAGGGGCTTTTATTGGGTTCGTTTGCACAAGAACACAGGTAAGGATCAAACAATAGATAGCATTCAAAGAACTATGAGGGCTTATTCTCAGTCAGGGTCAGATGGCTAAAGAGCCATAAAACTTTGAGGAACAAACTTCTTGCTAGACCCTTATCGTTTAAATGAGAACATTCTAAACGAAGCAGGTTTCACAGGATTTTTACATATTCTTTCTTACATATTCTTTCTGATCACCTGGAGAACTGGCCTTTCCTGCACAGGGCTGCACCGCCTCCCCCATCATAGGTTTTCAGGCTTAAGCGGATTAGAGCCAGGAAGCACTTCTCCCAGACAGAAATGGGGACTCGGGCTATGTCAGAATAGTGGTGGTGGTGGGGGGGGGGGCGGTGCGAGGGTCCATCGCTCCCTCTTTGTCACAGCCCTCCTGCCCCAGTCCTTCCATAATGGCCTCCCTAGTGATTGTGTCTGGCTTAGGTTGTCCCCCCCCCCCCAAGGGTCTTACCCATCTCTGACTAGCCAACCATGCTTTGGGGGCAGGGGAATCAGCTGAGGCAGCGTTTACTACCAGAGACAAGCTTTGTCTCCTAAGTGGCTCACATTCTGGAGGTCGCTCACTCATCCTTGGCCATGGGAGGTAGTTACAACTGCTGAAACCAGGCAGAGCAGTTTCCAACACTGATACAATGTTTGGAACCACAAGAAATGACCCCCCAAAATCAAATTATTTTTGGTCTGTCATTTCCCGGCTGCTCTCAGTGGGAACCCCTGGCCTCCCTCCCAACCCGTCTTCTCCTCTCCCTTTCAGTCTCATCTGATGTGTTGGCTACAGACTTACACTCCCCACTGCTGGCTCTTGGGTTCCACCTCCATCCCTTCCTTTCCCCACAGGCTGGAACTCGTGTGGCCCGGCACCCACGGACATGTCCTAAATGACTGTTAACGAAGGCATTTCCCCGTCACCCCGCGGGGGCGCACTTTCCTCATTTCTGTGAGAAGATTCTCTCTTTCTGTAGTGTTTTACACTAGTTCTACTTCAAATGGTGGATTCTGCTTTGTGTTGTTATTGGGTTCTTTGCTCGGCCTCACCTGTTCCCCCTTCCTAAACACTTTTGTCTCAGGACTTACCCAATTCCTAATTTTTGTCATGCCCCAACTAGAATCGGACCTTCCAGGCCCTTTCAAACTTGCTCTAGCCCCCAGGGATACCTCCTGTCTCTAAAAATATTGCCACGTTTTCTGTGAGTGGTCCATGCGGGACCTGAAAAGTGTTTTTTCATCTTGTTATTCGTCTTCTGTGTATAGGAGCACCTCACCCTTATTCATTGGTTTCTCTGGGACCTAGTACTTAAAAGATGCTGACTAAGCGCTGAAGGCCCAGAATGGTGAGTGGTGTGAGACACTGCGCACCATGGCGGGGCAGTCAGCCAGCAAGGCCGTTACTCTTCTCTTTCTTGGCTGGGACAGGCTGCCCTGGACATGACATTCTGGAGTGTCTTCCGTGTCCCAGCAGGCTGCTTGGAGTGTAGCAGCTGGTCAATAATACTCATTGAACTTAACTGAATTAAGGACACTTTTGTGGGGAAGGTGAATTTCCAGAGCTGTCTGAATAATACAAAAAGATAAAAAATAAAAACACTTGCTAGGCTCTCAGGAAAAGGATGACATTCTGAGCATGTGACTTCTTTTCTAGTCTGTTTTAAAAAGGAAGAAAAAGAGGGAGACAAGGTAGAAGTAAGTACCTGGGTGACAAGCCAAATAACATAGATTTTAAGTCGTCATAGAGAGAATTATAAAAACTTATCATTTCTGTACTAATTTAGTCACATTATTTCAGTTTTGCCTTTAGGGCAACCTTACTGGGTGCCTCAGCGTATGTTTTCATTTTAAGGACTTTCAAATGGAAATACAGTCTTCTATGAGTTAAGGGATAAAATTTGAGAATACATCTCAAAGAAAATGCATTATTTTATTCACATAAGTAGAAATCAGTTTTTAAAGAGAACATCTGTCCTGAAATATAAGACTGCAGTAAAAACCAAACACGGTTTCTAGTTTTACACATATTTTCACCAAAAACAGCCTTATAATTGCCTTGCCAGATTTTATGTAGTAAAAGCGAAAAGCCATTATTTTCAAAGGGCCTTTGTTTTTCAGAGATTTTATCAGGAAACAAACACTAGTAGAGGCATAATTTCACTGAGATTGAAAGTAAAGTCAGAATATAATTGCTCCAATGCAGTGTGAGGAAGTTTTGAAGTGCACAAGAAATATAAGCAAACAAGATGAGAAAAACACATTAAAGAGAGTTGGGGTTGGAACCAAAAGTTAGGAGCTCAGAAAGTTTCTAGGCAGAGTTCAAAACCCCAAATCTAAGTTTTTGTAATGCCTGATAATGAATGCAAAGAGAAAATACTTTATTTTTTGTCTATGCAAACTGTATGTATACGATTCAAATTTCTTGAGGTCCGGAGCTGCATATCATCTCTTTCCACAGCGTCTCCCCCTCACCACAAGGTCCATGGCATATCAGTAGTAACTGGACCTCGTGGTCATTGATTCATTACCACGAGGATGACCTGAATTACCAGGTACACCTAGTGACCAACTGTTACAGATTGAATTGTGTCCCCCCAAAGATATGATAAAGTTTTAACCTGCTGCACCTTACGATGTGGCACTTTATTTGCAGGTGGAATTGCTGTTGCTGTAGTTAGTTAAAATGAGGTCCTACTGGAGAAATGTGGGCCCTCAATCCTGTGTGACTAGTGTCCTTATCGGACAGACATACAGGTGTCAGACGGCCACGTGAAGACACAGACACGCAGAGGGAACGCCTGGTGAAAAGGGCAGTGAAGGCTGGAGCAACGTGTCCACAAACCAGGGACTGTCTTGGCCACTGAAGCCAGAAGAGGCAGGAAGGCTCCTTCTTTAGTGGCTTTGGAGGGAGTGGGGCCCTGCCACCCCCTGCATTTCAGATTTCTTGCCTCCCAAACTATGACAGAATAACCTTTGTTGCTGAAGACCCCTGGTTTGTGGCACTTCTTGTTATATTCACCCCAGGAAACTACTACGCCCATTTAATACTCACTACAGACCTTGTGGTTTCCAGTGCTCATAGTTGCCTCTCTAACTGAAAGGGAAACTGAGCCCGGCACAGAACGCCCTGCTCAGCGTCACAGTGGCAGAACCAGGGATCAAAGGCCGGCAGCCGGACTCCAGCATCTCTGCTCCTAACTCTGTGCTACACAGGATATTATAGAATGTTTGCCGGGGAAGTGAATTCGCCCCTGGACACACGGGATTGCTCTGTAGGGTTGGCGCACCTGCAAAATCACTTCTCAATATATTGGGCTAGATCATATTTTAACTAAAACAGCAAAAACTATGCAATGGGTTTTAGGACCGCTGCCCTCACCTCGGCAACTTCCTGCCAATTATTCGCTAATCAGCTGATCAGTGCTCATTCCCTGGTTGCCTTTGTATCTGATTATTGTTTAAATGGATAGAAACCAAAACATGGTAATTTTAGAGTTCTGAGCAGCTGTGTACCTCTAAACAATGGTTATTTCTTTTTTTCTTGAAAAACTTCTGCAAGACTCGAACAAATGACATAAAGACAGCTGTTTGCCACTGAGGGGCTAAGTTTTTGAACATAGTGAATATGCGAACGAGATGTAACAGAGCTTTCCGTCTTTCGTAAGAGTGTTTCTGAGCAACCTGTTTGGGAAAACGTGTCCACCACTGTGCTAGGAGTCCTTGCCTCCCACCCCAGGCTCTAAATACGAAACTGGCCAGTGATTTTGAAATTATAGGATGTTTTCTGTCTAATCACTCCCGCTAGACCCAGGAGATAAGTTTCCGAGTTGGGATCCTCATGATAGGGCCGACGGGAAGGGAGCAGCAACGAACTGACTTCTAGGGGTGCAGCGGCCTCTGCCTTTACCCAGGTGAGTGGGGAGACGCTCAGATGTGCGGGCCCGGTGCTCCGTGAGCAGCTGGGGGCATGAGCAGAACGATTTCTGCGGTCCTTTTAAAACATCAGTGAACAGCTGTTGGACTAGCCCGTAGTCCCTGTTGCCCATACTTAAACATTTCAAAACCTAAGTACAGTTGAGGCTGCAGGAGCCTTATGCCTTCAAATGAACATTTCTTTTCACTTTAGAGGAAAGGCCTCTTACAGAAAGGTTGAAAGAGAAAGGTAAGCTGCGCTTTACAAAGGTCAAGCCACTTAAAGCTTTGGCAGGTGCACAGGGGACTCCGGACTCCCCTTTCCCAAGGCTGTGCAGGTGTGAAGTCTTCGGGGCAGAGTGAAGTCAACAGGCTGCTGCGTTTTATACAAGCCGGGCCGTTTCACTTCCTCCCAGGAGCAGGAGGACTGCTGACCAGGGCTCATGTGTAAACACAGAGAGCAGAGCGAAGTCAGGAGAGGGGCTTATGCATCAGAGGAGGTGTAAGCCGCTCAGGGATCAGAGCCACGCCGCAGGGACTAAATGCCAGAGCGATTATCCCGCGGGGAGTGGAAGCCTCATTTTGGAATTACTGGCTGGCCGGAGACCTTCAGCAAGTCTCCCGACTTCTCTGGGACTTATTTTCCTCATCAGAGGAAAGCGAGCAAGTGCTGCCTTTAGATTCCTGACTTCTCTGAGACTGTGAAACTGACACAAAATCGAAGGCCGCCCAGCGGAGTGGGAGGAGTCAGTCATCGGACAGCTAACTGGGGTCGCCAAGTCCCAGCTCACCGGTTAACGCAAGGACATTGGACACACCGTGGACACTCCACTGCCCCATTTCCTCATTTGCAAAATATAGTCCCGCTGACCTGGAGACCTGTTACAACGGCTAACAGAAATAATGAATGTAACTCGATCCACGTATTATTGATAAATGGTAACTTTTATCTGTCTAAGCACTTCCTCCAGACCCGGATAGGTGATCCCCGCTGCAGAAGAGCTAGCTTCTGGGAGGTAACCCTCAGGTCACAGCAGACAACTTCTGGTGGCTGTTTGACGTGCAGCTATGACTAGCATCTAACGTGATGTCTTGCTAACTCCTGGTTTCCCTAAGCAAGCGGCTGTTGAAAGCAGACACAAGTGAGGAGTGAATGGATGAATGCTAGCTGTGCACCGTGCCCTTCAGGCCCCCTGGCCCCAAGGCTGATCACTCACCCAGGCTAGCCCAGCAGCCACCAGGCTCTGAGATGACAGGGACCTAATCGTGCATTAAGATCTTTTTAAAAGCTGAGTTATTCTTCTAAATTAAAAAAAATATTCGTGTATTTATTTTTAGAGACAGAGAAGGGAGACAGAGAAAGAGAGAGAATTGATTTGTTGTTCCACTTGTGTATCTGAATTTTTTAGCCACTAGAGAAATACTTAACAGATCAGATAACTCCAAAAACCTTGTGGAGAAAAACCAGCAGTCCCACCTTAGGTGTGGTATCCATCTCTAGACCAGGGAACTGTGGGCAAGGTCGGGTATGAAGGGCACACCCTGGCTGCTCGCATCTGTGGTTGGGGGGCAGCGTCACACTTACTTCACATGGAATCTCCCTCAATAAGTGTGTGGATAGAGAGAAGGCCAGGTTCTATTAAAGAAACAAACAAACAGGAGGTGCATAAGCCAAAGCATTCCATTAGCTGCTACCTGCACTATCTTTCCCTTAAAATCCTTTGGGGCTGACCTGAATCACAGGAGTGTCGGTCTCCCTGGAATGGGGGAGGCCGGTGCAGTAATAGCGGTCGGAATCACAGGTTTTACACACACATTTAACAGTCTGTCTTTATAGAAAGGCTTGTTCAAATAGGCTCCACTAATGTTAAAATGGGCTTCTGAACTGCCCTGAAATCCTCGCTTTTATCTTATGACAGTATCTTGTAGAAGTAACAGATGTAAAAGGAGTGAATTTTTTTTAATGCTGGTGATTGACTCTCCATATGTCACCATTCCATGAGAAAAATGGGGGCAAACTTTGCAGCCTGTCTTTCAGAGATGGGGGTTTTCCCAGAGGCTTTGACAAAAAGCCACATCCTTTCCCCTTTTGCTCTTAAGTACATTATTCTTTGAGGGTAAGTTTATAAGGAATGATACAACCAAAGTACTAAAACCTCTTTATCAGGGTAAAGTGTGTTGCCCAGGCAACCTAAGAACACATGCAAGATCTGTTTTGCAAAGAAATGAAAACATGTATTTTTCAGACAACATAAAGATCTTTCTATCCTGTTTGGTGGATTTTAAAATAATTGCCTGATATATTTACCTAGTTTTATAGTGCATTGTATTTGCACACATACCAACCTTTCTGAGATGCCCAGCAAGTTTGCAAGGTAGCTATGGAGGGTATTGTTATTCTGATCTACAGATGATGAAATTGAGGTTCCAATGAACTGATTTTCCAATTTTCACAGTGTAGTAGTCTTGATTCTAGCAAAAATAAGAACTCCTTTTTGCTAGTAGGAAGGAAAGGAATATATTAAAGGACATTTGGGAATTCATGGAATATTTGAGGTGGTTAAAGACAGCCTGGAGGGGTAGAAAGCCAGAACATCTCTAAAGTGACATCATAGACCCCCTCCAGTGAAGATGAAGGCACGATCATTACTTCTGGGTAGATGCCACTTCTCATGCTTGTGACATTGGGCAAGAATCAGTCCTCGGGGCAGCCTGGTCAGTGCTGCACTGAGGACCCGAATGTCTTCAACAGCATCCTCACCAGAACAGATTCCATGCCTGCAATGGACTGGATGTTCATGCCCACCAGTCTCCAAATGCACGCACTAAAATCCTCCTCCAAGGTGATGGTGTCAGGAAGTGGAGCCTTTGCAAGGTGAGTAGGTCCTCAGGGGGCGGAGCCCTCATGAATGAGATTAGTGTCCTTATAACGGAGACTCCAGAGAGCTCCCTTTCCCCTTCCGCCCTGGGAGGACATGGCAAGAAGACAGCATCTATGGATCAGAAAATGAGACTGTAGCAGACAGCAAACCTGCTAGCTCCCAGATTTTGGACTTCAGCCATCCAGAACTGACAGCAATACCTATGTGTTGTCTATGACCTGGTCGTCTGTGGTATTCTGTTATGGCAGCCAGAACTCACTACAAGAGTGCCTTGTCTGCTGCTGTAGACCAGTCCCCACCCAAGCAGTGTCCCATGAGTGTGTTGGAGTGATAGGAGCAAGTACAGAGACTTCCTGTGTACCCTATACCCCACGCAGGCATAGCCTGCCCCATTATCAATACCCCCCACCAGAAGTGGCACATGCGTCCCATTGGATGAACCTGCATTTGTGCATCATGTCACCAGAGTCTACAGTTTATGTTAGGGCTCACTCTCAGTGTTGCACGTTCTGTGGGTTTCAGCAGGTACATTCACTACTATTTTTAGAAGGTAGCACACAGAGCAGTTTGACTGCCCTAAAAACCCCGTGCCCACCCTAGTCATCCTTCCTTCCCCTCCTCCCTCCCAGTTCCTGGTGGCCCTTGTTCTTTCTACTGTCTCTGTAATTTGGTCTTTTCCAAAACATTGTATAATTGGAATCATACAATATGTAGCTTTTTCCAATTGGCTTCCTTCCCCTAGTGACATGCATTGAAGTTTCCGTCATGAAGAGATAGTTCATTTCTCTGTGGTGCTGAATAATATTCCATTGCCTGGCTATGTCACAGTTATTTACCTCCTCACCTACTTAAAGACATCTTAGTTGCTTCCAAGTTTTGGTACTTATGCATAAAGCTGCTATAGACACCCATGTGCCGACTTTTTTTTGCGGGGACATAGTTTTAACTCCTAAGGGCAATTAAAAAGGAGTGCAGTTGCTGAGTACAAAGAATACGTTTATTTTTGTGAGACGCCACCAGACTATTTTCCGAAGAGGCTGTACTTATTTGCATTCTCATCAGCAAGGAGTGATTTATATTTTTATAACTTTAATTTGTTCATCCCACTGGGTCTCTCTTCAGTGTGAAAACTTAAGGATGCTTCTTCATCTTGTTTCCATCCAGGATCAAAGGAAAGTCAAACCGATCTGCATTTCATTTCCTTCTACCGCTGCCCACCTGTTTGAAAGAAAAACCTGCATATGCTTTCTCCCTTGCTGTTTATTACCTTGAGAAATAACACTTCTATCTGGGAATTTCTTTCCCTCTCTAAGAAGAAAAATATATAAAGCAATACTATTGAAGATACCGATTATCATGAAGTATTAGCTCCCACTCTTTTTAATTTCCCTTCTACGTTGGACATTATTGAGCGCCCTCCCAGGGAGACCCCCTTTCTTCCTGGAGGGCACTCAGGTTTGCTGATTGTCTCCTTATAATTCTGGTTATTTTCTCTCTTCTCAGAGAAACATCACTAAAGGCTATCCCAGCCTTTAAAATAGGAGATATTTTAAATGGAGATATTTTTTCTTTTGTTTTCATTCTTTTCTTTATTGTCAACATTGTTTATCTTGGCTATCATGTTTCAATTATTGCAAATCTGTGAACAAACCCAAAATAGTTATATGCCTACCTAACCACCCACCAAATTCCTGTCTGACTTCCCCAAATAAATATTTAGATGGTTCCCTCGATATAAGGGTTGGTGCTCAGATGTGAATTGACACTTCCTTCTGCTAAATCTCTCTTGCTCTGTGCCCTGTATTTTTTGCATAGGCTACTACCACCACCACCTTCTTCACCCCAACCTTCCGGGCACCAGGTGGGAAAATGCAACACTTCTTCAAACATTTTTTCCTGCTTTGATTCCATAAATTGAATCAGTCCACAAGATAGATACGCTACCATGGGCTCTTTAAAAACTCTTCCTTTCTTTTAAATGTTTCCAGATTTTTATTCTTCAGCTGGTTTCTGCAGGCACTCTCCTAGTCAGTGACTTTCAAGTGTGACATTTGGCAGAATGTGGGGCGGGGCACGAAGCGAGTCACATTGGGAAGTGCTGTCAGGACGTTTATTGGCGGGGCAAAGGGGGCGATCTTGGTGCGCAGACACGGTGCTCTCACTGGCGCTGGCAGGAGAATGGGTCCCGTGGTGTTCTCCTACACCTGGGCCCAGGGATGCAGACACGGGGCAGAACACAGAATGCTTTAGTGCTTCTGTTTTCTCCTTCTCCTCATTATGTTTTCCAAAACTAAGTAGAAGAAGAATGTAAGCATTACTAGGATCTTATGTATGGCTCTACATGCACTCTCTCCCTTCCCACACTAGAGAGGCTCACCTGTTCCTTACCTGGCTTGGGTAGCAGCCAGCCTCTCTGCAGGAGTGGGTGTCGGGTGTCAGGGGTGAGGGCGTGGGAACAGTGGCACCCTCACTTCTTCCTTTTGGGCATCACAGGACCTTGTGTCCTGATAATGGATTTATAGCTTATTTTATCTAGTTTCAAATAAACAAGACTCCACACAATAAAATACCAGTAAAAATCAGAGGAAAATGTAAGTCATTAGACACAAGCAAACAAAAGAAAATGGCGGAATTGTACACTCATTGGACACTCTTTGTCACTCACTTTGCCATACACATAACAATAATCTAACCAGTTAGGAAGATATAGGCCTCAAACACTCTAAATGAACAAGAAGACGATTTGAATTTGGTTGTATTTCCACTTTAGTTAGGGGGACAACTTGCCTTAAAGTGTATGTTGTGCTTTGAGGTATTAGCTGAAGAGAAGATGTAGCTGCCATTTATAAAACTCAAAAGCTAAGCCTAAAAAACATAAGCAATTTTATAAATAAATATGTGTGTATAGGAAGAGCAACGTGGCTTATGGTACTATCAAAACCATAGTAAATACATATTTGAAATATTGTTTATTTTCTTTTTAATTTCCATTTGAATAAATAATACATCGCAAATTAAATAAGTTAAGTGTGCTTTATACTTTCTACTGAAAGTAGCAAAAGGACACTGTCTGCAGACAGATGTCCTTTACCAGGTGAGACAGGGACACTTGACCCAGGTAAGCAAATTCATCACCTACGTGAGAGCACATGATTCAAACTTATATTGTGTTATATTTGGAACAAAGTCATTTCTTTCTTAAACAACATCTTTTGTTTGTTTTGGATGAGAACATAGACCTGTTCTAGAAATTTTAGAAATTCTAATACATAATAAAAATAAAATAGGAGAATATTCTTTCTCCAATGGGGACATGTTAAGCTGTGTGAGAAACATTTATGGCACAGTTTTCTCAGTGGATTTTCTGTCTGTGGTCTTCCTCTCTTTTACTTTTCTGTGTATTTGTATGTGATTGTATTTTGTACAGTTTCAGACATATCTTAATAATCAAGAGTTTTAGCATTAGAGAAAATACAAAAAAAACCAAAGAAGTTAGGTAAAAACCCTGATTTCAAAATTTGTGTTAGAAATATTAGTATTAACTCATAATACAGTTTTTCTTTTACAAAATATTTTCTAGCTTACCCACTGGAAAGTCCTGGAAATAGTGACGAGAGTGGTCTAAATGCCCTGGAAAATTTACTGGTTGTAGATGTTTGAGAAGAAAAAAAACCAAAGAGCCTAAAACATCCCATTGCGCCCCAGATTAAGAAAGTTATCCAGACAAACCCTAAGGGCCTCGAGCCAGTGGATCAAACACATCAACGAGGTCATTGTCATGCACTCAAACAAGGTCAATGAAGCTTCCCAAAAGTCTTTGGTGGCCCGTGGAGGATCCTAGAAAACCAACTTATTATTTTGAAAACTTTTAAATAAAGGGAAGTAATCAAGAAATAAGTTTATTCCTGTATGTTCTATATCTCAGAGTAGTGAAAAACTTTTGATGAAAAAATGTTTTTAGAGAAAGGCCAGCTATTAGAATATTAATGGACGAATGGATCCCAGCAATGATCAATGAGCAAAAAAGCCAGTGGGGATTTTTATAATACATAAATCAAGCTGACAATTTCTATACCGATGGATTAATCTTAACAAAAGACAGCCAGGCACTGTACACCTCTTGATATGATTCAGTGGAAAGTACACACCGTCACCTATGGAATACTCTCGCTAAAACAAACAAGCTAACCTCAAACAACATCAATCAAATGCTCTCAGAAAACTCTAGAATATAAGAAGCCCTAAAGAACAAATATCCGCCTTTCTTCAAGGAACAAATTCTGAGAAATAGAAGAATAACAGAAACTATAGATTAAAAATTTGAGAGGCATATCAATCAAATGCATTTCGATGCAGTCCAACCAACTCTAAGCAAAAAGAAAACCAAACAAAATTATGAGGTAGTTGAGCCATTCTGATCATTGATCTGATAATACTCAGAAATACTTGTTAATTTTTTTATTTTGTTTTATGATGGTAATGTGGACATTTTTAAAGTCTTAACCTTTGAGAGATACACACTGAAGCATTCATGGAATAAAATTAAAGAGTACCTAATAAAATATGGAATAAAATTAAAATTAAAATTTATGGAATAAAATAAAGAGTGCCTAAAATCTGCCTCAAAATAATCTGAGGTTGGAGAAAGTGAGTGGAGCTTTAGAAGAGGCGTGATTCGTCATGCGTCCACTATTTTCAAAGCTGGTAATAGCTTTCCAGGAGGTTTACTCACACTATGCTCTCTACTTTCGATACCTTCATAATTTTCTGTAATTATGAAACAGGCACACAAATGGGCATAAATAATCATTTAATCATAAACACTGCATTTCACCTAGTTTGACAATGAACAAACATCAGTTCAGCGCTCACGGAGCGCAATGCCGCTGAGTTAAATGAGGTTTTATGGAGGCAAGGCTATGCTTCCTGGATTCTCAGTTCTAGCGTATTGTCTCCCTTTGCTGGTGGATGGATTTCCTTTGTGGCTCTGCTCTTTCACTGAAATATTAGCTTTCAAGTCTTCGGTCTTTTTAATTCATGTGTGGAAGTCACCAGCTGGCAAGGCTGCAAGGCTTCACCCTGACCCCTGCATGTCTCTGGCAAACTAAGTTCCTTGAGTTTGAAATGGGTGCTGATTCAGCCTTATGTATGTTTGGCCCAATGGGTTTCCCTTACTTTCTTGCAAGCTGGGTATTTCTCTGAAAGTTTGTTATGTTTTATTCAACATATTTAGGCATTTTTCAAGGGAAACATTTGCAGATTATCTAAGGTGCAATATTTCTAGAAAGAGGAGACAGTTTCATATTTCATGCAGCTTTCAGATTAATCTTCTTGTAACACAGGCCTGTGTAAAATTGTGTACTATTAAACCACCACTTGTTTCTTATTTGCTATCAAGTAAAAAAATGTAAAAGTGAATCTAACTTAGCTTTCAGATTTTTCCACTATACAGGGTGGCCAAAGGTAGCTTTTCAGTTGTGAGTATACGAGACAGAGAGTTTATTCTTGTATTACTATTTATTGCGTTATTTTCCACATGAATAACTGTAAACCTACCTTTGCCCACCCCTGTATAATTACCACATTTGCCTATGGTCTTATTTTCTACCCATTTTTTTGCATTAGGCAGATTTTGTCTGTTTCTCACACACATCCATTTCTCTACTTGGGGGGCCCATCCATTCATCTCTTTGGGCCCCAGTCTTACTGTCTTCAAACTCATCACCTCTTCTGCAAAACTATCTTTGAATCTCCCAGATGACAATAATCGTTTTCTCTTCAGAATTCTCTCTTTCTTAGGAACTCATTGTTTTCTTTTATGGCCTTCAATTTTCACCTGTATTTTACCTAACTTTATATTTCTTATTGCTTACCCTTTCCAAAGTCAGGACCCTTTATTTACCTTGGCATTCCCCACATTGCAGACCATAGTGACTCCCATGTAGTGGAGCCTCATTTTTTAAGGTGTAAACAAATATGTCACAAAAAAGAATGGCTATTTCTCTGACAGCCATGCATTTGGAACGCAAAAGGCAACTGTGGATTGAAACCCCCTGCGTTACCATAATGCACGTGAGACTACAGAACACCTAGACACCCATCTACGGTATCTAGGGAGCAGCAAACATCTTCAGTGGCTGCTTCAGGAAATCCCCACAGATCAATTTATTGCGGAAAAGACAGTCCACCTGGGCAAACGACTCACTTTTCAAATGGTCCCCCTACCAACACATGCTTCCTCCGTCTTGCCTTCCCCAGTCTTTCATTATTACATCAGAAAGTTGGCCTGTTCCCCACCAGCTCCTTGCTCTGTGAGATCTGTGTCAGATGGACTGAGGGCGGACCCCAAAGCCTGGAGACAATTTCCCTTCTGAGTTCTCTCTTCTGAGACACTCCTGGGGCGGCCAGTGCTGCCCTTCTTCACTCCTCAGTGAAGGCTGGCGATATTCAGGGGGTTTAACAGACCCTATGAAAGTTCCAGTCAACCTACATTGTGTGTTATTGCAAAATCAAAGGACAATGTATACTAAATTCTAAGATAATGTCATTTATAAGTTGATATTTGTGGCACTGATCTCAAGGCTTAGAAAATAGAAACAAAGCGTTTCTTGAAAAACTACTTTCAATATGACAAGATTTTATATAGGATTGCCCTTTGCAAAAAGCCTGTCACATGTATGTCACCAATCTTGTTTCTCCCTCACTTCACTTACTGGGGAGCAGTTGGTCTGAGGGTTGTTTCTAGTTCACAGAGTCACTCTTAGGTTAGAATGCTTATTTTTGTTCATTTCATGTCTATTTGCCCTGGAAATCTGTTTGAAGCACTCTTGTCATTTTAAACTTCCTCATGAAATAGAACAGTGATCAGTACGCCCCAATCAGGAAAGAAGCACAACAAGGACATGATTTCTTCTAGCTGTGACTCTTGGGTTCCGAACTGAACGGTGAAAGGGTTTGTATAAATTTGTAAAGCACTCTACAAGTGTCATGTTACAGATTCCAGGACAGGGCACAGCGAATGACACTTAGGATGACTGCCACGATGTTTGTTGGGCGAGTGAGTGACAGCGTTTAGCCTACAATTAGAGGCTTTAACAAGGCCTCCGAATAATATCACATCAACTTATACTTTCAGCATAGTGCGAGCTGCTAATATCAGATCCTTCTCAGGAAGAGGAGTCATAGAAAACCAAGGAAAGAGAGCAGCTGGCGGGGCTGGGGGTGCGTGGGACATCTGACATTGTACATGGAGCCAAAGGATATGGGAAGGGGAGGCTGGGCTGACAGGGCCCCCTTGCAGGGTGGTGTACCTGCTAGTCTATGTGAAAGGTGTCTCAGGGTCATGCAGTGACTGATGTCAGGAGGGAGCAGGTCAGGGTGGAGTAAAATAATCAAGAAATTTCATTCCAACCTGAGTTTGCTCAGAGACCTGCAGGGCTCTGGGGTAACTCAGGTGGGCAAGCCTGCTCCCCACCGGCCCCTTCTACCCCCTGGCAGGTCCCTGGTGTGTGCAGAACCCTGAGTGGCGGCTACTCGGGTGTGGCCCTGCTGAAGGAATCGTAAAAGAGTCCATCCACACAGATTCCAGTCAAGGCGGCAAAGCAACAGAGACAGTTGTCAGCAGCAGAGCCACAGCCAGAGCAGATTAACTGAAAGAAAGAAAGATCTGGTTTCCATGTCAATGACTTCAATTATGAAGAACAAAAGAAGAGAAATAGAAAGTGTTGTTTGTTGTAAGACTTTTTCCCAAGTGGAACATTTTTTTTCTTGGTATCTTTTGTCCTTGTTTCTTAAGCTCTTTGTAAAGGGATAATTGCATGTGAAATCTTGGCATGTGTGAGTGTGCAAGGGGGTTACACACACACATCTTCAACACCAACCTGCAGCACGATGATGTCCCATCTTGCATAAGGAAGGACATTGCACCACAGAGAAGATGGGGAGGGGAAATCATTTAAATTATTTTGCATAACAAAAATAGTCCTTTCTGGGTTGAAGAGGGAAAGACAGATGCTAAAAACATGTCTTAATATTATCAGGTCAATCTGTGGAAAGGTGTGGATGGTACAAATGGCGGTGAAAGTCTTGGCAAAGGAACCTGTCCCCTTGGGCTCCCCAGAAAATTGGCTGAACTCCATGCTGCTGATTTGTGGAAGCAGGAGGCGGGGTCCCTCTGCCGGGGTAAATTTATCTGCTTTAAAACGAGTGGATGGCATATTGTGATATCTTAGGGACAGACCCATCATGATATAGTGCCAAGTGATGGGAATGCAGTTAGCTGTGGCTGACAGAATTAGACAAAGCAGAACACGATGAAACCATTTACGGAGTCACGTGAGATACTCTCTACTCCCCCCACCCCAGAGTTCCATTCCCCCTGAATGCAATCACAGCTCTTCATGGATTCTATTTAACTCAGAGAGACCCTCATTAAAACACGGTACCACACACAAATGTTCACACTCCAGGGTGTGCTGGACTTTATGTGGGTGAAGTAAAAGCAGTTAGCGTTAATTACCCAAACATTCTAAGTGGTATCTTGTAGCTTAAATAGAATTCTGAAGTCAAATTAATTTACTGGTCCTTTTTATGTCTTGACTCTCTCAGCAAAGCACTAACTGTTTTAAATAAACAGCACATGGCTGAGAAAAAGAAAAGTGTGCAGCTCCTGAGACAAGTAATAATCTGAAGTGGGATGGTGATGGGGGTGTGACATGGGAGGCTGAGGTGGCAGGAAGCATATGAAATATAAGAGCTTCAACTTGCCCTGGCTGGTGTGGCTCAGTGGATTGAGTACAGGCTGCAAACCAAAGGGTCGCTAGTTCAATTCCCAGTAGGGCACATGACTGGGTTGCAGGCCAGGTCCCCAGTAGGGGGTGCACAAGAGGCAACCACATATTGATGTTTCTCTCCCTCTTTTTCTCCTTCCCTTCCTTTCTGTATAAAAATAAAATAACTAAAATCTTTTTAAAAAGCACTTCACCTTGATCCTTTGGGATGTTGGTTTTGCCATATGCCATGGGAAAAAACAGAATGTCTGTGCCTTGTACTTTGTAGTTCCTCACTACAATAATTAACACTTAGAGCCTACCATGTGTTGGGCAAAGTTCTTAGTAATAACTCCTTCAGTCTCATGGGGGGAGAAGCACTGTTATTACATCGATTTTGCAAATGAAGAGGCCCAGAGAGTTTAACTATCGTGTCCAACGTCACAGAGCTACTTAGTAGCAGCAGCAGGACCCGAATCCTGGAGTCTGGCTGCAAGGTCTGTGCTACTGTCCACACACACACACAGTGCTGCTGAAATGGTGGCCCTTAGGCCACGGGGCTGAGGACTGTCGGGTCCTGACCCATGTTCTAGGTGGGTGAAGAGGACCTGGGGCTTGAAGGATGTGAAATGCTGATCACATAGGTAACCCACAGGTATTGCTCAGGGCTTCCCTACGACTGAAGGAACTCCCGTCTGCTCAGTCCCATGCGCCTGTGTGTTACCACCCATGTCCTGTTCTCCAGTGGAGACCCACAGAGCTGGCCGCCTCCTTCATGGCCTATGTTCCCCTCCCCCAGCACCGTTTCCCAGCTCATTTTCAGCAGAGAGGATACAAAGAGAAACGCACGAAGACAAGCATCACGCCGTTGACTGACATTCCCCGCTAGCAATGCTAACAAGGCAGCACAATGACTCCAGTCCTTGGTACAATGCCTGAAGTGCTTGAAAAGGAGTGGGCTGACCCTTGTAAATGAGTTTAACTTGCTTCTTCACCTGGATGGAAACTGTCAGTTTTTGTCACCTAAGCTGCCCTGACTCGCTCTTCATCTTCCCTGTGTCGGTGACACAGTTTTGGTTTCTTCTTTTTCTTCTTTTCTGATTTCATACGACTTCAGGAAGGGCCTTTGTCTCTCCTTAGAAACACGCCACTGTGATGGACACCAAACCAAGCTCTGAATTCTTCCCTCTTTATCTTTTGCTCATTGCCAAGGTCCTTGTAATTCTGCTCGCTTTACTTTAAATGTCTTTAATTTCAGTGAGAAATGGGAAGGCTGAGCTCACTTCTCCATCTGCATTTGTCATACCTCTGAATGTAGCTACACTCGAGAGTTTTCAGGAGAGCTGACCTGGATTGGGGCGGGTGTGCAATAACATATTCAGTTTGTTGGAAAACCGCACTGCGGCCTCCAGGGTCACAGGCGGATCGAGGGGTGGGGGGATGCTTTTGCCCTCTGCTGTCCTTCCATCCCTTGTCTGAGCCCATAGCGTGTGACTAATAGTTCCTTCTCCCTGAGGTTCAGGCCTCATTCTGTTGAAGATGCTGGAAGTCCAGGCCTGGGGATGTGAGGTTTTGGTGCCCAGAGTCACAGGTCAGGGCTCATAGGTTTCCCTCTGTCCAGCTCTCAGTCTGCAAAGCTACCCCTTGGAGCCACATCATATACCAGGGGTATTTTCTTTGAAGACACTGGTCGATAAAGCTATAAGGTGTCAGGTGTATAATTCTAGAATATAGCGTCTGTGCGTAGTATTTTGTGTTCACCACCCAAAGTCAGGTCTCCTTCTGTCACCACTCATCCCCTTTCACTGTCTTATGACCTCCTCCGTCCCCCTTTTCTCTCGGGTCATCACCATGCTGTTGTCTGCATGTTCTGTTGTGTTGTGTTTTTTTAAAATTTATCTTTAGAGGGGAAGGGAAGAGGGAGAGAAACATCAATGTATGGTTGCTTCTCGTGCATCCCCTGCTGGGAACTGGCCCCTGCTGGGAACTGGCCTGCAACCCAGGCATGTGCCCTGACTGGGAATCAAACCACGATCGTGTGGTTCATAGGCCCGCACTCAATCCACTGAGCTACACCAGCCAGGGCCTGTTTTTTTTTTTGTTTTTTGTTTTTGCTTAATCCCTTCACCTTTTCACCCAGCTCCCCAACTCCCAAACCCTTCTCTTCTAACAGCTGTCAGGATGTTTTCTGTATCTATTACTTTGTTCATTAGATTCCACAAATAAGTGAAATCATACATTTGTCTTTCTCTGGCCAGCTTATTTCACTTAGCATAGTGCTCTCCAGGTTCATCTATGCTGTCTCAACATGTAAGATATCCTTCTTTTTACGCCAGAGTGATACAGGGTGCAGCCGGGAGGGGGCCCAGAAAAGATTTGGAATGGTGTCCAGAACTCAAAGTGTATAGGAATATTGGAAAGAAATATTATTAAGATGTCCTCAACACCCTCCCTGCCAAGTGTCAGTTGGGGGAAGGGACAAATGGAGCAGGGCCATTGAGAGCTGTTTTGCATAGCAACAGTTTTGCAGCTAACCTCTGGAATGGTCATTTAACATATCTATAACCTTTAACTGGTTTCATAGATATGTTAAATAGCTGTGGTCAAGTTTTGGGCCAGGGAGAAGTGTGTGGCGGATACCCAGGCTGAATTAGGAGCTGCTTCTCTGAGAGAGAGTGCCTGCGAGAGAGGCATGTGGCTTTAGCAGAGTGAGGAACCCCCTCTTGGCCAGGTGAGGGGGAGAACCACGCTATTTTGGAAAGATGTAGACCCCTGTAGCCATTAGGAGAGAGAGCCACACAGTTTCAGCAGGGTGAAGACCCCTTCTTGGCCAGGTGAAAGGGAAAACCACGCATCTTTGCCAGAATGGAGATCCCTGCGGCCAGGTGAAGAAGAAAGACGCGCTTTTGGTGGAGTGCGGCTTTGGTAGAAGAGACCCACGCAGCTTTGGCGTGCTCCCTTTGGCTGAGTGGCCTGGAAACAAGGAGAGACTTTGACTGGAACTTGGTACAAAGAACTCTTGCCATTGGAAGGTGCCGCATGACTTTGGATTAATTGGAGATCTTGCCTGGACAGGCGACACAGCTGATGGTACCAGCGGCCTGGAAAAACGGACGTGTGCTCTTTTCCTGATTTACGGTACCCGGAGTTGGGACAGTGGGAGAAGGGAGCGCTGTGTGTGTGTGTGTGTAGGTGTATACCCTTAAAGACTTTAATATTTTAAGGAAGGCATTAGGCCTGAATAGCATTAAATAAACATTTTGTTTCCTTTTCACATATCTCTGGCATTGAGAGATGTCTTTCCAATTGGCGGCGGACAGAAGAGCCCAATAGATATTAGTATACCATCCTTGGGAGGGGCCTCTGTTCTCTGAAGCAGTTTTTGGCATCCCTGGGTGGGCCAAGTATTGCCCACCCCCACCCCCCCGCCCCCAGACCCTTGTTCGGTAACAAGAGTAGTATTTTATTGTGTAAATGTTCCACAGCTTCTTTATCCACTAATCTACTGATAGGCACTTGGGCTGCTTCCAAATCTTGGCTGTCGTAAATGAAACTGCAACAAATATAGGGGTGCATATACTCCTTTGAATTAATGTTTCAGGTTTCTTCAGGTATATTCTTAGAAGTGGAATTGGTGGGTCATAAGGCAGTTCCATTTTTAGTTTTTTGAAGAAATTCCACACTGTTTTTCACAGTAGCTACACCAATCTGCATTCCCACCAACAGTGCACAAAGATTCTCTTCCTTTAATGCATCATACAAATCTGACATGTAAAGAGATTGTACCATTTTAAGCAAGAAAAGAAGAATTGATGTTTTCAAGCACAAGAGCCAATAATTACAGTTATTTTCTATTCCTTGGACCTCTGATTACCAATATCTTCAGGTGGCTTCAGATGTCATTTGATGGCCTCACATGCATATAGCTTCAGGGATGCTTTTGAACATTCCAGTAAGTATTGGCCATTTGTCTTTGAAAGGATGATGGTGCTATTGTTTTATTCAAATGGGAGAAAACAAGAGCCATTTCACACTGGCTTTATAGAAAGAGATGAATGTTTCAGGCAAACAGTCATGGTCATGGTGCAATGTGCTGTTGCCACTGTGCATCAAGTTCAAACAGCACTGTTCTCTTAGATGAACTCCTACACCAAGGCTCAAAAAAAAAGATATAATACAGGTACTTATCCTCTTTAAAAACTTTGTGGGAACCTGAGAGAAGGCACCACTGTTAAGAAAAGTAATAGAGAAAAGAAAAGCAACGCCAAGTGCTTTAGGCCACCCTCAATCTCTTCAAGGACTTCTCTGGGACCAGGGGGGACGGAGGGTACCTGCAGGTTTGCGATTCACAAACCACTCATTTGGTTGCCCCATTCACCGGCGGATTGTGCTCCCTCCAAGCTCTCCTCTCAGCGATTCCTGTCGGTTGGGCTGGTTAGCAGAGTGAACACTTGTCCCTATATTTTCACCTGTAGAGGTACAACTCCAAACTTGCATCCATGTACTTCAATTACTTACGAGTTGCGGCCTGACCTTGTCAGGGACTTTTCCAGATAATATTGATAAGCGAGAGTGACAATTTTGATGCTAATGTGAACTGACTTTCCTTTGGTAAGTTACTTTGGGAAACAGAAGTGCTGGCATTCCTGTGTATTAGACTCAATTACTCTCTTTTGTTTTTTTTTTCTCTAAATCTTTCACTTATATTTAGAGCCCTGAATCCAAAGATACCCAGACTCTTCCCACTGATATATGGAGTGTTTTTATTTTAACCCCTGAGGTGTGATTTCATGACAAAATTATTTCTCGCTAGTAAATACTAATAATATTCCAGTGTACTAAAGTTTCACAAATACGCTTTCATTTTTCCCCTCTCCTTACCCATGACAATTCTTTTTTTTTCTGTGTAGGTGCATTTTCCTGGTACCAGAATCTTTATTTATTAAGAGTTCATCTGCTCCTGCTGCTTATTCTCTACCCAAAGAAGTTCTAATCCTCTGTTTTCAACAACATAATTATTTCCATAGCAACCAATTGTGAAGTTGCGAAGCTTCAAAGGGTTAGACTTCAGGTGCGGAGTATGCAACAAGGGGCTGATGAACTTTGAGGAAATAAAAGGAGCGCCATTTATATGCAAATTTTAAAGGTGGAGGAGGGGAGTGGACAGGCGCTGGGCAGAAATAAATGAATAATAAAGAAACAGTATTGTTTTACATAGACCTGAAAATACTTTTTTAGGAGGGAATTTACTGGGTCTTTGGATGCAGCGGTGGGGTGAGGTAGTTTGTTTTGCTTCATTCATTCATTCCTTTCTGGTTTTGTTGGACTGGATTTTTGACACCAAATCTGGCTATTAAAAAGGGAACGTTTATTACGTCAGTGGGGAGTGATGGAGAGAGGATGTGTGACGGAGAGTGGGGGAATGTTTAAAGAAACTTTCAAGAGGAATTTTCTAACCTTCATCCTCAATGTGGGATGAGCTTCTGGGCCTCCCCATTTTCCCTGCAGGGAAGCAGGACACACAACACACACACACACACACACACACACACACACACAGCATCGTGAGCCCCCCCCCCCCCCAAGACGGTAAAAATACAATGACGGCCTCCAGCCTTCTAGAAAAATCATCAGTAAAAGAAGGAATGAATCATTGTGATTCTCTGGTCACTTTAAGATGTTACCATTCAATTCTAGTCATATATACTTTTTTTTTAATGAGCAAAACTAATTTGCAATCTTTGTATATTTTTTGAATCTGAAATTCAAACCTATTGTTACTGAATAGCAAGTGGGGTCCTACTGCCACCCTTGAGACAAAATTACAGCGGGTTTGGTGATAAAGGAAAGGAGTCTGTTCAAAAGTTACACAATTTTGGAATGACCACTTTCCACACGCAACAGGCACTTAAGTCTATCAATTAAGGCTAAGCTCTTTAGTTACAGCTTTAATCACTTCAGCCTATCAATTAAAGCTAAAACCTTTAACTCCTGAGTTCCCCCATCATTCCCCATTAGTTTTCATTACCTTATTCCGATAGTAATAAGTTTATTTGATAAAATAAGTTTATTTTAGTTTATTTGTTTATAAACTAAAATACCATAAGATACAAAAGTTACACAATTTTTGGAAGAATGGCAGGCTTCTGCTTTTGAGCCTATCCCCTGTAGAACACCCATCAAAGAATAACCCTGCCACCCTCTGCCAGTCCAGCCTGATCCTAGGCTGTGCCCGGAGTTTCTTCTCCCACCCAAAATACTGTCCTTTGGGAAACCCAGGCGGCTGCAGCATGATCGTCCAGGTGTCCTCGAGGAAGACAGCCAGAGAGCCAGTCTCTGCCCTCCTTTTGACCCATAATTCCACTGGGCCATAATTCTATCTTCTGGCCCATAATTCCACGCACTCTGGAGGTGTTCGGCTTACGGGCCAGTCCTGTCCTAGGCTGTTTACCTTTTTCTCCAGCAACTTCCTCCTACGACCCTCCCTACTCCTCCCAGTGGTCCGATCAGATCTTTCTGTGTCACTATTCCGGACTTCTCACGTTTTGTAGAATTTTAGAGCAGTAAGAACACATGCAAATAAGTTAACCTAGGACTTGAATCAAAAAGAAATTGCACTGGCTGCAGTGACACAGGAGAGGAAGATTTGACCGAAGACTATTGCATTAGTGGGAGGAGACCGAACTCAGTTCCCGTGAAACAAGAGAGGAGAAGGCCCTTTTAGTACTGGAGTGAGTTGGTGGAAGAGCACTGGAGGGCGGTAATGTGGGAGGTTGGTCAGTGTGATTGGACCGCCCGTGTTTGCTAACTGCCATTTATTGAAGTGAGACCCCTGTCCCTTCCACAGACACTGGAGATAGGGGTGCCGTCTCTCTGAATAATTCCATTTCAAAGGGATGGCTCCCCGCATCTTGAGAAAGACATTTCTGGGTTGCAAAAGTGACAAGAGGCTGGAAGAATATTTGTGTACATGTGGAAAGGATAGAGAAAGAATTCAGAATTATAATGAGCAGTTTTCTAACGTAAATGCTGCGGCGCACACTGCACCATGAGTCAGCAGGTGAAACTCCACCTTCTTTTCCCACCAGAGCAGAACCCCAACTTTATTAAGAAGAGTTTGTTAACTACCAGTCAGGTAGGCCTTTTTTGTCTCCTGGGTGGAAAAAAATAAAGCTGAGAAGGCATAAAGTGAAGACAATCTTAAACTTCACCTGACTCTCAGAAAACAATAAATCTTTATTTTCAGAAATCCACTTAGTGTAAGAAACCACTCTTAACCTATGACTCATGGATGCCGCCCTTGTTTGCCTGTGACAAGATCAGACATAGCCCCTCCAAATTCCTTTCTTTGCCTCACGAATGGTTGGCTGAACTGTCTTGATTTCATGATCAACTGGAACAAAATGCTTGTTAAGGAACGTTGGTTAAGCTTCTGTCTGACACTCCCGTCCCTGAACTTGACCCGTCTTGAGCCTGGGCAGACGCGCCACTCTCTTTGCGGTCCGTCCAGGACTCGCAGGTACAGAACTTTCTGATCTTCAGTCCGCTTACACCTCGTTTTCTCCTTNTTAACTACCAGGCAGGTAGGCCTTTTTTGTCTCCTGGGTGGAAAAAAATAAAGCTGAGAAGGCATAAAGTGAAGACAATCTTAAACTTCACCTGACTCTCAGAAAACAATAAATCTTTATTTTCAGAAATCCACTTAGTGTAAGAAACCACTCTTAACCTATGACTCATGGATGCCGCCCTTGTTTGCCTGTGACGAGATCAGACATAGCCCCTCCAAATTCCTTTCTTTGCCTCACGAATGGTTGGCTGAACTGTCTTGATTTCATGATCAACTGGAACAAAATGCTTGTTAAGGAAGGTTGGTTAAGCTTCTGTCTGACACTCCGGTCCCTGAACTTGACCCGTCCTGAGCCTGGGCAGACGCGCCACTCTCTTTGCGGTCCGTCCAGGACTCGCAGGTACAGAACTTTCTGATCTTCAGTCGGCTCACACCTCGTTTTCTCCTTGCTCATCCCACTGCCCCGCATCCCTTTACTTTTAGCCTTGTTTGCTCATCCCTATGAAAGAAAAGTCCTTTTCTTTTTCTTTTTTTTAAAGATTGCATTTATTTATTTAGAGGGAGGGGAAGGGTGGGAGAAAGGGAGAGAAACGTTGATGTGGGAGAGAACCATCCATCAGTTGCCCCTTGCATGCCCCCAGCTGCGGACCTGGCCTGCAACCCCAGTGCCCTGACCGGGAGTGACCTTCCAGTTCGCAGGCCGGCGCTCAGGCCACTGAGGCAGACAAGTCGTGCCTGACCTTGGAGACACTTGCAGCTCATGCGTGGAGCTTCCCCCCTGTTGCAACGGTTCCGTTGCTGCCTCCCCCCTTGCAGTAATCCTCTGGAATAAAGTCTCCCCTAAGTTCGAATTTGCTTAAATTTGACAGTGACACATACACGTTCAAACAGATTTGTTAAAAGTTTGAATTAGCAATCTCAAATCCACGTCACCATTCGGCCCTCCTCCTGCCCCCGCCCCACGCAATTCTGTGTCTCCTAGGGGAAGGCAGCGTGGTCGGTATAAAGGAAACTACAGGTCCGACAAAGAAGTGAACGTAGGGTGTGTGGTCCTGAAGGCGGGGCTCCCTCAACGGAGACTGAGACAAAGGCTAACTGAAGTCATTCCTTCAGGGGGTGATCCCTGGAAGCACCAGGAGGGGGCGGGGTGAGGGGGACAGGGACAGGATGGGACGCTGATCTAGGGTGTGCGAGTGAATAGGTTTCCTTCTGGGAAACCAAGGATTAATCCCCTCGGGGACTTCTGGGAAGTTCAAATCAATGAATAATAAAAATGCCGAACCTCATTAAAAATCAGAGAAATGATCATTACAACAAGCAGCCAGATCGTAAACATAAGATTAAAAACAAACAGAAAACCTCCTCCAATCCTAACTGGGTCGAGGCAGCCTGCGGGCAGCGGGGTGGGGACAATTTACACTACTGCTTTCAAGACTTCTCTAATTCTTAGAGACCACAACTGTGCGTAATGTAGGTAGCAAGTTCCCTCTAGAAATATAGCTCAGAGAAACCCTTGCATGCTGCCCACGTGGAGACCTGCAGAACAGTCCGCTGCGGCATGCCCGGGGTAATGGAAGTCGGGAGTTACTAAGCTCCCCAGCAACAGGGGGATGGGCACACTAATTACGGCGTTTTCATACCGTTAAATCCTGTCAACATTTTAAATGCATTTCGTGGGTAAATCAAAAATGCATTAAAGTTTTAAAATATGTAACACACACACACACATATATATATTATACACNATGTAGGTAGCAAGTTCCCTCTAGAAATATAGCTCAGAGAAACCCTTGCATGCTGCCCACGTGGAGACCTGCAGAACAGTCCGCTGCGGCATGCCCGGGGTAATGGAAGTCGGGAGTTACTAAGCTCCCCAGCAACAGGGGGATGGGCACACTAATTACGGCGTTTTCATACCGTTAAATCCTGTCAACATTTTAAATGCACTTTGTGGGTAAATCAAAAACGCATTAAAGTTTTAAAATATGTAACATACACACACACATATATATATATATATATTATGTATTTATATTATATGTTATGTATTTATATTATACACACGCGGACCATGGAAGTTAAAATACACACCGAGTTCAGGCACCAGATTATAGGAGTAGCAGAGAGGGGAGCAGGATCTGATGAGAGCACACGAGGGCTTCATCTGTATCTGACATGTGTTATTTCCTTGAAAAGCAGAAGGTAATGCAGCACAGTACTAAGATTTAAGAACGCTGCGTTGTCAGCCGTTGGGTTCTTATATTTGTTTATATTTTCTGTGTGCTTGAAAGGTACAAAACATGGTGCGCAGCAGGGACTTTTCGTGGTTGGGGACAGAGCCACATGCCTATTTGTCCTTGGAAGGAATTAGTGATTTGGAGTTAAGCAACTGAAAGCCTTTTTCTTTGTCGGACTCATCCTTCCGGGCAGGATGCGCAGCCTGCGCAGCTGAAAGTGAGACATCTCTGGGACTGTGTGGATCCAAGAGAGATGAACAGATTGGGGGAATCTGGGGATGGAGCGAAGTCAGGGGAGCGTGAACCTGAGTTGGCAACAAGAATATTTTGTTCAAGAACAAAGACTTGATATTATTTTTAGGCAAAAGATAACATTAATTGCAGAAAAAGCTCCATCTGTCAGAATGATATTCATTAATGGATTAACAAGAAAATTTTCTTGCCAAAAAGAACTTCAGTTAAAATATGTCAGAGAAATCATGAGCACATTTTTCATTTTGGGAGGAGACTGAGAGACTTCTCTAAGAAAAATAAGAATTTGGTCACTTTACTTTTTATTCTAATAAATTTTCAATCGTACAAGTAAATTCCAGTAAAAATAACAAATCCAAACCTAGCGTCATATTGAAATTGACTTGAGGCAAATATCTGCTTGGACAGCTGGCACCTAACAGAATAAACGTTTACTTCCAAGTGTCACAAGCACATTGGGTTTTGTTACATTAACTCCTTGATGAGTGATTTAGTAAAAGAGGACCCCTGTGTAGGGCAGCAAGGAAAGGCTAAGGTACGAGGGGGACTGCTAAGGGCACTCCAGACAGGATGCTGGTATAAAACCCAACCCACATTAGTATCAAAATTAGGTTACTTAGAAGAAAATCACATGTTCGCTTTTGTCACTGAAGTGTCTCGCTGAAGATGGGTGTGTGTGACTACGGGTCAGTGACCACATCAGTGCAGCCATGGCGTCCACAGGACCCCATCCACACGGCTGGAAAAGGAAAACATTGAGTGTGACAACTAGGCCTCTCTCCAAACCATGACACAGCGCTAATTTCTAGAGCACCTTTCGGGAAAATACTTGTCTAAATGGAACTATCACTTCAGCACAATATAGATGGCTGTTGGAGAACTAGGAGCCCTAGAGGAAACAACTCTGAACCTTGGGGGACAAAGGAGGAAACAACTGTGTATTTTACTCTCAGCACATGTCGGGAGATGAGCAAGTTGCTTTGTCAGCAGCACTGCATTTATTCTTTGTGGCAGTGTTGTAAGGTGCATACTATTTTTCTATTTAGAAGTTGGACAAAACGTGGAGCGACAATCAGTATGCTGCGAAGATTGCGGAGTGGGCCAACAATGAAGATGAAGTCAGGGCTCCGCCCAGGGTCTGTGTTCCTTTCTCCCTACTGCTGCTTCTTTGTGTGTTTTGTTTTGTACCATGTTCAGAATGCACATATCTTTTTTTTTTAGCCATGGGCCGTAACTTATAATACAGACATGAAGTATTCAAAATATCATTTGTTTTAAAAAGCTCTTGTGTATTTTAAGGACAATTGGCCATAAAAAGAAAAAAGAAGAAATGTGAAAAAACTTTTCTAGGCCCGAGAAGCAGTGTCAACAAAGGTAAGGCCCAGGAGACGACAGGCAGCACGGTGGGGCCAGAAGATAATTGGTGATTACTACAGCATGAACAAAGCAGTGATGTCAATTTTCTGGTTTCTTCTGTCTTGCTCGATGTCCATGGAGAATAGCGGAAGATTTAAAATGATCCCATGGGTGACAGGAATAAAAATATAATAGAATAACATAATGCATAAATATGTATATATTATTATTAATATGCTATACTAATAACAATGGCACCCTCTCTCCTCTTTCTAAAGGGTATCTTGATATTGCCCACCTGGACTTTCCCCTCCCCCTGATTCCTAGCCTCATTTTGTACAGGAAGTAGTAACCTTGGTGCTGAGAGTCTTTGGAGGGAGAAGCGGACTGAGTCAGGAGGGTTAACAGGGGAGCAAGATGAGGGGCAGCTGGTGTGGGTGAGGGCTTTCAGAAGTTTTAGGTGGGGTTTAGGAGTGAGCAGAAGGGCTTTGGGGACCACCACCATCCATGTGAGAAGGGCAGGAATGGCCCCGGGATTTTTAATGAGGCTTTACTGAATAATAATCAAGTGTCCCCGGCCTGCCCATTCATTGGTATTTTTATATCAGATTGTAGAAATATCATTAAGTTTCCCCCTGCACTGTTTTACTAGAACTAAAACTCACATATTTCCACGTGTATATTTTAACATAAATTTGAAACTCTTAGGAATGGTTGTTTGCAAATATGTTTTCTGCATTTTCCCCAGTGAATACCAGAATCCTCTAGTACCGTAGTGATGTTCATTAGGGAACCAAGTTTTTTTTTGTCAGAAGTGGCTAAAAAAGTTTCCAATAATTTAAGAAATGTTTCTGATTTACTTTATCTTCAAAGTTGATTTAAAAATGCATCTAAGTAGTCAAAATACTTTGTACATGAAAACCTGAAAGGAAAGGGAAGACATTCCCTCCCCACAGATATAAATACCAATCTGCATATTTGAGCTCAATTCTGCTTTAGTGAACTGAAAAGTTCATATACTATATTTAATTGCATTCAAAGGTTTGAATCATTTTATTTTAGACATCAATATATCTTCAAAGAAACTGGCACAGGAAAAAATCAGACGTGAAAAAGTCATTGAATTTCAATGAACAGTTAATTCATTACATAATTTCAAATGTGGAAGGAATTACCTTTAAGTTTTCCTGAAATTGAACTTTATCAGAGAAACACAAATGATTATAAACAGTCTTAAGCTGTCTCATGGCCTTCAAAGAAACCCATCTGGTCAGAAATACTCGCACTGAGTTAAGACCCCACCCGTGGGCTTTCTGGAGGAAGCATGTGTTTTCAGACCCAGACTGCCTTACTACTTGTTGATTTTGCTTCTTAATGTTTGAAAGATAAACTGTGATTTATCAGCTATGCATATTTTTAAGTTCACATCGTGACAGTCCTATAAAATCCCAAAACTACCTTCATTCAATCTGTGTGCTTACCTTATTTTTAAGGTTTTGCAAGGAATTGTTGAAAAGGAAGAAGAATCTGAGCTGGGAATGAACAGGGGTAGGAACCTACTCCCTTTTGACCATACATACAAGTTGGTTTCTAGATTTTGAGAGCAGCTGCGTAGCTTTGAAATGAACTTTGGCAAAAAAAATATAGGGTGAAAGTTGAAAATAAGGCAGAAAAGAGAGATGGCATGTATTTTAACTGTCACAGGGAGGTGAAGGGTAACCAAGGACTGTGGGTATCCAACCTGTGGCCCGTGGGTCGCATGTGGCTCAGGATGGCTATGAATGTGGCCCCACAAAATGATAAATTAATGTAAAACCTTTTTTGCTCATCAGTTTTTGTTAGCATTTGTATGTTTAATATGTGGCCCCAAACAACTCTTCGCCTTCCAGTGTGGCCCAGAGATGCCAAAAGGTTGGACACCCCATGGTTTAACTAGCTGTTTACTCTTGACAAAGGGCCCAGACTTGGTGCAGCTAAACATTCACTCATCAAATTTTGTCCAGTAGACATACAAATAATTTTTCCCTGATGGGAAAGATCAGCCCCAAATTTAATGGCTCTGTGGGACGGGTACCAGTTTTGTATCTGGTCTGGGAATCTTATCAGCCCAGGAATACTATAGCTTCTGAAATGCCCTTTGAATGAGTCATAACATTTCATTGGTTCTCTGTTAATTAATGAGTTAAGTAAAACCTTTTTAAGTGGGATCATTTTATATTTGTACAGAAGGCAGGATTCTCTCTTTCTGAAAATTATACTTTTGCTCTCTGTAGAATAATCAAGATCAATGATAAAGATAAGTCAAAATGATGACCCAAATAAAATTTTCTATAAAAAAGGAAGGTTTAAGATTGGATGGAAATTAAGGGGAATAAAAGGCCCAGTCCTTGAACAGGAGGGATAGTAATAAGAAAATATGGTCACATTTGAACTTTACCACTAATGAAGTTTTTAAGTTTCCACTGGTCGTTAATTATTCCACAATGTCCCAATTCTTTCAAAAGGGGCATAGCTAATACTACATGTAGCTCCACCTTTCAAGGAAATGGAGAGAATGAAATCACCTTCATCATAGTAATGAAAGGATTAAGGATAATAGAAGAGAGATTTAATGGTCAGTGAGTAAAATACAAAAACATAAAGGAGCAATAGTACGTTTCGAAGCTGGAACTAATTTGTTAGGTGCTGTCTAAGTGTCAAAACACGGAAAACAAAACTCAAAAGGAGAAAACAATAAAAACAACTCAATGTTTACCTTCAATTTTAAGGGAATTTAATTTAACCTTCAAAGAACCAAAAAATATTCCCCAGAAATAATTTTTTAACAAAAATTGACATTTTTAGCCATAAGTCTAAGAAAGAAGCTTTTGTATCAAATAAAAAAATTATTTTATCTTCCATATATTTTTGCGAAGGAGCTGGTCTTCATTATTTGTGGGTATTATGTGATTATATTTTATCAGGCTAAGAACATGAGGTTAGCCCTGGCTGGAATGGCTCAGTGGATTGAGCACAGGCCTACTAGCCAAAGGGTTCGATTCTCAGTCAGGGCACATGCCTGGGTTACAGGACTGGTTGGGCCCCCAGTAGGGGGTATGAGAGAGGCAACCACACACTGATGTTTCTCTCCCTCTCTTTCTCCTTCCCTTCTTCCCCTCTCTCTAAAAATAAATAAATAAAATATATTTTTAAAAAAGAACATGAGATTAAACTGCCTGGAATATCTAAGGCAGTTCACACCAGAAGCACAGTCCCCAGGATGCTGAGGTACCGTGGATGAGGCCGACGCAGCGATGCACAGACAGAGTCTCAGCAGAGAATGTGTCTTTCTGTGAAGCAGGGCAGTCAGGATCAGGTATAATTTATATTTTTTAAAACACTAAGGAGAATAAGATCATGCAAGCTTTCATAAATAATAAAACTTAAAAAAAAGCAGAGTGGTTATTTGTGTATTCTTAGGTAATATCTTTATGAATTTGTATCAAGACAGTAATGTTTCAAGAGAGATGTTCATTCTACCCTCCAGTGTCTGAAAATGCCTCGGTGTTATTCTCAAACATGTAAAATATTCGGGTGAGTGAGGACTGTAGGAGACCGTTCTGTGTGGCGTGGGCCCAGCTCCCACTCGGAGATGCACAGGACCCATGTCCACGAATAGGTTCTCCTTTGGAGAATCAGGCCTGCAATCGGCCTAGGCTGCTTTGAGACTTGCTTCTGCTAAAACTCCCTCACCCTGAATTGCAGCAAATATTTACTGCAAAGTAACTTCCTAAAATCCATGCTAAAACTTCCCAGTATGGAGTATAACCGGTTCAACTACTTCCCCCTTTTCATTTGCAAAAATCCCTCTTCTGTGATGTGATTAGCAGCATTGGCTCTGTTTTTTGTAAAAGGTAACCACCTAAAGCAACCTGTGCATAGTAAATGAGGACCATCCTGTAATGTGCTGAGAAACCCAATAAAGGCCTGTCACGGCAAGGGCTGCAGTTTTGCTCCCCTTGAGAGACAAGCCATGCTGTCCCTTTTCCTCCACCGGACATGGTAGTCCGTGTGAATGTCTCATTTCATCCACAATGTCTAGACCCCACGAGCTGGGGTCCCCATCAGAGGACAGGATTCCTCACCTCTAACCTGAGCACGATGGCTTGCTGGCCTTAACTGTCACAAAAGAGAGGGAGCAAACAGCAAACGTTTTGAAGGCAGACATTTCCTGGGGAAGCCCAGTTGATCTAGATGTAAGAAATTTAGAATCAGGTGTGTCATTTGTTGAAACAGTTGAGCTAAATGATCACTCTAGAATAGTTCAAATCTTAACCTTTATATCTCATGACCATGTTTTAAATCACTCCAGAATGATTCATATACTAGCCTTTAAGTAAATGTTTAATGAATAACATATGGATATTGAACAGAAATTCCTCCTTAAAAAAACCTGTATTGTGCCATGACCATGTGATTGCATGATAGATTTTGATGCTTATGAAATTATGAAAGAATTATGAAAGAAATTATGAAATGCCTACTAATGTTTAAATATAAGGCAATATATCTTCATGTAAGAGAAGACTTTTAGAGAATTCTTATCAATATTCAGAATTTTCAATTTTAGGATATAAATTAGACTAAAAAAATAAAGCAAAAGAAACCAAAAGAACACGTGTCTTCTTTTCCCCTGCTGGGCCAGGGCTTATTATCATCAGCCTGTCGAGATGGACGCGGATTCTGCCCCTGACTGGCAGGCCTATTTACTTCTCTGGTTCTCTGTCTCTTCCTCCATGATGCACAGATCACAAAACCTGCTTCTCATCAATGCATATTTAAATGAATAAAACAAAGTGTCTAGTTCATATCAGGAACATAAGTGGTGCTTAATAAATGACTTATAACTCTGTAAAGTGATGGGGCATGCTTTATCATCAACGTCTAATAGACAACAAGATGGAGACCTTGAGTGGTTTTGAGATTTTCAAAAGAAATGGGAGGTGATATAAAACCCTACCATGATTGGATCAAAGGCTTCCTGACTCCGGGGTCTTCGATGCTTCATCTTCCCATTATGTGTGGGAGGTTATTTCCTAGTACACACTCGTATTTTTAACCTTTATTTGTTCTGATGTGTCAGGATGTCATAAGAGAAGCTGTAAATATTAAAATGAAATGAGAGTTCAATACTGTTACCATTATAATTGCACTTTATTCTAGATAGTGCACAACATGCTTGTAAAAATAGAATAATCACACATTTGTTTGAACTTACAAAGAGCAAGGTTGCAGCAGAATATTAAGGGTTTTGATTTAAATATTAACAACATGAAAAACTATGAGATGAGATATATTCAAAGCAACCAATAAGTAATGCACAAACATTTTTTTCATGAATATAACTTCTATGTAGAAAACTCATGTGGACAGCATGAATTTTAGATGCTCGACAGAGGAAGCATACATGGAAATAAGGTTAAAGCTTACAGATTTCAAAAATAAAGAAGGAACCTAAATAACATCTCAGATATAAATAATACACATAACAAAAAGAAACAAAGTAAAAGATGTACAAAAGTGGCTCAGCCCAAGGTGGTTTCTGACACTAAAAGACTTTGTTCAAAAAACATAAAGATATGGTATATCTTGTTTTTGTTTTGGTTTCCGGGATTTTTTAAAATAGGTATTTTGTTACTAGCTACAAAGTGCACCCAAACATCATCCTTATTATCATCATTATAAAATCCCCTAGTGGAAATTAAAGTATGGTTTTCAAATTTTTGTGAGTATACACATCCAATACATCTCACTGAGGCTAGGAACTCGTTTATACTGCCTGTGTGTCAACACACAGAGTAGCAATAAGTGGGCGAAGTGAAGAAACCAATCTGTCTGCAAGATCACAAATAAAACATGAACAGTGGGAGGCCTCAGACCCATTTAAAGAGCTTCGTGAGCTTTGAAAGCCATTTCCTGTGGATTGTGGAGTGCTGTCTCCAGAACACTCGGAATTGTTTTCTAAAGGTTGACAGTTCTAAAAATATTTTAGCATAAATTTACTTTACTTGAAACATACTTTAACTTATATATTTTGTAGAACAAACATACTGTAATGAAAAACATACTTTAAGTTATGTTATTTTCTAGAGCAGCAACAGAAAGATTTTTCTTCAAAGTGCCCATAAACATTGGAACTCACAGCCAGTTAGAGGCAGGGGTGTTGGAACTTTCTTGTTGAACTGGGGAGGGTTTGCTGACATTGCCAATACCAGACAGCTAGGGCAAGGGATTTATTTATGTCGCTTCGGAGGGACTCTATGGCCCTGGTTTTGTCCTTGAGTTGCCTTGACTACCAGGGAGCAATCGAATATAACATGCTCTCTACGTGGAAAGTAGACCTCTATGTTTCTTTTTGGTGCCAAGAGAGTTTCTAAGGACCTAGACACTGGAGGAGAGAAAAGTCACACGAAAAGCTATTTTGCCACACAGTGGGGATTCTTACTTCCATCCTGGGTTTATGAGATGCCAGTCTGAAATCTGTAAGCAGGGAAGAAGCTGAAAGAAGCCTTACAGACTGAGTCTACCAAGAAAACTATGACGGTGCCGTTAGAAAGCAAAAGACAGCCCTGGCTGGTGTGGCTCGGTTAGTTGGAGCATTGCCTTGCAGGCCAAAAGATTAGGGGTTTGATTCTCATTCGGTTCACATACCTAGGTTGCAGGTTCAATCCCTGGTCAGGGCAAGTATGGGAAGCAAATGGTCAATGTTTTTCTCTCTTTCTCTCTCTCTCTCTCTCTCAAATCAATAAATATTTTTTTAAAGAAAGCAAGAGACACTTTTATGAGCCAAGTTGAATGCTCATAAATTAGATGGAAACCAACTCATTTTCAGCCTTATGAAGAACAAGCAGTGTTAAAGGGCTTATTTATAAATGATTAGGTTTATAAATAAAATGGAAGATCTTTGTCCTCCAGATGTAGTGTACATTGCTGGTAATTTTTTAATTTAAACTATATAAATATACAATTTTTTAAATTAGAAAATTGTAGATGACAAACATAACTCAAATTCCTTAAATAATGAGACCATAGGATCTCTGAGTTAGAAAAAAATTTCAATCAAAGCATTATGAAGTAGAAAGTGAGAAGTTTTAAAGCTTCTATGGGTATGATATTCATCTTTTTTTCAAAGACTTTATTCATTTATTTTTAGAGGTGAAAGGAAGGAGAGAAGGAGAGAAATATTAATGTATGGTTGCCTCTCGTGTGTCCCCCGCTGGGAACTGGCCTGCAACCCAGGCATGTGCCCTGACTGGGAATCGAACCGTGATCGTCTGGCTCGCAGGCCTGAGCTCAATCCACTGAGCGACACCAGCCAGGGCGGTATGATATTCATCTTATTTCAAAAGTTCCTTCGTATCTTCCCCTCTGCCACTATGGAGGGAAATTCAGACTCCCAGTCAAGGTCAACAACAACCTTCCCCAGCCAGACGTTTCTTCTGCTTTTGGGCTCACGGTTTGTATGGCTCCATATGATTGGTTCTTTAGGTCGTTATTTAAATGACTAGAAGGAGAGATAGTTGACATGTTCTATGGAAGAAACCTTTATAAGTCTTAAGTCCATAATGAAAATATTATGCCTTGACGTATTTCTTACACCTAAATGAACATATTTTCCCATTCCTGTACCTAGGTGGTTCTTAAAGGAGGAAATCATCCAGAAAAAAATGATTTTTGAGAATCAGATGAACTTTTGGGATATCAGCTCTTATATAGAGAGCAAAGATAAGAGAATATTGATGTAAAACTGCAGCTGTGGCTTATCATACAGAAATATTAGAAAATCAAAGCCACATGTTGTCTGGGAAATAGAGGAGGGATTGAATAATAATGACGTGGAAGTATGTTAAAGCTAAGTAAAATAACTGAAGGCTCAACAAACCTTAAGAACTGAGGTCTGGTTTTAGACAGTTTTGGTTAAAATCCTGGCTCACTATTTGGCCAAACAATACAAATTTGGCAAAAGAATCTACATTTTAAGCCTCTGTTTATGTATGCATATAATAGAGATGATGTTTAGCTTATAAATGGGAGACTGCATGTGAATTGTGTAATGCAGCGCCTGGAATATCATAAAAGTTCAAAAATGTTAACATAGCCAAAAATATTCGAAGTGCTTTACCTCAGGTAGTCATCACGATGATATATTGAGGTAGGTGTCATTGTCACTCTCCCCACATCATCATTGAGAAAACTGGGCCAGAAAGAGAGGCTAAAGACTTACCCAAGGTCACAAAATAGCACTTGGGGAGGTTAACTATGATGCTAAAAGCTACAGTGATAAAAGTTGTACATTCACATGCCTGCAAGGGCAGACCTGGAATTGAAGTTCTGGATTCTAGACTTTGCTCTTCTTCAGTCGCGTTGTGAATTAGGACACAATTTCTTAACAACTTGGTGTATTTCTCCTCCTATGGATATAATGGTTGGGATGGAATAGTCTCCAGATTTTCTTCAGTTCTAAAATTCCCATACAGCTATGGTTTTAATTACTCTTTTTTCCCTTTATCAAACTTCATGCCATGGTCCCAAGTAGCCTTTTGGGTACTTTGGTATAAAGTTGTAAAACTTAAAAATGTAGAGGAAATAATTTGAATGGGGACATTTTACCAAGCAAATTCTATTACACCTTGGAATACTGTCCTGAGTGTTGTATTTATTGTGTTTGTGCTGATTTATTTAGACTATTCTAGTTAAGCATATGATATGTAGATATACTGAAAAAGTTAAACTGTATTTGTATGGACAATATCATCTGGCTATTTACCTACTGACTGATAGAATTATTGATGTTTAAAGACAGGTGATGTGATCTGTTAGGAGTTAAGCCATAGACCTACTGCTCTTGAGTGAATACTGCATAAATATCAGCTAGCTCAATACTCTGGCCTTTACTCTGGTTAGTTCAGCCCTCAAGGTCAAGAACCTGGTGCTTTTCACTCCCCTCCCCGAGGACCCCGATTCCCTACCAAAACCAAGACTTGCTCATCTTACCTAAGAGTGTGGAAGTGCCCACTTTGAACTGGCCTTCATACAAGATGCTAAGTAATGTGACATAGAACAATGAATGAGAATCAAAAGAAATAGAGGCTAGATATTCCCTTGGATGAATAAGATAACCTGTTACCAGTGGTATCAATTAAAAAAAAGGGATAAAGATATGGTGTTAAAGAATGTGTGTGAGTAACATCTTCCTGGTCTTTGCTTAATCAGAATAGAATGGAACCAAATTGAACTGCTGGAACAGATTTGGCTAAGATGAAATAGAGTTTGTAGATTTCAATGCTATTTTTATTATTCTTGATTAATTAAAATAATATGGTGTTTGTAAAGTTAAGTTCTCAGTTCCCTGGTTCATTTAAAACTGTGTTTGTGTCTATCTTTCTAGGGTCAAGGAATAGAGCAGAGAATGAAATAGATAGAGTCCTGTCTCCATGAACCTTACATGTATTAGATGGTAAGAAGGGCTACGGGATAATATAAAGCAAAGAAGATGGTAGGAAGCATCATGGAGGAGTAGACACGTGCAGGGGAGACCCAAATGACATGTGAGCTAAGACCCCGAGGAGGGAAGAGAGTAAGCTTTGTAAGTGAGAGAATCTGAGACAGAGGAAATGAGCAATGTGAAATGGAGCTCTGGGGAGGAATGTTCAAGGACAAGAACGCCATGGTTGGTGGACTTGAATGATAAAGGGAAGGGCAGTAGAAGATCAGGTTGAAATGGGGGACCAAATTGTGTGGGACCTAACTGGGAGGCTCTTTTGATGACTGGGTTTTGTTTTGCATGAAAAGGAAATTCACTGGAGCACGTTACACAGAGGAGTGAGATACTTCGACTCCTATTTAGCAAGATCATTTCAGTGTTGGTTTCAGAACAGATGGGAGGGGGAAAGGGTACACCCAGGAAGAGATCAGTTCAGGAGGCTTCACTAACTCACATGGGAAATAATGGAAGCTCAGCTCATTTGGCTCTAATTCCTTCTTCCAAAAGACCATCAATTTATGGCTCCTCCTGAAACGTTTTTTCTTTCTAGTCACTCGCTCTGGCCATGGTCCACACCTTCCTCTCATCCACTCCAAGGTACATGGTCCATACTTGCAATTTCTCCTTCATGCTCTCTCCTGTACTTGTCTGGAAGAAGCTCAGTCCTGGTAAAAAGTGATCCCTCTGCTTTCTTCCTAACACTTTATCTCTGGCACCCAGAAAATATCCTGGCAAGACCCAGGGGCTCTATAAATATTTAATGGCTGAAGAAAGATGGGTACTTGGTGGATGGAATTACGCAGTTATGTAAGGCTGTTCTTGAATCTTTAATTCCCTCCAGGATGTCCAGAATCACAGGGTGAGATGGGAACAACCAGAGAATAGCAGTTACTACCCTCTAGGTCGGCTGATTTTTGTGTGCTTCCAGCTGCAGCTCCCTCCATAAGGGCTCCTGCCAGGGGGGCTGATGAGCAGTTCATCTGACTTCTATGGGCAGCAGCTTCCTGGCATCTCTTGGGCTGAT
This sequence comes from Sturnira hondurensis, assembly GCF_014824575.4. Taxonomy (NCBI): domain Eukaryota; kingdom Metazoa; phylum Chordata; class Mammalia; order Chiroptera; family Phyllostomidae; genus Sturnira; species Sturnira hondurensis. The sequence continues at coordinate 33,813,541 of NW_028074503.1, forward strand.
AATGGTGACAGTTCTGAGGAATTTCTAGGAAAAAGCATGGTATTTCTGATGTCCATCCAGGAACATTCTCCTTGTCACAAAGCTCGTGGCTACATTAAATCAACACAGTTCTGTGTTCCTTGAGGGCAGCTCTGGTTTTTTGAGAGGTAAGTAATTTTTTCAATAGCTTGCCTTCCAAGAAAATTCTCTAAGTTCCCCAACGTGCTGTAGGGAAAGCAATGAATATAATAGAAAAACACACAGCCGCATTCCAATCTGTTTTCTCTGTTCATTTTGACGGAGGGTGACCTTTCATGCTTTCATGGGCGTCTTTGCAGATCATTATATGTGGAGCCTGTCACTCGTTTCTGGCACCATCTAAACCCAGGTAAGCACCCACTGCTTTTCCTTACGTCTCTGTCAGTAGGACTCAAGAACTTAAGTTTCAGCAATAGCCTGGAATAGAGCAATCTCTCTTCCACTAAATTATAATGCAAATAGAACTGTATTTGTTAGCTCTATGTTAATTTAATATATACATATATATATACACACACACACATATATGTAGTCCTGCCAGAAAAAGTCCAACCATTGTTGATATAATAAGAACAGTTCATGTGACATTGATATAACCTGGCAGCCAAGGAGAGTGGACCGGAATGAGCACGTGTGAACAATGACGACTTCACTGTACTAGTCAGTAGGGATGGCAGACACTTTTGAGAGACCATGTGTACTGTGTGGCTGTCACAATCAAAATGATTGAGTGAGTACGGCAACAACTCTGCAACAAATTTTGCATTAAGCTTGAACATTCTTCCACAGAAACTATTCAGATGATTCAGAAGGCCACCAGTGATTGGCAGCTTCATCATGACAAGGCGCCCACTGATACATCACGTCTCATGCAGAGTTTTTAGTGAAACATCAAATCATCCAGGTGACTCAACTCCTGCTACAGCCCAGATTTGGCACCCTGTGAGTTCTGGCTTTTCCCAAAACTAAAATCACTTGCGAAAGGGAAGAGATTTTAGAACTTTGATGAGATTCAGAAAAATATGATGTGGCAGCTGATGGGAACTGAGAGAACTGTGTGAGGTCCCAAGGCGCCTACTTTGAAGGGGACTGAGACGTCTTTGTCCTATGTACAATGTTTCATGTATCTTCTTCAATAAGTGTTTCTTTTTCATAGTGCATGGGTGGATAACTTCTGAACAGATCTCATATATAAATACATTAGAAACTGTCCATCACAGATAAAAAAAAGTTTGAGGAAAAAAGGACTTGCTTCCTGGTTCTCACCATTTTCTGCCTAGTTCTCACATGCTGGGAGGGGCAAGGTGGCTCTCCGAGGTCTCTGTTACAAGGACACTAATCCTGTTCATAGAGATGTAAGTAATCTCTGTATACACATATTCAATGAATATGCACTAATTATATGTGTGTATACATGTATGTACATATGTCTACATAGACACCCAAAACAGATGGCATCTAAATAATAATTACTGTGTATATTATTTTCACAGAGCTTTCTACATATAATATTACTTTATTTATTCAAGCCTTGTAAGACCCTTCTGAGGGAGGAATTATACTTACGTTCATTTTCAAAGGTGAAGAAGACTCAGTCTTGCGAGTCTGCCCCAAAGTGACAGTCTGGCACATGGCTGAGCCAGGATTCAACTGTTCCTGTTCTGAGCTTGAGGTTGCTGCTCGCTCCTCGGTAATATGCCGCTAATTAATCTCTTGTCATCTAACATTGTCTCAGGGCCGGTCACAAGGAAGCTCTGAACAAGAATCAAATAAAATCTTCTTCACAGGAGATAGTACGGAAACCAGTGAGAAGATGGTAAAACTCCCCTCTTCCCACATGTGTTTGGGAGGTGTCGGTGTTTCCAGACCGCAGTTTACGGGTGTGTCTGATGAACACGATGTATTATCTTTGCTTCCCTTAGTCTGGGGAGTTAAATAAGCTTGTTTCTGTGCCGTCTTTCTGCAGGTGAGCAAGGAGATCGAAAGGTGAAATTATGTAAACTAATTTTGACTCTTCTGAGGCATATTTAGGTGTGTCAGTGTTTACTGATGAATAAATTAGACCCAAGCTAGTTTAAATGAAGCAAATTGCTCACCTGTTTATTTAATTTTAGATCCTTCCTTTCTATATTTAAGGCACTTACATAAAGAATAGGGCACAGAGGACTCGGAAAAGAGAAAAACGGGGTAATGCAAAGAATAAATCGAGAGAATTCTTTGAAATAGATTTTTACAAAATATATGTGATTTTTAGACATGTTTTCCCTAAATAATTTTTAACAAATTATTTAATTGTGTTACATTTATAGTTCAAGTACCAATTAAAATATCCCATTAGGCTGGGCTAATTAAATCTTCATTTAACATTACCACGTGGGCCTCTCCAATATGAAAGACGACATATGTGAAACCAATTGCCTTGGGGACAGACTCTGGCTTTTGTGGGCTCATGGCACTTTCGCCTTGGTGGGCACCCTCCTCCAAAAATATTGGAAATTATATTTATGACTATTTTTATAAAGACAGATGTGTTAGGATTATATATTAGAACATTTTTACTTGACCTAAGCATTCAACATTTTTTCTCTGCTGGAAAAAAGCAGGCCTCCTGCCACCAGGATGTAACAATAAACACCACTGAGACGCATCGTACGTTTCCCAGTCCCCTCCAATCACCATTGCCATCGTCGTCATTTACTGCTACGTTATTATAGAGATAATCGCATTAAAATATATTAAAATGCTTTCATAGATCTGAATTTCTTTTGTTTTCTTCTGATTTTTAAAGAAATGAAGACAGTCTGTAAAAGGACCCTGGGCCTAATGGGTAGAGGGGCTCTGAACATCTCACCTCTTACAGCTTCTGCCAGTATGATGTCTTCTGAGTCCCTCAACACGCATGGTCTTTCACTAACCTGTTTTCGTGCCTTTCAAGCCTTGTGCCCTCTTCAGTGGCTGGCAAATTCCTACTCAACCCTGGTGGCTCACCTTAACTTTTTTTATTACTTTGCTGAAGTATCTTCTTAATCTCCAAGTAGAATTATCCATACTAAGATGTGTCTTGGGACTTTGTTTGAAACTTCAAAGAATTAAAGAGAAACCTAAACACCTTGTTATTATAGATACCTTATCTTATTGCTTACCGCATTTGTTTTTTGACAAAGTTTATTTTAGAATAATTTTCAAAGTATTGCAAAATTGGAAAGATGCAGCATTTCCACCTAGCCTTCAGTTTTCAGCTACTCCCAATATTATCGTTGTGGTGACTTTGCCAAATCTAAGAAACCAACATTTGTATTCTACTCTTAACTAACCTACAGACTTGATTCTGATTGCATCAGGTTTTCTAAAAATGTCTTTGTCTTTCCCTCAGTTTCAGGACCCAGTACAGGAATTCGTATTGCGTTTAGTTGCCACACCTTACTCACTAGTTTCTCTATCCCCTCTGCAGTAAGACCAGTGTTTGGTGTGAAGAAATGCACATAAAGGTTTTGAAATTCATACTCAGTGACTTGTTCATTTTTTTTGTAGCCGTTTTCAGAGGCCTGCCATGTTTAACACGTTCACAGAAAGAAAGTAGTTGGCAAGTCACAGACTTTTACTTAAGCTGATAAATGGTTATCCTCTGTGGTAAGTACAAATGAGACTCAAATTAATGCCCTTTCCTGTTTATGGACATTTGTCCAACTTGATCTTTATAGAACGTGTAGACTTACTGGGGCTGTAATTGAAACCTTGCCTCTTAATGGTGCCCTCAGGGTCTGTCCTGGGATTTCTCATTCATCAGATGTTAATTCCTTCACTAGCAGATACTCTAGAGTGTTCTGGGTTTATGGCGATCCTGGCCTAGCAATGAGTGACCTTGGGGAAGCAATACGGTGCATAATGGCTTAAGTTTTTGCTTTTTTTGAAACAGACACATAATATTTACAGGAAAGAATTTTTACGTAGCCATGCAAAAGTAGGACATAGAGAATACCCACCCCCCCACCCCCCCGCCCAGCTCCTCTTTCCATTGACATGGGTGATTTCTCAGAGAGATGGGCAGACTGACAGAGTGTCAGAACAGAGGGACAGACGAAATGTGTGTATCCTGGTCTTCAACCAAACCGAACTATGTCATGCACATTGTTTTACAGTATTCCGGATTATGTGTAAGCAATACACTTAATTTTTCAATATTCAACTTATTCCAAATAATTAAGTTCTGTTGAAAGTTTAGATGTTTCAGATTTTCAGTCTTATACATAGTGTGCAACCAAAAAATGGTTAAAATCAATTTGAGTTGAAAAATATAGCAAGGCATTTTTAAAGTGACAAAAATGTTTAAATATTTAATATTCTATTTAGTGTTATAAACTACATGTATTTAAAATCAATGTTGTTTGTTTTGATTTTAATGTTGAATATTTTATATTGAGGATATTTTAAAAATCTTATGGTGGACCTAAATTAGCATCAGTTGAAAGAACAATGACCAGATGCATTTATTTGCAATGTATCATCAGTTACATAAAATTCTTGTTTCTCCTCTTGCAATGGGTCCCTCTTGCAATTTAGTGTAACTCTTTTTTCTATATCGCTGTTTTATCATATATTCACCAATTACTGCCATAAGTTCTTTAAACAAATAACAATAAGAACAATAATAATACCCATTTAGTATTATACTTACTATATGTAAAGGACTGGCCTCAGAGTTTTACAAACATGCATAATGTATACAATAACTCTCTGGTGTTATCGACCTCATAACTCTCCAAAGGTCACAGAGCTTTAAATGACCCAGTAATTCATACTGAGGCCTCTAGGTCTACATAAGCCCAGGCTTTGTTGTCTCTCTTCTCCCTGCCCCCACACCCTCACTGGAGATGCGTTTTCTACCCATTTGTCACCTGCTGGGATGTGGCATATGGCCCAAGTAGTCTGCTGTAAGATGGTGAGTCCAGCTCCTGGTTATTTTACCTCTCAGCTCGTATCTCAGCCAATCCTGTTCTCTCCACGTTTCACAGAGCCGACATCACATAAACTCTGAAGACAAAACTAGATTAGGGGAGGTTCTACTATTTAGTAATGATTTGTTTGATAATTTTCAGTCTAATATTTCTAAATGGAAATAGCAACGTTTCTTTCACTATTGACCTTGGCAAGACTTAATCTGAGGACTCGTGCAAAGCACCTCACTCAGGCTTGATGGGTACTTCTTAGGCACGTGTAGTAATTTCCTTTTGCTGCTGAAACAAATTATCACTGACTTCCTAGCTTAAAACAACACCCATTTATTACCTTCATAGTTCTCGTTCTGGAGTCAGAGATACCAGATTGGTCTCATGGGAGCTAAAATCAAGGTGTCTGCAGGGCTGTGTTCCTTCCAAGTCTCTGGGGACACTCCAGGCCTTGTTTTTTCTAATTTCCTGGGCTTTTAACCATGACTCTGACCTCTGCTTCCATTGTAACATCTTTCCCTCTGACTCTCTGTCCCTCTCTTTTCCTTCTAAACATTATACTGAGTTTAGCCACATGATCCAAGATAATCTCTCCATCTATTGCAAAGGTCTTTATTTTTTGTCAGGTAGGGTATCATATACACAGGTCCCAGTGATTAGGGTAGGGACAACTTTGGGAGCCCGAGTACACCTTTCCCCTTGCTGCTAAACTAGCAATCAAATGTCATTGTTTGCCATCTTAAAAGTTTCACACACACACACACACACACACACACACACGCCAGTTAAAATATCCCATTAGGCTGAGCTAATTAAAAGTTTCTTAATGCATCCATGTGTGCAGACACCCATTTGATGGATTTCTAATATCTGTAGACTAAACCTCCTTACCTTTTAACATAAAATTGATATCCTTCGGTGGTGCCCTTCATTCATAATCTTTCCCAATTGACTTCTCTCGCTTCTTCACCCTCCATTTCCAGCATTTTTTCCATCCATACTAGCCATGTGTTGTTTTCTGAACAAAAACTTTAAAGCCTTTGCTTATATTTTTTATGAGTTTGGAGTCTCTTCTTCTCTCCATCCTACTCCCATATACAATCTTTAAGAATTAGTTTAAAAACTTTTTAGTTTGATATAATCCCATTTGTTTATTTTTGTCTTCTGTTTTCCTTGCCTGGGGAGGTACATCTAATAAAATATCGCTACAGGCAATGTCCTGAATTTTGCTATCTATGTTTTCTTCTATGGTTTTATGGTTTGGGGTCTAAAATTAAACCCTTTAATCCTGTTTCACTTTATTCTTGTGTGTGGTGTGAGGAGGTAGTCTAGTTTCATTTTTCTGTATGTATCTGTCCAATTTTCCCAACACCATTTAAGGAAAGCATCAACAAGGTCAAAAGACAACCCACAGAATGGAAGAACATATTTGTCAATACATCTGATAAAGGGTTAATATCCGTTATGTATAAAGAACTTACAAAACTCACCACCAAAAAATATCCAATTAAAAATGAGGAAAGGACCTGAAGAGGCACCTCTTCAAAGAGAATATTCAGATGACCAATAGACCTAAAAAGATGCTCAACGTTACTACGCAATGAAAATTCAAACCACAATGAGATACCATCTCAGACCTGTTAGAATGGCCATCATCAATACATCAGCAAACAAGTGTCAGCAAAGATGTGGAGAAAAAGGAACTCTTCACTGTTGGTGGGAATGCAGACTGGTGCAGCCCCTGTGGAAAGCAGTATGGAGATACCTCACAACATTAAAAACGGATCTGCCTTTTGACCCAGTGATCCCACCTCTGGGAATATATCTGAAGGAACCCAAAACACTAATTTGAAAGATCATAAGCACTCCTATGTTTATTGCAGCATGATTTACAATTGCCAAGATTGTAAATAGCAGCCCAAGTGCTCATCAGTAGAAAAGTGGATCAAACAACTGTGGGACATATATGAAATGGGAGTCTACCTGGCTACAAAAGAGAAATAAATTTTACCCTTTGCAACAGTATGGATGGACCCGAGAACATTATGCTAAGTGAAATAAGCCAATCAGAGAAAGACAAATGCTATGGCTCTGTTACTATTGCAATTGTAGCATCTCCAGGCCTTTGAAATCTTTTACTCCCAACTATTTCTGGAAGACCCACGAGGCTGCCAAATATCTGTTCCTATAAACAATCTCTTGCCCTCCGTGCACTCCATCATTTCTCACCACTCACTGTGTAGAGCTGGAAATGAAGATCCTGGAGATGGTACAATGAGCCAAGGGATATGCCAAAGTGAGGTGCCAAACTGCCTGCCATCACTGCTCTGGGTGCTGCCTCCTGACATCTTTGCTACTGCAGCTGTTCCAGTGTTGTTCATTGATGAAGCCTGTCTACCTTGTTTTACACTCTCTCCCAAAGCAACTGTGATTGAGCTTCTGACCTCTGTCTCCTGAAGATTTAGGAGCCTCGCTGAGAGCTAGGTGGTGTAGTTCTCTCTGTGTTTAGCAACAGTTCTTCCGACCCTAAGATGAGGCACAAGTTCACAGGGAATAGGTTGTGTGATAGTCTGAACCACCCTTCTTAAGCTTTGCTCAGAAATAACTTGGCCTTCAGGCTTTGTCCTCAGGTCAAGCTGGTGTGTCTATGCCATTTTCTTTAAGATTTGAGTTATTTTGCTAAATTCCTCTCAGCCACGCATGGAGCTAGATTCCCAGGAGAATGACCCTCTCATCTTCAAGTTATGCGTGAGTATCCATGGATATTGGGATTCCCTGTATGACTATTTTAGGACTCGTTTTAACATTTTATTAAGATTGATTGTTTATGTATTTTTCCATTTTGCTATTACATAAGGTCCTTGCATCAGGGGAAATAACTTCTGCATTCACCCAGTGTCTGCGTCATGCTTTGCACAAAGTAAATAAGTCATTTTGGATGAATGTAACTGGGCTAATTATAACACAGAGCTATTTTCCCCCATGTAGTAAGTGAAAGGGTTAACTTCATTGCTGGAAGAGCTAGTTCAAGCACAGAAAAAAGCACACAATCAATGCAGGTAGCCAGCATAGTACGGGACTCCATCAAACTGTTTCAGAATGTTTATTCAAATCTTCTGTTTTCTCCATGCATATACAGGCACACTTAGGGTTGATGCATCCTGGGAGAACTGGCATTTGACAAGCTTTCTAAGCCATTACTCCTTCTATGGGCCCTAGCGGATGCTTCCTTCAAGGAGTGTGCAAGGCCTGCTAATTCCTTCCAGTGAAAGAGCAATGGAGGCCCTCGAATTGAAACCTGGAAGATCATTCTGTGAAACATATAAGGGGGAAGGCAATCCTCCAAAATAAGAAAATGAAAAACAAATTCACCAGATTGTCAGTGTTCTATTAATAATTCTTCATACATATGTTGCAAAGAAATTTAAAAAATTAGCCTTTGTCTATTTTGAATGATTAAAACCTCTATGCTTTCACAAAACATGTTTGATGAGAATAATACATAATGACAATAAAGTTTATGGGAGATTCTTTTTATATTATTATTGAATCTCCTGAGAATGACTAGAAGTTGAGGAACTCCTGGAGGCCAGAAGTTCAAAGTGAAGATGTTGTCAAAGTCAGGCTCCCTCTGAACACTCTTGGGGGAAGATCCTTCTTTGCCTGTGTTAGCGTCTGGTGGCTCCCAGCAACCCCTGCCCTCCCTTGGTTTGTCGATGCATCAGTTTCTGCCTCTGTCTCCACCTGACCTTCCTCCTTCTGGGTGCCCTCTCTTATTCTTATAAGGATACCAGTCGTTGGATTTAAGTCTCACCCTAACTCAGTATGATCTCATCTTAAATAGGTCTCAACGAATTACTTCTGCACAGACTTTATTTCCAAATAAGGTCACAAGCTGAGTTTTTGCTTAGATGTGAACGTTGAGGGTTATTAGGAAAGCCACGTCAGGGTCCTGTGGCTGGGACTGGGCTCTAGAATCCAGCCACAACACTGGGAAAAACAAGCATTTCCATAAGCCCAGAAGCCACATCGAAACTGAATACAAACATTGCACTAGTAGCCCAAAGGGCTTCTTGGTGAAAAAAACGAAGTCTCCCTCCATCACAGGGCTTCCATGCAGACAGCAAGAAAGTGCACGAGTCCAGGGTGGCTACACGCTGGAATGGCTCCCCTCGAGGTGAGTGGTCCACATTCTCTGAAACCATGTGTAGCATCTGTGTCCTCAACGCATCTAGTTTCTTTTCTGGACCCCTCCCTGAGAATCCATAGCAATATCTAGGAGAAGAAAATGTGCAGAAGACTAAGCTTCATTTGAGTGAGGTAGGCGGGCGATCGGCAAGCTTGAGGAAAACTGCAGAGCATGTGACCACACTTAAACTCATCAATTTTCAGGTGTGAAGAATCTTGGACATACACATTTTCTGAGAAATCCACCTTTTATCTAAACAATTCCCAGCGAAGTTCGAAGCGATCACATTTTGTAAGTAATGGACATGGACAATTTAGGCAGAAGTAGGGGGCATCTGGCCTTATTTCTCTTTTTAGCCTTTGTGGCAGGAACTTCTTTAACCTGTTTGATCCTGGAAGTTCCATCATTTCTCGGGGTTTCTTTTATCCAACCACTCGAGGAAGACTTAGGGAAGCTCAGGAAGCATGTGGTTGGAAGTGAAGTTATTAGGTTCAGTTTGTACTAATTATTTCCTTGCCACATAGGGAGAGAGGTAGTCATTTAGGCAGGAGGGGTACCGACCACCAAGATCTTTATGGATTCAGACTGGCACTTGCATCCTGATGAGACACAAACAGGAAGCTATTTGTTTAAGGGATCCTAACATTTTAACTGCTGCCAATTCTAGCCCCTTGAAAAGGGGCTATGAAAAGCAAGAGCTCTTTAATTGCCCTCAGCATCTCTAAACAACAATTAAGAACAGGAGGTGAAAAGCACTGAGTCCAATTCCAACCACAAAGGCAATAATTAATGAGGCTAAAAGATACTGCTTATTATTGCAGTTTCTTTTGCTTCTGATGACTGACGTTGGCTAGGTATTCGCTGCGCTGTATGAGCCTTGGAGAATTTTGTGTAGTAGATAACACCATGGAATGACTGGTTTCATAAACCATAAGTTGTGGTTTCTTAGAAATATTTTACCAGATTCAACAGAAAGAATTTATTAAAAATACATAGTTGGTGAGCAGTGGCATGCTGGCTGGGAGTCTGGCGGGGCTCTTCACCACGGGTGATTGATGTGCTCACCCGCACAGGGAGGTTGCCGTTGGACTGGCACGCATTGGGCCAACTGTGCTCTGTGTGGAGCTGGTACAGGACCCTCCACCGTGGACGCCCGTATGTGAGTTCAGACTCCACTGGGTCCCGGCGCAGGCGCACCTCGGATGGCCTGTTTGCTTGTGCACACTTGGCTAGGGCTCTGCTACCAAATACCTATCTGAGGTGGCCAGTGTACCACCACCAGAGACGCTGTGAGCATCCTTAAACCGCTGCCACCCATGTCACAGACCTTGGGACATGCATGCACTTTGTGGATGATCTACGGAAGATTTTAAAAATCATAAACAACTTGTTCTTGCCACCTACTAGGCTTCTGTGCTGTGAACCCAGCTACCATTCAGAGACTGTTCAGGGGAGGCAAACCAATATGGATTTTAACCCAAGGATTTGGGGACAAGTGGCCTGATAAATGGTTTTTCTATCCGACTGAAGCAGATGCTCTGGGGACCAAGTCCCCTCAGGCTGCCTGACTCCCAGCACCTGTATCTCTGCCTGGTGTCGTGCTTTGGTGACAGAGGCTGCACAGCCCATTCATGTGGCAGATCAACATGTGGGGGGAGGTGTACCCCCACCTCCCAGCCAGTGGCTGAAACACCTGGGAGACTAACAACCTGCAATCTTGCACCTGGAGGTGCCTTTGAGGTTCACATCTGCACCAGTGTTGTGAGCTCTGTGCTGAGATGAAGCTTCAGTTGCTGGTAGTGGCAATTTAGCGGATGACACAGACTTTGCTGTTGACTTTCCCACTCCCATCTCCCTTTCCTGCTCCCAGATCTTCTTGGGATCTTCCAAATACATGATTGGAACTTGAATGCCATCTCAGGCTATGCTTCCTGAAAGAACCTTTGTCATCTTCCACTTTCGTCACCTTGCCAGACTCAAAAAGCCTCTTAGGTATATATGGCAGAAGTGCTCATTACCGTGTTCTAGAAGGCAGCTGTGGGCCCAGACTGTTGGAAGCTGCACAGGCAGGGTTTCTGATCTTCATAGGTCTTCCACGATGGGGCTCAGTCACTGAGTAAGTCAATACCCAGCTCGAATCCTAACCCTGTCTCCTTGCATTTCACGCTCCCCAGTTAAACATTCTTATGAGGTGCATTTTGACAAACAATAAACAACACTGATGCACGGCTGAGTAGGACTTTCTCCTCTGTCCCCAAACGTCTGTGACCAGGCAGAAGGGGGCTGCCTGCATGAGGCTCATTGGAGGCCCCGAGTCATTCGCTAAAGAGGCAGTTAGGAATCAGAGAGCACAGAAAACCTCGGGCGAGGCTGGTTCATTAGTGCCTCTGCTGATTAATCAAGACCTGGCTGTCACTCTGTTAAATGCCTTGAGGTGGAGTTGGAGGCAATCAGCCCGGTGGAAACCGCTTGATTGCTTCTCAAAGTGGCAGTTTGCTCTTGGACACTGTACTTGTCCCTGTCAGATGTGTATTGTGACCTTCAGTGGGGACGATGACCCTGCCTCCAAGTGCCAGATCCGTGAGCACATGATCCTGGAATCTGTTGTACAAGGACAGTGACACGTGAAGAACTGGCCGCAAATCTGTGAACGCAATTATATTTTGGTTTCACAAAAGCATCTCAATTGTGGCATTTGTCTTCTTTTCATGTTTAACTTAGAACAGGCACTCCCAGAGTTTTATTTTTGTCTCCATTTTTAGGGTGTTCATCAGGAAAATGATGCATACCCCCTCACAGTAAACAGCCATGTAACTGTAATAAGAAGCTTTCCGAATAATTTATAACTTGCATACAAAAATTTATCTGATTATGCTAAGGTGACAAACACTCTGAATGACAATGTGTACCATCAAAGAGAGCTTTCTTCTTCTTTTTTTTCCCAGACCGGTTACTGATTATTTACACAAATTGAAGAGAAATAACTATTACCTTTAAATTATTTTTTAATCTACTTCTTAATCTTTCAAAACTCTACAGGAACAATGTAATGATTCTCTGCCAGTCACTGATGAGGATGCGTTCAAAAGCATTTTCCTACGCAGAGAAACAAAACACACATTCAAGAGAATATGCAGGTCAATGCTTCCTTTTTCTAGGGAATGGGTGTTTTCAGGGCTGTATATCCTCACTGACTCCAGCCTATGTCATGCTTAATGTTTTTTTGTTACTGGTAAAATTATATAATACGTACATTTTGTTCATTGGTCAGACTTCCCCTTGTTTCCCCTTGGCTTTGTGTCCAATGTGAAAATGATGGTGCTTTTCATTGTTTCAAGGTGAAAGTCATTGATCAACACGTGGGCTCTAACTTAGTGGTTTGGTTGAGCCAGTTCGGGAACTGATCAGAAGATACAGCGAGCAGAAGTAATGCTTTCTCCAAAGTGCTGGGGTAGATCGCACTGTCTGGAAGAGTGTGTGCATTCGGTGTGGCTGAAAGTGATGGCGGTGTCAGTGAGGGAGCTGAAAGGAATTCTCTCCCCTTACGTTTAAGTTATAAAATCTCGTTGTGTGGCTGTTGCGGAGGTACAAGACGTGATGGGCTGTAAATTGTAGTTCTCTTATGTTTCACTACGCTGGTTATTTGTTCCAAGAAAGTTAATTTGTTTCCTCAAATTATTCACAATTGTAACTTGCTTTCCTCATATCATTATTGATTTTTACCAAATTTTATGACATGTTGGTTTTGACTTATTTCACCAGAACTTTCCAAAGTTGGTCATTGAGTTAAATAAGTGTGCATTGCATGAATTTATGTGTCAGAGGCCTACTTTTCCTGAACACTACCCATTAGTGGAAAGGTAATTGTTCAAAAAACGTACAATATAGGACCTCGACTTCAGCCTTCTAGGACTCAAGAATTTATTTGTAAGCATCACAAAATTATAGTTCATTCAGACAGAGGTCCCTAATCATTTGCAAAGAGAGAACTTACTTTTAATATCCTCAGCTGAGTATTTTTCTGTGGAAATGGGGGTTCAGGTGAAAACTGAACTGCTCATCAGGTTAGAAGCCCAGAAAACTACAAGAAATCAACCTTAGAGATTGTCAAGGTCTATGGTCACCGGGAACCAGAATATTTTGAGGCACCCTGCCAAACCTTTAGAATCAAGCAACAGTATGGAAATCAGTTTGTGGACCAGAGGTTCTGAAGTCACCGGGGGCTGCCTCCCATTTAAAGTAGAGCAGAGCGCCTCCAGAGGCCAGCTGGAAAAGCTGCACCACACCTGGGCCCACCTGGGCTGCTTTCTCGTCTCAAGTTGGTAACAGGTGTGGTCAGAGGAGGACCATTACCTGGCTGCAGGGTTTGTACCTCTTCTTTACAACTTAGCAGGTCACTGCAGATTGAGAGTATTGGTATTTACCAGTGCCTCTGGTGTGCTGGATCTGGGACCAAACGTGTGGCCTCGTGGTGGCACTGTGAGTGGGAGCCGGATCTGGTTTGATTGACAGAATATAGAGGCTCCCCTTATTGCATCCTCTGGGACCTGCCCTCTTGGCCTGGAAACCATTCGCACCAACACTGTCTCTAGAAATTCCACTGGGCTGACATTTCTCTGTATATATTTCCACGACTATTTTAATTGGGAAGCAGCCACTAGCTCTTCCTGAACTCCTTAACAGCTGTCAAAGATGAAACTTTTCATTTCATAAGAACCCGGGGTGGATTTAAACCATGCCACATTTCCTACTCTCCAAATCATCCCAGCGCCCTCACATTAGCACATTTCTCCACGGCGAGGAGGAAGCAGGCAGCCCACTAAGAATCCTCTGAATAATAATGTCAAGAAAGACAACACCTCGACACTGAGCAGTGGCTGGCACCCTCTCCCTCACTGTGAGGAATCTGATTTCATAATAAGGGGAGAATGCTCTGGCACGGGCGACAATGGTTTAAATAATAAATTTGTGTATTTTATTTGCCTTTATCTGTCAGGGGTTTCAATTTTTATGGAAAGGAATATTTTCCCAGGCCTATCTTATGTGCTGAGACATGACAAGAGATTCAGAATTATCTGACCTATAGAGGAAAGTGCAAAGAAAGCCTGGAATCAGGGCCAGAAGACTGTCCCTTGTCCCTTTGCGCTGGGCATGCTCGAGAATCCCGGAAGCAGCTCCAGAAGGGGTTGCTGTTGGCCTGACATCAGTTCTCCAGGGCAAAGGCTGCTCCTCCAAAGAAGGGCGTATGAAGGATTTTGATCCTTCTCTTACAGTTTCGTTGTGTGTTTGGTATGCACACAAGTGTCCTTGTGGAGGCCAACAGTAAGCAAGATGGGACTGGGCCAGACACTGTCAGAGCAAGACCTCTAGGGAGAGACAGTTCATTCTGTAATCGAGTCCTGAATAGGCAACTTTATTTTCATTACATCTGTACTGACTCCATATGCACAGGTGTTAACTAACCGAATCTTCCCTTGATGATTTTTTACTCAAAAGTAAGTGGGAGCTCAAGGATCTAATGCAGCTTCAGGTCTTGAGCTTTCATTCACTTATAAAATTCTGATTTCTATTGACCAACAACAAACAGTGATATGGCAAACAGTGCCAGAATGAACAGGAATCCAAATTTTCTAACATTTCTCTCTTCAGGAATTTATTTGGATTTAACTTGAACTAAAATAGAATAGGGCTGTATGTATGTTGTGACGGGTGAGACAAATAAAAAAGAAAAATGTTTTGACAGTGATAGAATTGAAATTTACAGATTACTTCACATTTAGTTTTCACTTTTCATCTTTGGAGCTCATGCATCTTTCCTCCCGAGAAAAAGAAAAAAAATAACAACAACTCACAGGTAATAGCCCCTGATCACAAGAAGGTTTGTTTGAGGACATGTCCTCCCTAGAATAGAAGCCCAGAAGTGGTAAGAGGTAGAGAGAGACAGAGCATTTTTGTGAAAGCAAAAGAAGTTTTCATGTGAGTTGCCCCTTAGCAAAGCAGCTGGCACGTTGTAGAAATGAAGGATGTGTCTTTTTCTGCAAGAACAGAGAAAGTAGCCTTCTGGTCAGAGAAGCTCTCTTCGTCCCTTTGGAAGATAGTGAAAAAGATCCCTTTCTTCACTAACTCAATTGTTGTCTTTTCTGGCAAGGGCAAAGTTCTTTGTAATCAGAGAAGCCTTTGGTGGCGTCTTTTGCTATTTCAAAGCATGAATGAACGGGGACAGAATTTTGTCGTTGACCTTTCTCCATTTTCTTCAGACAATGGTAGTGATGGATAGGAGATTAGAGAGGACAGAGATAAGGTGAGAGCAAGTAGGGCCACATTCATTAAATAATGATGGCATTATAGAATATGCCACTGATTGAGCTTCCATAACACACAAAAGGTGTCGTTCACAGCATTGCACTTCTCTAAATGACACCGCTGGTGCTTTGTCCTTATTTTACAGGTGAATAAGACTGGGTCCCAGAAAAGTTCAGACAAATCATCAGGGCGACACACCTGCGAGAGGCAGCTAGGATGTGAACAGAGGCCTGCTGGACCCCAAGTGAGTACTGTTTCTGTGGCTCTTTCCTGCTCTCACCGGTAATTCTCGGTTGCCCAGGAAAGCATCTCTGGGATCATATCCAGATGGGACCAGGGCTTTGCTCTCACATGGTGCCCCCCTTCCTCCCACGTTTGCTGGGTGTTGGTATCCAAGAGAGTGGCTCTTACCCCAGAGCAGTGACTTGAGAAGAAAAGACAAGTACAAAGAGGGAGAGGTAACAACAGGCACCAGAAAAGAAGAGTTAGGAGTGTGGGGAGGCTTGACCCACCAGCAGTAGCAGGTTTTCTGTGATACTTTTGAGACCCAAATCCCTCCTAATTGGCCCCTATGTTGTTCCCAAAGGATCACAAGACAAGGAGTGATTTGCCACATTCCAATCTTTTCTCACACACCACCTTTTGCTACTTAGTAGAAATGGTATATTTTGTCCACGGAGAAAGAACAGAATCTAACAGTTGTGTTATTAACCCTATTTCTCCCGAGGCATGCCTGCATCCAGTCTCTTGCAGTTTCCTGTTCTGGCTTCCCATCCCAATAACACTGAGAGAGGGGTTGAAACCGTGCTCTGCAGGGAGGACTTGCAGGACAGGAAGGTAAGGCCATTAGTCAGTCAAGAAAAACAAAGAAATCCACAGGCAGGCATCATACACAAAGGATTGAAGTCTCATGCTTCTACTGGCCTGCTCAGACCCAGGCATTCAGTTGTTCTGTGGTTCCAAATGAGGTCTCCGTGGGTGCCCTAAGGAGGCTCCTGGGGGTGTTGTGTGTGCTTTCAGACAGCTGGTTTCTTGAGGCCGAGTCACTAAACATGAGGAGGAAGAGAAAGAGGCACAGAAAGCCATGGTTGAGGACGTGTCTTCTCTGCCTCTGTTAACACTGCAAATCCGAGTGTTCAGGAGAGGAGTAAGGGGAGCAAGTGTTAGGTCAATGGTCCAGAAAAGCTTGTGGAGGACATAGAAGGGCGAGGGAATGCCAAGGTGCAGATACTGGAGGGATGTTCTCCCACCTCAATCAGTGGACCATCACCAAGGGGTCATGGCCAAAGGCAGCACCTCCAGTGTTTTCCCATTGTTGTTTACATTGGACCTACTTCAAAGCAATCCACAGGCTAAGTGCACCTGCTAAGCAAATACCGCTCTAGGTCAACCCTGCAGACTCATCATCCCAACCAGCTGGAGCTCAGCCCCAGAGAAATTCTTACATAGTCACTGATGTTGACATAAGGTAGATTAAGTTTGACATACAGATTCAGTGGTTGAGCATCAGTTTGTAAACTTACATACATGCAGGTAGACAATGCAGAATTCGCAAACATATACTCACATCCCACTGTAAATCTATCCTTGAACAAAAAGATTCCCAAGCTTCATTTCCGAAAATATAATCACTTAATTCAACACTTTATTTAAGGCAAATAAACCATTTTAAATCATGCTATTCTAAATTACTCTTTACTTCTACTTATTTTGGGGTTGGAAATTTGATTTATACTGTCTATCATGAGCACTGAGTTTCAGAATACAGCAGTGACTGGTGTAGGAAGCTCAATTATTTGATGTCAGATGTAAAAACGTATGTTACAGGGATCATGGAAAGAGGATGCATTTCATTTACAGATATTTCACTGCAATGTGTAGAGAACCGTAAAGACAAAAGAAGTGCTGCCTCCAAAGATGGACCAGGAAAAGAGCAGAAAAAAAGATGAACCAGAGATTTAGAAAGTTCCAGAAGAGCATCACGGCACAGGTCTGACCTGTTCTGTGTACACACACACATCTCTGCTGCTCCTCTTCTTGTAAAGACCCCAGTTCTCCTGGATTAGGTCTCCACCCTTATGACTTCAGTTACCCTCAATCACCCTCTTAAATACCTGATCTCCAAACACAGGCACGTTGAGGGTTAGGGCTTCAATTTGTGAATTTTAGGGGGAAGCTATTCAGCACATATCAAAGCAAAAAGACTCTATGCCTGATCTGTTTGGCAGGTGATGGTAGGTATAACACTTTTAGGATTGACTATTTCCTGCGGGTATTGCTCTGATGTGCCTCTGGAGCAGAAATTGGAGAAGATGGTCAGGAAGAACCAGGGCCATCTCAACATTTGCTGCTGCTACTCGGCTCAGCACGAACCATATCTTTACATTTTTGCCTTTTATAATTCATTACTACATGTAAGAGTGAGTCAAACAGCCACAGATGATACTCATAAATCAGCTCCTCACTTTTATCAATAGTTTCTGACTGTTAGATGTCTAGTTCCTCAGGTCCACACCACAGGGCAGCAATGCCACATATAAGAAGGTAGATCTGACACACGTCAAATACGAGTCTGCAAGGTGTTACCCCTGAGAAAGGTTAACAGTATGAACAGGCCACAGGCTATTTTTAGACAGGCATGAGTAAACCTGCCACTTCTAAATGGCAATACTGTGAAATCTCCTGTTGTGAATTATAGCTCTCATTCAGTTGATAAATATATTCATGTACCATCACCTATCAGTGCTCACTGAAATGCCGTGCTATCTGGATGAAGCCAAATCCCTGAGCAGGTTAAATGCAGGCCTTGCAATGGGTACCAGCTGTGATCAGAAGTCCTGGGACACAGTGTTCTGGCTTCCTGCTCCTGGCCTGTGCGTTCTGGGAGAGGCGTGCTAGCCATCACCAACGACCTGTAGCCTAAGAATCAAGAGGTAGTATTTCACGTTTTCTGATGCACACTGACTTCTAACAGGAATGTCATAATGTTCACCCAGATTGCTTTTCTCTGCATCTAACTTAGGAGAAAATACAAGAAAAAATTGGGTTACTTTTGTTCTGAAATTTAAACAAAGCTGTGAGTGTAGGAGTTTATTCCTTTTCATAGAAGATTAGAATCCTGTTGTATATCCTATCCGGTCACTAACTCGGCTGATTGCCCTGCAGTCTCTCTTGCTCTGCTTGCCATTTGTAGTCCTGATACGCAGGCGCCTGCTCTACTCCAGGCTTTGGGAAATTGTTTCTAAATCTGATTTTAGCACATCCACTGCATAAATATCGGAGCCCATCTTTTGAAAAATGTAAGTGCCTTTAAAATACATGCAGGTAAATAGAGGAGGCACAGGAAGTAAAGAATATGTAGGCACATACAGGAATATAAAAGCTAGGCAACAATTTGCATTGAGCAGCAAAGAACAGATTTTTTCCCAACCACACCTCATGATCACCTGAAACACCCAAGTGCATTCAGATGTTAATGCAGCATTTCCAGTTTTCCACTTTGGGAGAAAAATGTAAAGATAATCTTTATAAAGATGATAGCAACAAAACCAAACTCTATTAAAATAATTGAAACTCAATTAAAATAAGTTGAATTAAATCTACTGAAATAAATTTAATTCAGTTTATTTTAATCCATTTCAATACATTTATTGAGCATCTACGATCTGTCTTCTAGGGTTTACACTGAAGGCAGGAGGTGTGAGGATTGACAAGACAGAACATGGCACCTGACTGCATGAGGTCTATGGCTGGGTGGGGAGCATAGACTTAGAACAAATCATCCTGTTGTGACAAGTGTTAAATAGCAACAAAGTCTTAGGAGCTGTAAGAACATAGAGCAGGAGAATTTAACCTACTCCTGGGGTTAGGGAAACCATCCTACTGCCATTCTTGGGACTTTCCCTACTGAAATATGGAATATGCTATTCCAGTCATATACCAGGGACTAGAGCTGAGCTTCCTATGTGCTATTAAATCTTGTATATTTGGAAGAGTATTAACAAACGTGTGTGTGGTTTGTCCCATTCATTTTGTGAATCCAACTGAAGAACACACACACACACACACACACATCAATTCCCCTGTTTATGTGGTACTTCTTCTCTGTAGCATAAGATGGTGGGATGGGTTAAAGATCTACCTCAGAACCCTTGGGTGAAATTGTAACGGAGTGAAGTGTTCACCCTCTCTGACCATCTCGTTCCAGCCTGCTTTATTCCCAGGGTCTTCATTCTACTAGCTTCGGCTTAGTTCTACATACAGACAAGCTAATCATTATAGGAATTCTGCCTGCGGCTTGATTTTACAGAAACAGCCCCTTCCCACCAAGTACCTCCCTTGTGGAGATAAAGGGGGTCTGTGCTATTGAGCACAGATTTGCAGGAACCTCATGTCCAGACTCTCATCAACTAGCACCATGTTCCTTGGCTTCCTGCTAGTGCCCAGATACCTAGAGAGATTAATGACCTCTTAGCCCTTCCATGCCCCCTTCCCTTGACATACAAGCAGCCTGAACTCTATCTTTGGTAAGATGGATTTGAGGATTGGCTCTCTCATCTTCTAGGCTGGTGCCTTCTCAATTAATAAACATTTCTTTATTCCAACCCCTGATGTTGTGAGTTTTGGCTTTCCATGCACTGGGTATACAGGCTTCGGACTTGTCATAGAATGGTCATCCAGGCCTTCTCACCCTCCTTCTACAGCGAAGGTGCCCCAGGCCCAGTGAGAGCATGTGGGGTGAACCTTTTGCAGTCCCTTCGCCCAGAGAAGATTCACTCAGGAAAAGTACTGATTTTCCATACTGGTACCAAGGCCTCTGCATGTTTCCTGAGGCCCTACTGGGCCCAGGAATAGTGGTTAACAGGCTCCTTTCTGGTTGTCAGTTCTCTTCCTATCTCTTAAACTCCAGACCAGAGAGTTCTTTTCGTATTTTCAGTATGAAACACAAAGAGATCCGATTTCCCTTAGATGATTTTCATGTCAGACAATGTTGCTTATCAGCCCATGGAGCACCATTTTTGGCTGAGATGCCATTTCTCACCCAATTATTAGCCACTTCGCGTGAGGAAAAGCTTGGTAATATTTTGCCAAATGAGGCTGCTTAATCCTAGGAAGAAAATCCATGCACAATGAACACAGTGATTATCTTTGTTATTAGACTAGAAGGGCAGAACACCTCTCTCCTCCCCCTCCCGCATATTCCTTCGTTGCGCTCATCACTCCTTGGTCTAATACTATGCGCTTTTTTGTTTTCGTCTCTCTCATTCTCTAGATTAATTCCCAGGAGGTCAGGGAATTTATTTTGTTTACCGTTGTGTTTCCAGGACCTAAAGAGCTCCCCCAGGTTAATTGTCAGTAAGCATTTTGTTTCATGATGCATAAACACTCAGGCTGTGTACATTATTTTTCTCCACTATGCAAAGGTTCCCACCACGCTGAACAAGATCTAATCCTTAGGATTAAAATATTAATTTTAAGGCACTTTGTAGATTTTAACAGTAATTGGTTCTTTCTTTTCTTAATGTTTCACTGGATATAGATATCAGTAAGGAACATTTTATGAGAGTTATGAAGACTGCTTTCACCTGATGAGATGAATTCGAGGAAGAATTCCAAGTTCTAAGCTACAAAGTAATTTCTTAGAAATTTTGCTCCACGGGCTTTTACTAGAGCCAGGACATTCTCCTGGCTCTGTTACAATGCTGGAGGGACTCCTGAGTCGGATTAAACTTTCCCTGCACTGATGTCCTTCCTGGATCACTCCACTGGGTAAAATTCTTAAAAAGGACATTTCAAAGAAAAAGGCTTTTCTCACCTGGCTCACCATTTCTTTAGCTTTCTCTACCAGGAAAATATAGTGAAAAAGTAGAGTTATGGTGAACACTAATGGAACACTCACGTAAAAGGATGTGTTCAACATAATTCCACATGTGTGGCATCTTCTTCTGCCTTATTTTCGTCTTTCTTATAGAAAAGAATGTCTCTAAAATTGCTTAGTTACTTCTACTTGCAAACATTGAACTTCATTTTTTAAACCCACCCAACCTCTTTAAGGCAACAGCTGGTAGGAAATTCACCTGTTCTGCTTCTGAGTCCTCCCAATGGTGCACTCAGGCAGGGAAGGATCCTGACAGTTTTCCCTAGAGCTAAATGTGCAGCTTTGCTACAGCATACACAGCAAAGCATCTTCACAAGGGCTATGGCTCTGTGACTTTAGAACAGTTGGGAATCACCTAGAGGGCTTGTTAAACACAGATTGCTAGGCCTCGTCTCCAGCTCTTAAATTCAATAGGTATTAGGGCATGCAGCCAGTTCCTAAGTGAGGCTAATGTGGCTGATTGAGAGCCACACTTTGGGAACCACTGCTCTGAGCTCCCTGGAAGGCCAAATTTGCATCGCAACTCTTACAACTGGCAGTAAATTCTCTTTTAATTTCCCAGTGCCTTCTCAGGGGTTCTCACCAAAAGCTCAGAAAGCTTTGCCAACTCAGGATTAAGAACAAAGGTAAAATCTAACCGAAGGAAAAGTGTACTTTCTTGGTCTGATAATCTTCACTTTGACTCTGAAACATAAGTCTGCTCCCTTTATGAGTAAGCTACTATAAAAGGTGACAAATTTTCCTACAAACCTCAACTATCCTGAGTGCTTCAAATAGTGCCCTGAAAACTAGAGAATGTCACTTTTCCCTACTGTGCCTATTTTATGAGGTGGGGAATGGTAGGAAAATCTAGAATTTCAATCACACAAAGGAGCTACTAATTACTTTTGATGGCTCTGGGGGTGTTGGAAGTTACCCACTATGACATTCTTCTTGAAGGGGAGTAGGCCAGGAAGGGGAATTGGGGGCCAATTGTATGATATAACAGATCTTTCAGGCTCAGTTGGGTATGCTTACACAACGAGTCATAAAGAAGTGATTGAAAAGAGGGTCAGACTTCCACTTCTCTCACTGGGATGTCATCCTGGTGTGTAAAGCCTGGGAAGGAGCGTGCATAAGTGGGAACATAATCAGCCTTTGGGTGAGCTCTCTCTGAGCATACCAGGGAAGGAATTTAGCCCAGGCCTATCGGGGGGGGGAAATCAAGATTCCAATAAAACAACTCTTCTTCCAGGTATGTGACTTAATTGCATTCCCTTCGCCAGGCAAACAGCACAGTGAAAGGAGGAAATGGAACGTGGTTCAGTAGAATTTTAAGTACAGAGGCACCCTTTTTAATGCCATCAAAAGTGACAGCAGGAGCACCTACTGTACTACATACAAGTGGGGTGATGGCAGACTCTTGCTTTTGCGTGTGTAAGTTGCATTCAAGCAAGTTAGGCCTTTCTGTATTAGAACTTTAGACCTAGAGAATACTACTTAATCAATTGTATAACTCAGTCAACTGAATCAGCAAACTAAATGATTCATGAGGAAGGGAGGAAGGGAATGGTGCTTAAAGTTAATGCGGTTTCTAAACCAGTGCATCTAGATTTTTCTGTGTGGAAAATCAGCTAATCAAGCCCTGGCTGGTATAGCTCAGTGGATGAGCGCGGGCCTGTGAACCAGAGAATCACGGTTCAATTCCCAGTCAGGGCACATGCCTAGGTTGCAGGTGGGTTCCCTGCAGGCCAACTCCCAGCAGGGGACACATGAAAGGCAACCATACATTGATGTTTCTCTCCCTCTCCTTCCCCTCTAAAGATAAATAAATAAATAAATAAATAAATAAAAAGAAAATCAGCTAATCAATCAACCAGGTGGTTACTTACCACCATGGCAGACTGTAGACTTTCACTGACCAACTGCAACACCTATACCAGGCCATTCCCCACAGTGGAGACATTGCACATGCTGGATTCACACTGAGGCAAATGCGATCATTTTGGACTGCCTCGTTTCCAAAGTAAAAATGTGTTCACATTAGAAAACTGCTGTAGCAAAGCATTTCTATTGAAATAGCCCTGCTGCTCATAGCCCAGAGGGGCAGTGTGAAGCACATGAAGGCATTAGAGTAACTATTAAAGATCAAGGGCTTTCCAATTTCCAAGTCACACTTAGTAGACAATAGGCTGAGATAAATGAAGTGTGGCTTGGCAATTTCATATTCTGAATTAAAGGTTTTCAGGGGAACAAGGAGAAGAGAACTCCCTTATAAAAGACCCACTCATTTGTCAATTCATTTGAGAAAGATGCTCGTCAAAACTCCCCAGCAACTTCTTAAGTGTTTCCATGCCTTGAACAGTTAATAGAAAATGCTTCTGTGAAATTTCTCCCTCTGATAAAGAAGCCAGGGTGCATTCGCAAGACCATTTTCCACATTTCCATTCCAAAGCTATTGTTCCAAAATAAGGTACATTGTGCCTCCCAGCAACGGGAATTCAATAAAGCTTCAATCAACTAAGATTGTGTTTCTTCTGTGCATAATTTCAGTAAAAAAGAAATTCACAAGAAAATAAGTGGTAAAAAAGGCTCCCCCCCCAAAATAATGTTCAAGATATATCCTGCAGTCAAATAGACACAGACCAATCTTCTTCATCCTTTATATTTACAACTGTAATACTGTACCATGGTCCTGGAGACTCCAAATGATGCCCAAAAGGCAGGGCAAGATGCTCACTCATCATAGAAAGATTCAATTATATTTGCAGGGCAGCATCTTCTAAGGCAGACAAAGAGACTAATGTGTTGTAGGAAGATTTCCAACAGCATGAGAGGAAGAAAAGAGGAATGGCAGTGTTATGGGAGGAGACAAAGGGTGGGGTGGGATACAAGTCAGGATCCCGGGTTTGGGCACCATTTATGTTAACTTGGTTCTTCTTGCCAACACAGTAGAGAATTACGGATCAGCGAACGTATTAGTGTGCGAGCAGATTTTATGAGTGATACGTTCTCAGAAAGAGAATGGGCCTTGCTGAGGTGGGGGGTGAAAGGCATCGGTTCAGGGCAGGGCAGAGTAAGGGTGGCAAGAGGCAAGGGCAAGGGGGGCAGGAACATCAGGTCCTTTGTTCGGAGGACTTACACAGTTGGTGAGATGGGGGGTGAAGAAGTTACAGTTTGATTGACGGGTAAAGTTGGTGCCTGCTTTCCCAGCGGTGGGGGGTGGGAGGTGTGACTTCCTAAACATAGGTGGAGGTCTGTTAGCCTGAATCCATATTTTGCTCCAGACCCCATTTGTTCATCTTGTTATAAATCAAATACATGACAGGAGGCAGTTAATTAAAGTTGGGGCAGTTACCCAAAGTTATTTATGGGCTCTTACTGTAAGCATTAGGGACTCCCTCATAAAACGGATAGTGACCAGAAGTAGGCAAAATTGTTTCATGGACTTCTCTCTTTGGGCACTCTGGAGGCCCTCCCATCTACCAGGCCTTGGGATGAATACATAGTTTCAAAGGCTTTCTTTCCCAGAGAGTGGGCAATATACATAGAATTTCAAGAACTTCCCTCCTCCTATGCTAACATTGTGTCTCATGTGATGTGGGAACATCTGGCAGTATTATTGGACCAGGATCAGCACTGCCGAGTTAGTGGGTGGAGTATGTCTCCCTCCTTCTCCTTGCCTTGATTTGCTATCCATCCTACTGAAATGGTGAAAGGCACTTCCTGCAGATGCTGGCCAGCAACAGCAGCGCAGTCTCAGAGTTCTTTCTGTGCTGTCTCCTGTCTTAGCAGGGTAGTCTCACTGTCGTGAAACAGTGAGCATAGTTCATTGCAAGGAACTCCAAAGCTCTCAGGAAACGGTTCCTTAATTATATTATATTTAAAATCAAAGGTTGGTTAGCATCCGTTCATTGGGGATTTGGTCCCCTTCAAGATTGCTCTCAGCTCTGGCTTGCATTCTCAGGTGGTATTGCCTAACTTGGGAAGGCCAGGCGACTCTGAGAAGATGATCGGGAGGACCTTGTTTCGAAACCTCTGGAGGCATTTTTAGTTCTTGACTAGGTTTCTGGTTCTTCCATTCAACAAACTTTCCAGACACAATGATATTTAAAAAACTCTCATCCTTGCCAACTTATATCCAACGGACACTCATTGTATTATTACTATGTGTGTGTACCGAGAACATTCGTACACTCCTAATTAATTTAATCCTCACAAAAATCATATAAGAAAATCATTAGCATTTCTATGTGAGAAAAATGAGCCTTTGTGAGTTAAATTAGCTGTCCTATATATACTACTTGTAAAATGAATGCCAAGGTTTTTAAATGTTTTAAGAATGTGTGTGTGTGTGTGTGTGTGTGACTACAGTTGTGGTGTCTGCTCCTCCCCCTCCAACAGAGTACAGTGGAATTTGGGGCCAAAAGCTCCTCTCCTGAAAGAGTCCCTCCCCTTCCTGTTGAGTCTTCCAGCCACTTCTCACCTTCAAGGGCAAAGGGCTTCTCTCTCATCAGCCTAGAGCCTCAATGTTGAATAGCTCTTCCCTGTCTTCACAATCACATCCATCATGGATTGAGGTTTTCTATGATTCTTCTTACTTCTATGGTCACTTCCAAAGCAAAATAGCCTTGTTCGAGCCCCTGAATGCCTGTTAAAACGTGCGGCCATCAGCACTCTGTTCATTGCTCTGATGAGAACTCAGGGCTAATCAGCTCTCTCAAAGAGCACCCTTGGGAAACCCTTGTGTTCCCTGGTTCAGGGTATATTCTCAGAGCTTGACCTAACATGACTGAGAATCCTTTGTAAGCTAGAATAGCCCCGGGAGATGGTGATATGAAAATGAGTTAGGCACGGTTGCTAACTCCCATGAACTCACGGGAACACATACTAATGACCAATAACCTCAACCTGTTAAGTTCTTAATAAAGGCAGGTATGGAATGCTATGAGAAGTCCTATTATGATGTGATTCATCCTGGTTAGGGAATTTCAGAGAAAAAAGTGACAATTGGTTTGAGCCATGAAAGATTAGTCAGTTGTGCCAAGCAGAAAACAAGGGACAAAGCCATGGAGGATCAAGAAATAATGTCAACAAATCTGGGAGGCTGAGGAGCATGACTAGGGGTTGCCTGTGGGTTGACTTGTAGCATCATTGATCATTTTTCTGTATTTGAATCACAGTTCAAGCCATCAAGTCATTCATTAGAAATGCGAAAATCCTCTCTTTGGCCTCTAGGGCACTCGTAAAACTAATGTGCTTGGCATAGCCAGACATTCAACATCTGCATGTAGTCCGTGGTCATGCGTGTCTTGTTGATTGTTTTATGTGCAGCATCACATGTGATGCTGCCACAGGATAGAGCCGAATGAACATTGACTAGAGTAATGACTATGCAAGTAAAGCTGAATGAATGTGAAGGTACTGCTTCCATTGACTTTGAGTGCGAAGATTTTTCTGGTGTAAATATATATATATATATACACATATATATATTTCTATAGCCATGTCTGTATCATTAATTTTGAAATTGTTTTGTTTGGAATGAAAGCTAAAAGTGAAGCCTGAACCTCGCTCCTCATGCTAACATGGTTTTTGTTGAACTTGGAGAATGACCTAAAAAGGAAGACTATTATACAACATGTTGACAACATGTGTAAATCCCAGAGCACGCAGCTACATCTCAAGGTTACAATGCCAAATATGGCAAACAGAGACAAGTGCTACTTATTCTTAAGTGCTGTCATGGCGCACCCAGCGGGCAGCTGGCTGACATGGTGCCTCTCTTTTGTCTCTGTCCCCTAAAAATCTGTCTCCGTAATCTTGGGGGAACTCATTTTAGCTTAAGCTCTAGCACAAAATTTCAGAAACAGTTGTGTTCTGACCTGGCAGCTTTGATCTGGGCAGTCCTTTTTTCTAGCCAGCCCAAGCACATGGCATTTCAGGATGACCTATTGAGATGATGACTGATGGCCGGTCACTTTTGTAATGGAAACTGGGTCCCCTGTGCACCAGGTTCCCACCATTAACATTTCCCAGCCCTCTGTGGGGTAGATTACTGATGCTTTTTGTGAGCTTTCTGACCCTGTCTTAAGCTTTACGATCCATGGTGATGAATTTATTGAGTGATTGTGACTGTGTATGAATCCTGTAACAGAGATAAATGGGCATTAGATGTTGACAAAGCAGGAAAAAAATATTGTTCTCGACACCTTTTGTTAGCAAATGCATGATTCACTATAATTCTTCTTCAGTGACTTATCTATAAATCTTCTTTTCTCACTTAATAAAACGCGCCCCCATTGCTCCTCCCCAGCTGACACTGTGATTTTACAATACATTATTGAAGCTGTGCCGTGCTCAAGATGCAGTGTGCTAGGGGCTTCAGTTCAGTATTATTTTACCTTCCACCTCTAAAAAATGCTCCAAGGGTTCCAAGGACACATTACTTCCCCTTCTACATTGTTTCACACAACTGACTTGGTGAGCAACCAGAGCTTCCTGAAGCTTTGGGAAAGGACATATTTCTTTCACAAGGTTCTCATATATTTTCAACAAAGTTTGGGGAAAACTGTAAAAAAAATGAGCTGTAGGACTTGAGAAAGTGGGGAGTTATTTTTCTTGAAATTAAGTTCAGGAGGATCATTTATGCAGGGTTCTGGGCAAATAAAAAAAGATTGAATGTTACTATTTTTCTGTAGCTATTTTGCCAGCTGGCTTTACAGTGCCATATTCTCTATTTTATTTTCTTTTATATGCTCTAAAAATACATTACTTTTTTTCTATTTTTTTTCTTCTAAAACCAAGACAGGGAAGTTTGTTGACAGAAATAATTTCAAGTGAATTTGTCTGTTGTACGTGGACTGTCTTGGCTATAGTCAACAACATGGTGGCCGTTTTTCTTCATGTTCATGGCCTGATTGACTCGGGGCCTCAGAGATGTGAAGAAGTAAACGTGGAAGGGAGAGTGATAACTCTCTGAGCACAAACAGAGATTTGGCCAGCTTGGCCTTTGTTGGGTTAAGATAATCAGGAAAAGACAAGGATGAGAAAGTGTTTGAAGTCAGATAAGATAAATGAAATGTAAAGGCTTTACTAAGAATTGTGATTTATTTTTTGTATGAGCAGAAGATTCTTNGTAGGACTTGAGAAAGTGGGGAGTTATTTTTCTTGAAATTAAGTTCAGGAGGATCATTTATGCAGGGTTCTGGGCAAATAAAAAAAGATTGAATGTTACTATTTTTCTGTAGCTATTTTGCCAGCTGGCTTTACAGTGCCATATTCTCTATTTTATTTTCTTTTATATGCTCTAAAAATACATTACTTTTTTTCTAATTTTTTTTTCTTCTAAAACCAAGACAGGGAAGTTTGTTGACAGAAATAATTTCAAGTGAATTTGTCTGCTGTACGTGGACTGTCTTGGCTATAGTCAACAACATGGTGGCCGTTTTTCTTCATGTTCATGGCCTGATTGACTTGGGGCCTCAGAGATGTGAAGAAGTAAACGTGGAAGGGAGAGTGATAACTCTCTGAGCACAAACAGAGATTTGGCCAACTTGGCCTTTGTTGGGTTAAGATAATCAGGAAAAAACAAGGATGAGAAAAGTGTTTGAAGTCAGATAAGATAAATGAAATGTAAAGGCTTTACTAACAATTGTGATTTATTTTTTGTATGAGCAGAAGATTCTTTGCATGTTTTTTTTTTTTTTTTTACATAAGGTAGGTGACTTAACGAGAACTGTTTGCCCGGAAGATAAATTTGGCCTTAATGAGTTGGATAGATCAGGGAGAAAATGAATTGGGGGGAGGGTTATCACGCAGGAGACTCTAAAAGTTCAGAGAAGTGGTAATAAGGACCTGACCCCAGAAAATAATGGTTTCATTAGCTAGAAGGAGGCAGAAACAGGAGACCTTCTGGTAAATTGGAGAGACTAATTCCAGGTAAGTTCAAAACTGCCGTGAAGAAAATAAGGAAGAAAATCAAACAGCGCTGCATGCAATGTAAACATGTCACTCACTCAAAGCCTGTTATGCTGATATTACACGACAGTGTCCCCTGGGTCGTTTTTCCATTACAGGAAGTTCCAGGAGCTGATAAGTCTGTGACTAATTTAAAACGCAAGTGTTGCTGTGTCTTCCCCGACAGGTTGTGTTTCCATTTCCTTTAAGTAAACAGCATCGAGAATTACAGTCAAGCTCAGTACCAGAAGCCTGATTCGCGGAAATAGAAACGAGAGCCCGAGGAAGGTCTCTAGCTAAAAAGCAAACGCGACCTTCAAATTCTCATTTGCCGTTGATGGTGGCACACTGCCGCTCTGGGGGAGACCCCGTCCCAGGTTCTGTGCTCCTCGTGGAGTGAGGTTTTTTGGATGTTGATGCCGGCGAGAGACAATAAGGCAACAAAGACATGTGTCCCTGAAGGGGCTCCTGGGTTAATGGGTCGGGAAGAATTCATCTGGAGGAGAGGTCTCACCAACCCTTGAGCGCCGGCGCCAGAAGGGACTGCGGACATCGCCTGGTTAAGGGTGAGTCTCAGACTCAGGCCAATCGGGTACGAATTCCCAGCTCCCCATTCTACGAGATATGTGGCCTTTCGTTTCCTGGTTACCGTTTCTGCGAGCCGGTTTCTCTATCCGAAAGTTGGAGAGATAGCTATGTCACTGAGTCACTGCAAGGACTAAATAAGTTCATAAATGGTGCGTGGGAAACCCTCTGCACACAACAGTGGTTATTGGAAATAAAACCAAGGATGGGACTCAGGTCTGGATGGATGGAAGGGGACCAGGTCTCCCACCTCCCTGCCACCCCATCTCCGCTGATATTCCCACTGGAAATGAACTATTCCAGGAAAGCACCTCCAATTATGTTGACATCGAGTTCTACATCGGATTGTTTCCGTCGTCACGAAGAGCCCATTAACGTAAACTCTACACAATCAATCACTTTAAAAAATACATTGAGTACCTACTCCATGAAAGGAACATGCTTTTTTATGAAAAATGAAATGCCATCATTAAAAGCTTAATTATTACCCATTGCTCCACAAAATATTAATCATCATTATTATTCCTAACCAGGATTGAGGGGTGCTGTTCTGTAATAAAGGGCACTGGGATTTGACGAGGGGGAGACACTGGACCCTTAGGCGAGGGCCCCAGTCGGTGCTATTAGGTCTCAGTGACAATTTGATGGTTATTTAAGATAGGCCTTCAGAGCATGCAGTCTATTCCACTACCTGAAACTGTTATTGATTAAATAAAAGTATCAGTAATATTTGGTAGAAAAACTACAATGTCCAAGCAAAGTGAGAATTATGTGGAGAGAGAAGGGAAAGGAAGCAATATTAGGTGGGCAGCTCCTCCGGGCCAGACCCCTGGTGGAGCTCATTGCTTTTCATCCTTAGGACGACTCCAGAGGGCACGCACACTTTCTTTTATTCCCATTTCATTAAGGAGGGAGCTACAGCTCAGATGTGAACTTGCTGGTCTCACAGATAATAAGTGCTGGGCCAGAATTAGAACTCACATTTATTTGACTCAAACCTTCATTCTTAGTTTCTCTTAGAAACCTTTTTTTTGTTATAAAATAAAGCCCTACTACAGAAAAGCACACATGAGAAAGTCATCGCTGGGTGAATTTTTATAAGGCAAACAATTTTCTAAGTGACATCCAGGTCAAGAACCAGCCTTGCCACCTGCTGCGGAAGTCACGCCTCCTCCTCCTCCCTCCAAATGGGAGTACTCCCTGACTTTCTCAGTGGTCACTTGTTTATGGATTTCTTAGCCAATGTGCGCCTCTATAGGATAATTCAGTTAATCACATCTTTTTAAGCTGTGTCTTTGACATCTCATTTAATATACACAATCCCTTTTAATTTCCTTAGAATTTACTTGCTGAATAACTTAGGGCATTTTTTGGTACAATTTTCAGCTGTTTGGATTTAGATGCTTACATACTCATGTTGATATTTTCTCATTTCTTTTTCACGTATTCCCTGAAGTAATTTCAAAAGTGGATGCTTACTCACCTAGTGTTTGAAGACTCAGTAAATGGTTCACAGAGACAAGGAGGAATAAATGCAGATTCTTTCCTTTTATTTATTCAGTTTTAAAATATATGTAGTCTATTACAACCCATCGTAATTGTCAAACCTCTTGAAGCTCAAATTTCCCAATCCTTGACCTTGGCCTTCTGACATGACACCAGAAGTTTTTGATAACTTGCTAGCTATCTGATCTGACAAAATGTTTTAGACTCTCCTTGCATATTTTTATCTAAATACATGGGATTGGCCATATCTACAAGAAGCCTTATCTCTTTTTATTGGAAATGGTATTTTAAGGTCAGAATCTGGGCCTAGAGATGCTATTTGCTACTGGGTTGATAATCTCTTCTGCCTTTTTATTTCACAGAGATAGAAGACGATTAAAATACCACGTGATTTAATACTGCTATTTCCAATTCAAACTTGAAGGATTTTTACTGAATTTCTTCTATATTCAAAAATACATTTGTATTTTTTTCCATAGTGAGAATTCTAATTTTCAGGGCATAAGAGGTGAAGAATTAAAATATGCCATCAATACCCATTATTTTTTCCACATTACACGCACACAAGTTTTTTCCCACATTACATGCACACAAGTTTCAAAATAATAATACTAGCACAACATCGGCACTTATAACTACTCTAACCAGCTACACATTTTTTCATATGCAATCCTATTTCTCTTCTCCTGTTATATTTTAATGGTTGTACTACGCCTATACTATGAGATAATATCATCACTATAATATATAACTCTTCACTTTTAGCTCTCAATTTGTCTTAATTCTATAAGTAACTATAGAGACCTCTGTCCCTTATGTTGATGTTTCTTTTGTAGTTTTGGTTGTCTGAAGCTTGTTCTTTAGGACATCCCTTAGGAAGTGCTCTCTAGGAAAAATTCATCCTGAATCGCTGCATGTTGTATGTGTTCTTTATAATTAAAGGTCAGTATTTGGGGGTAAAAAATAAAAATAGTTGTTTACATTTTTCTTTCTTGAATATCTTAATTATTTTATCCCTTTTTCTTCTGGAATAACATGTTCCTATTAAAAAATTCACTGATGATGTAATTATTTGTCCCTTATAAGCCATTGCTCTTATTTTTCTAGATTCCAAAGGGATTTTTCAAGTTTTTAAAAATTTCAGAAAGCTTTCTTAAGTTATTGGGTAGGCCAAAACCTTCGTTTGTTTTTTTTCTGTAGGATGGCTCTAGTAGTGCTTAGTTGTCTTTAACTTCATTTGAAACCATCCAGTTAAATTGTGTTGTGACAGCTCTCATATCAGTGTGCATTAAGAAGAAAATATCAAAATTGGTGAATTTTTGTGTAGTCTTTTTAATATTAAAGATAGAAAAAATAAGCAGCATCTTCAACATGTTATGCTTTATTATTTCAGGAAAGGTAAAAACACAACTGAATCACACAAAAAGATTTGTGCAGTGCATGGAGAAGGTGCTGTGCCTGATTGAACATGTCAAAAGTGGTTTGCAAACTTTTGTGCTCAAGATTTCCTGCTGGACAAAGCTCCATGGTTGGGTAGACCAGTTGAAGTTGATAGTGATTCAATTGAGGTATTAATTGAGAACAATCAATGTTTTACCACATGGGAGACAGCCAACATACTCATAACATCCAGATCAATAAAGTTATTAGTGAAGATGAAATATATATCTTTTATTTTACTGAAAAAACCATACAACCTTTTTGATCAACCCAATATTTTTTCAGGCTTTCTATTATTTGTAGGTTGGGTATTCTTGGTCTATCTTCGATTTTCATCTATCTATATACATGTTCATTTCTTTATTTTAAAAGTTTTTAAAATTCTTTATATCTCAGTAAATTTTAAATGCATTTTATTCTTGTTTTCTTTCAAGTTCAGTCTTCATTTCTAAAATGATTTTAGAATGATTTGCTAATTTCTAAGCATTGTTTTTAACTCTAATATAGGCTGTTATCCATGTCAATGTATTTTCTTAAATATTTTAAGCTCATTTTTAATTAATATATTACAGTTTGATCTGTTTTTGAGTAAGTCTTATTAGCATGTTTTTATTATCTACAGGAAAATATTCTGCTACTTGGTCTCTACTTCTTTATGTTATTTAAGTTGGTGTGTGATTTTACCTAAATAATTTCCCCTCCCTTCTTTTTTAATAGGAACATAGTTTCCTTCATTTTTTAGTGGGAAGCTAGGTTCAAAGTTCAGGTACTATTTCCCATTTTTCAGATGTCTCTTTTCTGTTGTCATTAGCCAGTTTAATAATATGCAGGCATTTCTTCTGATAATTCCAGGCCCTGCTGAATTTTAGTTTTGACTTTCTTTTTCTTAACTTTTACTTTTCTTATTGTGCATCTATCTCGAATCCATTTCAAGCAGCTTCTCTTCACTGTGGGTTTCTGCCATGGAGGCAAAAGGAAGTCCACGTTACTGTGTTTGTAACTGAACTGGGGCATGGGAAATATTTAGAAAGTGAGATCTCTGAGTTAATTTAACCAGCCTCTAGGTGCACCCTGACCTTTCCTGCTGTAAATGTTCATGCTCCAGAGGACCCACACACGTTTTTACTGGGTGAGGCAAAAGCTTTTCCATGGGGGCACTACAGTGTAATGGAAATACTGTGGATATTAAAACCCAAAAGACTGAAGTTTATATCCTTATTCTATCCTTTCATGGCTATAAAAATGCAGGCAAGGCATTTATGTTTTAACAGCATAAATTTCCCTATTTGTGAAATATACATAACTATATCTGTTAACACATAGCATATTTTGAACATGTTTTAGTTTCCTTCTCCAAATCTTAGAATCTCCAAAACTGTATAAAGATAAAAACTCTTAGGATACTTCTTACTTATTTGCATACTCAATTAGATACAACTTACATAGGAATCCTGCTCAAATGTGTAACAAATCATCCATTTTTTCCTAAATAAATTTGCTTATTTATAGAGTTATTTTTTCTGGTATTGGTTTTGATTTGCTTCAACATACTCAATTTAGGGAAATGTGGGGCGGGGGAGAAACTAATGCAGAACGTGGAAAGCTATTAAACACAACCTGTAGACCTGTGTCTGTCCACAGTCCAGGGCAAACCCAGAGAAAGGATTGTTTTCCTTCTTTTTCCTTGATGCAGATTGTCACATGGTCAATTACCAGCAGGACTCAACTTCTGAGAATTGCTAGGACGGGGGGCAGGAAGCGCTCAGAAGACAGGCAGCCATGATTAAAAAACTTTGTCAAACACTAACTTTGAACATGCTGTGGTTTGATTTTTTTTAATGTACTATGAGCAGAAAATAGCATTTTCTCACTCCATGAAGTCACACCTCTCTTTGTCAATGGAAGAGCTGATAAATCAGTGAAAGTAAAATTAAATGTAAATTGAGCTTTCCATCTGGCTGCAGTGGCACCCTCTAATTCAGCCAAACAACTTGTCTTTGAAGTACTCTCTCCTGAAGTACCCTGGATTGACAACGTTGTAAAGGGGTCCTCCCATATTTCAGGACATTTTAAACAAAACCGTGAACCAGACAACAGAGGAATGTAAAAAGTAGGATATCTACTTAGTTACCATTACTCTGAGATGGAAGATGTGTTTGCGTTTAAAGACTATGAATAACTATCGGTTAGCCGGCAAATGCGTTTGCAGTGTGTTTATTTTCTATACATCCAGACTTTTTGTGCTTCCCCTTCTTCCCCAGCTATTTCATTGATTTCAAGGAGCTCAAACGAAAGGAGAACCCAAAGTGAAAAGAAACCAATAAAAAATTCAGGAACTCGGGAGGGAAGTGGTCAAGGTATTCAACTTTGGAGTCCATCAAACTGGGACACAACATCCAACTGAGCTGCTTATTCACTGGACAAAGCCGAGCAGGTCTCTTAGCCTCTGTATGTTCCAGAAATAGATGTGTAATATAGTTAAGGTATTTTTCATATAACAAGCACTGATGAAAATTTGTTATTTTATTAACATTTGGTGTGAGGACTCTGAAAGCACATTTTTAAGTTTGGTAATATATTTGAAGTTATTTCATTATTTTCCATGGTGACCCATCCACATAGAGTGAGCTTATTTTATATTATATTTAATGATGTATCTGGTGACCCAGACTAAGTGAAATTATGATAGCTACTCCTCTTCATAGTCAGACACAAGCAGCCATTTGGAGTACACCCATTGTGTTCAGAGGAGAATCATTTGAATTTGTTATCTTATATATGGCTAGAGAGTTTCCAGAGGGGTGATTAAAATGCAACCTTTTGAGAGTTAACAGGGGGTCCCAAGGCAATGATCATTTTCATGTACAGTTCTAGATAAAAGACCGACTAATTTGCATAAGATGCTCTTTTCAGGGACAGAGTAGCACAAAGCCAGTGTAGCCTGGATCTTTAAAATCAAGCGTGGACATGGAGTTAAGGTGCAAGGTATTTTATTAGGGAGAAATTTGTGTGACAGAAAGAAAAAGGAAGCAGGACTGGGGAGAAAAAGAAGGTGAACCTCTGTGCCAGCCTGACAAAACCCCCGCTAACCCAGAAGGGGTTCGAACCCCCAATTCCCCGATTGTGTCAGCTGTAATGGCCTAGCCCTTTCACTTCTGCTTTGCTTAGTCACCATGCCAAGGCCGCCACAGAAGACAGGAGTTCAGGCAGGGTGCATTTCTGTGGGTCAGGCAGGTCCCAGAGTCTCTGCATCTCCATGTTTGTCACAAGGACAATCAAACAGTCCCCCCAGAAGTCTCCGAATTGGGACTCCTGATCTGGTGGACCTGGTTGAGTAGATGTAAAATTATTGTCTAACTAATAGCTTATCATTTACATAATGGCAATAATATCATGAAATAAAATAATAAAATTGTAATAACAAAAATTAAAAAAATTGTCATGATAATTGGTGTTTTGGGGAAGGAATAGACACCAAAAAACCCAGGGGAAAACTCACTAAGGCGGAAGGCAGAGTCTAGGCTGAGGAAGCAAGATTTTTTTCAGGTGCCTAGCAGTTTCATTTCTGGTGAAGGAGAGTCATTCCTGGTTATGTTCAGCAGCATGCAAAATCTCTAAAAACAACAAATTGTCAACTCTCTTGATAGCATTCTTATCGTGTCGGATTTAATTTATGTCTTATTTAAAATAAATGTATTTTAGTGTTAGCTTTTTCTACTACTGAAGGAAATATTTAGAAGTGTTTCAAAGCCCCCATTGCCATATACTCACACTGTAACTGGGCAGCGTGGGGACGGGCCATTTGTTGCTGTGCATACACGTAACACAAATATTTGTGTGACAGGAAACAGGTTTTTATTTCCAAGTTTGAGGGGGCTGGGAGCGCTCTTGCTCAGAACCCTTTTCTCTTGCAAGACATAGAACCTCACTTGCTCCTCAAAAGACTGCAAACCAAAGTCACAGCCAGAAGTTCTCCGTTATTGTTACCTGTTCTTCGGAGCTTGAGCTGGCCGTGCAATCAGGTCTCCAGCCTCCCTGGGGTGTGCAGTTGTGGGTTGTAGAGTGGCCACCGTCTCGCTGCAGGTCTCTCTCAGGGTTTGCGGGGCGCTGCCAGGTCGCTCCAGACAGTCATGCAGGGGAACTTCCCAGCTCGTGCCTCTATGTGCAGCTCCCAGTCTCTGTGAGCTGCTCTCAGGGGGAGAGCCACGAAGCAGTCCAGGGCCCACAGGCCATCGTGCACTGGGTCGTAGCATCTCAAAGGTGGGAGTCTGGCGACAGATGCATCCTAGCATGGGATCCTGCCTCTGGGGAGCTAGCTTCCAACTGTGTACGGCCTTAGCACTGGGTGCGCCCAGCATTGCCAGTCTCACGACTGTTCCCATCCTTACCAGGCAAAACAGGAACGCGTGAAGCCCAGAAGTTAGAGCAACAGGCACCGAGCCAAGCACTCAGGCTTCTGCCCACATTCTGTTTGGGAGGGGAATGGGAAATGTTCCCAGACCACGCGGCCTCCCAGGGACCTGCCTGTCTCAGAATTTTAGGCTCACTGGGCTAGCCAGGGGCAGGGGAAAAGCCCCGAGTTTCAGGAACCCTGCATTTTAAAGACTTGGCCCAGAAATCCCTGAGAGAGAGCATCAGGCTTGTCTCGAGGTGTGTCCATGTCTGCCATTTTTGTCAGCTCCCCACATTTGGACGCTCTTTTGGCAGGACTTTCCCAGCTGCTCACAATAGGCAGCGTCTGTTTGCCGGGGAAGAATGCGTGGCCCCCGCAGCTCACACAGGTGCTGTACAAGCTCCCCCTCCTGCCCCCTCCCTTGCCCCCGGCGATGTCACAGCTTTGTCACCAGCAGCTGGCTTCCGCACAACCACAGGCCTTTGTTCATAGATTAGCTCCAGGGTGTGAGAAGGCTGTCATGCAGTTTGGTTGTGATTTCAATTCAGGGGGCCCCTGGTGCTTCCTGCAATCTGCAATCTCTGCAACTGCGTCCCTTCTGGGAGCGTGGGGCTCCCTGCGGCAGATCAGGGTTCCCTCCGGGCTGGGGTCTCCCTTGCCTCTCAGTGACCCCTGGCCAGTTTTAGGTTTATGATGCAACTGAAGGGAAGGTATAAGGATATACCATACACTCCCCCTGCCCCCGACTCGTGAGTAGCCTGCCTTATCAGAGTACTACCCGTATCTGTAACCATTCATGAGCCTACGCAGCTTAATCACCCAAAGTTCATGCTTTTACCTTATGGTTCACTCTTGGTGTTGTGCATTCTGTGAGTTTTAACAAATGCATAAGGACACGTGTCCATCATTATAGTGTCATACAGAGTAGTTTTACGGCCCTAAAAATCCTCTGTGCTCTGCGTGAATACTCCTCCTCCATGCCCCGCCCCCAACTCCTGACAGCCATTAATGTTGTAACTGTTTCTGTAACTTTGCCCTTTCCAAAACACTGTATAAGTGGAATCATACAGATTGGCTTCTTTCCCTTAGTACAGTAATACCCGTTTAAGGGCATTACATGGCCCGATAGCTCATTTACTTTTAGGATTGAATACTATCCCAATGTCTAGGTATACAGGTATGAATGTCTTCATTCGCTGACTACGGGGCTGTCTGGTGTGTTTGCAGGTTTCGGCAATTACGAGTAAAGCAAGTATAAACACTCATGTGCAGGTTTGGGTGTGGACCTAAGTTTTCATCTCCTTTGGGGTCAGTACCACATAATCGCTGTATTGTGCGGTAAGAGTATGTTTAGTTTTGTAAAAAACTGCAAAACTGTCTTCCAAAATTGCTGTGTCACGCTGCACTCCCACCAGCAGAGTACGGGAGTTCCTGTCACTACACATCCTCGCCAGCATTTGGCTCTTCACCGTTTCAGATTTTTAGTAGATGTGTATTCATATTTCATTATTGTTTAAATGTGCATTTCCTTAATGGCATGTGATGGGGAGTGTCTGACTTCCTTTTTACTACTTTAATTAGGTACTGTTTTGTGTAAATCCCTTCATCCTTTCAGAGCTGCATTTTCTAAGCTAAAAAAAGATAAATAAAAACAGTTACATTAGATCTCATGAATTCTTCTCATGCACTATGACTCCTAAATAAATTCTGTCAGTGGGATCCATGTATGATTTTAACCTCTTGCAAGGCAAAAAGAGAAAAGGGCCTTTTAAATTTCTGCAAATCTTAGGAACAAACAAGCAGATTCTGTCACCCATGCCTTCTGTTTCCAGGGACACAGAGATACAGAAGTTTAGAAAAAACACTGTCCTTTAAATCTGCTCCCCGCCAAATCCTTTACTGCGATGGAGTTGGATAGTGGAGTTGAAATCCAAACAACAACAAAATAAGACATGAAATAAAGCTTGCAGGCATCCATCGCAAAATTACTCAGGTCAGCATCTGAATTTAGGCAACTTTCAGGTGTTTTTAACCCAACACTGAATAAAAGAATCCCCCTAAGAATTTGTGGTTATCATCTCTTAGTCAACAAATCACACGAGTGTGTTAAAGCTCGACACTGCGCCACTTTTCTCTTTAAAATTCTAGCAGCAGCTGTAGCATCAAATTCTCCTTATTCTCTTTCTTTCCCAAGTGACTAGCGTTTTCCTGAATTTCTCAAATTCCGTGTGAACTTTACTCCGTATTTTAGTGTCACTCCTTTCCCAAATGTGACGAGGGTATTTTCTCCAGCACATTGTGATGGACAAGGCCATCCGTTTCGTTGTCTAAGCTCCGCATCAAAGCAACAGAAGATTCAGTAGTGGCTGGAGCAATTTTTATTACATGAATGAGATTGCGATAACACTTCCATTAACGGCACTTAAGATCAATGCCCTTAAACACACCGTTCTCACATCAAGAGTTTTACTGTGTGTTTTAATACTTCAGAGTCACAAAGGTTTTCTTGTCGAAACCACTTGTAACAGAGTTTGGAGGAAAAAATTACTTAAGTAAATGTTTAAGCAATTTATCAGAAACCTCTAGAAGGTAGCTGAAGATGACAATATGACCACCAAATAAAAGAGACTAACATAAAAGAAAATGATAAAATAAAACACAAAACTTTTAAGGGTCCTGTTTGCAGATATGTGACTCTCATGGAATCTGCTGTTAGCTTGGGTAAGTAAAGGGGGCGGATGAATGACTCTCAGTCACTTCGTCTACCAGTTCAATCCCCCTTCCCACCCATCACTCTTTCACAAGGAAAGAAAGTAAACCGGAAGTAAAACCCCACTTTAAAAGCTCTCCTCTGACAAAGTTCTTTGAAAACACACTCACTGATTAGCAGGCATTCTTTCGACTCTACCATTGATAGTTCTGCAAATATACTTTAGATCAGTAGCTGTCCCTAAACATGCCACATCCTCTGTGTTTGTCTCGGCCCTCAAGTAAAAGAGCAGACACATCTTGTGCACGATGGAATTGTTAAAATAAAAGTAAATGTGACTGGTTTAATGATTCAGTGTAGAAAAGTCTAACAAGTGTATGCGGAGGGCTGGCAGTAGTCTGATTAGGGAATAACTTCACGTGGTTGTTAGGAAAATACCAGGGACTTAACCACAAAGAACTAACAAAGGTTAACTTTTAGGTAAAGTACACAATTTTCAACTGGGTGATATAGTGATAGTATTTCAGAATTAATTATCTCAATCTTTTTTGTTTTTTTTAAATGGAGAATTTAAGATATATTGCAATTTTTATTTAAAGTAATTGCTTGAATAATATGTATGCCAATATAGTTTTTTGTCACATGGATTTGTTTTTTATTGATATAAACAAAAACAAGGTAAGTCCAGTCACAGTGATGATTAAGACCAGCAGTTGCTGATATTATAGAAAGATTATTCATCTAGACTAGGGTTTTCAACCCATGTGCTGCAACTGTTTTTAAAACATGCAGTGCCTGACTATTTAGTCAGGGGCACCAACCTCTTTTCCCTTAGACTGTCAAATAAAAATGACAGTATCCAATATGACAATAGTCATTCAGTGTGAATGAATCAAAATTATACCTATTTTTGTCAAATTGGCAAAAACATATTTTTGGTGTGCTGCAGAATTTTAATAATGAGTTTCTGCGAGCCATAAGATGAAATGGTTGAAAGTGGCTGACCTAGAACCATGCAATACCAGATGCTCCCATAGGACCTAGGCAGTACTTCGGGGTTAGCCGGGAAAAGCAGCCATTTCTTCAATTTCCAATATCTTCCTGTCTTTAGCCCCCAAACCCAGCACAGTAGCCATGATACATGGACTTGGAGGTTACTCGTTACGGATCAGAGGGGCAGACTAAGGCACTGGAATGAAAGGTGAATGACGGGGGCAACCCTTAAAATAGAGTGAAAGAATCAGTGATTCATAGAGCTAGGAAACCTCAGGGGATCCAAAAAGAGAAGTAGAGGGAGACAGAGGGGGGAATGCTCTTGTATGCTCCGATAAGGGGGATCCCCTTCTAGGGGTGTTAGGCACAGAGCTTTATCTTTAATTTTATTGGTTTGAATATCAAAGTAGCTAATCCTATTTTCATTATGTAAATGTTGACTGTAAGCTCAGGTACAGTTAATTGGGGAAAAGGGAGATAATTATGTTCTCATTCACTACTTCTACCACTTTATACCAAAACCTATCTGTTAGTTATAGCATCTGGTCAGTGTGTGTTCTCATGCATTGAGTTTGACGGAGGGTGGGAAGAAATTGATCTCCCTTTTATTAATTCATGTGGTTAAGTCGCTGGTATTTCCCTGACAAACACGTGGAGTTATTTCTTAATCAGACCACTGCCAGCACTCCGTGCACACTTGTTATGCCTTCCTAGGTTGGATAATTAAACCATTGTTGATTTATTTGATGGAGACAGTCAAGCCAAGAAAATCAAATGCAGTAATTGAGATTTGCCTGTGCTTTTATTACTTTTTACAGTGAGACCACTTTGCCAGCCAATTTTGATTATAAATGACAATGGGCATTTCCTGTTTCACTGTTGCATCTGGATAAAAATATTGGATCGGGGCTATTTCAATCTTTCCCCTTGCGCTGTGGAGATACAGTTGACGTTAATTTCAGTTTTCACCTTCCCTTACCTTGAAGAATGATGTTCAGACAGCCGTTGTGTGCAGAAGTGACTCTGATCAACCGCTCTCATCCATGCCACTGAAAGCCACCTGCAAAGTCCTGAGGCCTGGGATCCTAGATGTCTCATTTTATCCATTATCTAAAATAGTAAACTCATATCAAATACTATGCTTTAATTTTGACTAATGGGTTTGAAAGACTCTTACTTAGTGTCTGTGCACGTGAATTATGCCAGCATAGGAATTCAATTCAATTCTTCATGTTACATGAAACTGATACCAAATTAGCCCAGTGACTCTGCCATTCTAGTTTTCCCCTTGGCTGTGAGTTATCAGACTTGACCTCTGACCTGCACCTCTCTGTTAAGAACTGAAAATAGCAACAGAAGTTTAGGCCAATAATATCAATGATTCAGAAAGCTCATTTTAAGTCTGAAAATTGTACCGTAAGGAAAGACGGGGACCTGGCTGGGTAGTTCGGTTGGTTAGAACGCCATCCTGATACACCAAGGTTGCAGGTTTCATCCTCAATCAGG
The DNA here is from genome assembly GCF_014824575.4 of Sturnira hondurensis. NCBI lineage: Eukaryota > Metazoa > Chordata > Mammalia > Chiroptera > Phyllostomidae > Sturnira > Sturnira hondurensis. The sequence continues at coordinate 33,855,946 of NW_028074503.1, forward strand.
GCACATATAAGAATCAACCAATAAATGCATGGATAAGTGGAACAACAAATTGATATTTCTCTCTCTTTCACTTCTCTCCCCCTCTCTCTTTCTCTCTCCTTTTCTCCCCCTCTCTCTAAAGTCAATGAATATTTTTTTTTAAAGAGAAGGAAAAAAACTGGATGGAAACGGTTTTAATTTGCTTTGGTAATAGGCAAATAGATTGATGTTTCTTTCCTAACACTCTTTCAAAATGGCAAAACTGGGTACCTGTTACTAGTTAACTTGTTACCAGTGATATAGAGCTCTGAGTAGGAAACAGTCTACCAGGAGCTAATTTCTCTACTTTTAAAAAAAGTAGGAAATAAGGGGGGAGCATATGTTTTTGTGTTTTTGGCACAGAGAAGTGGTGCTGGAAAGCTCAGGTTTCAGGCATTTTCCCAGGGACTTCTGCGCAGTTCCCACTCCACATGTTTTCACCGTGCGCATCTCCCTGGTGTGAAACTGATTAGTAGCAGCAGGAATCTGTCACGGAGAGTTACAGTGACTGGGATGTACAGGGACTTCAGCCTATTTTGGGGGAGGCTGTACTGCACCCACACACCCCTTCCAGTGTAACCCAGGTCTGGAAATGATGTGATTTCATGTGTCAAGGTCCTCAGGGACAGAGATTTCTTTTTAAGACAAAATAAAAGCAAGTTCCACCCCCTCGTTGTCCTTGGACAAAAGAGTGAACAACAGGTCAGGGAGATTAGAATGCCTCTCAATGTGACAGGGGCGATCCGCAGAGCTTTATCTGGGGAAATACAGAATGTGCACAAAAGATGCTCCATGATGGCTCACATGGTCTCAGCTGTATCTTTTATTTGCATAATACTTCCACTTCTGTAATTGTATAGTACTGCTAGTTATGTAATTAGCAGTATATTTACATCATACTTATTATACAATTATGTAATACTTCTAATTTGAACTTGGAAGCCTTTATGTGTTTACATTTGAACTGTGAACTCAGAGGCCTTAACATGCTGCTTCTGTCATATATTACTATGTATTTGTAAAAATATATGTTGTTGCTTTACACTAAGGGGTGAGTGAGCTTAGATACTAATGGTATTGACAGCTGGTGTTGAAAAGCAACAGATCATTATATTCTAATAGTGCCTTCTCCTAACTAAACAAAACTACTTGAATATACAAACAATGTACATTAAATAGATTTGATTTGGTTAATTAAAATCACCGGGTATTTTTAAAATTAGACTTAAATTTGCGAAACTTTTAATATATATAGTAGCTTGTTTGCCTAAATCAATGTATTTGCTTTGCTTTGAGGTTGGGATTTTTGTTTCTGAAAACAAAGGAGAGGGGAGGGCTATATTTGTTACCCAGTAAATAATGTAATTCTTGAAAATGTTTTTATAGAAATTCAGGATGCTCTCAATTTTTAAAAATAATTTTGCTATTGTGGGTGTAATAGAATGGTCGATTTCAGCTAATGGTTCAAGGCATAGAACAGACCCTTTTGATGTGGAGTAGTCAAAAATAGACCATATTTTGTTTTGAAAAGAAAAACATTTGTCTTATTTGAAAATAAAAAAACGTGTAACAGTTAAAATTCACACCTGTTGTGTAGTAGTGATCCCACGCATACTGAACCCCACTGCATCTGAGGCTGACGTCTAGGCATCTGTGTCTTTTTCTAAAATATAATTTTGTGGTTTTTTCCATTACCATTTAGTCCCCTCATACCCGCAGCAATCACCACACTGTAGCTGCTCAGCCAGGATTGAGAACCACTGAGCGAGCTCCAGTGTTACTTTCCTTTTCTGTGACATTTTTGCTTCCTCCATGAACTCCCAGCTGAAAGACTTTTAGCTGCTTTTCTATTGTGATAGTATTTCACAGACAACTCTTTTCTGTGGTACATATCGTATCTACACAGCATTAGAATTGTTTAAGCACATCCTATTTCCTTTACTCGATTGTACAACCTAGTACAATTCAGGTCACAGAGAGTCAGTGTTTGCACCTGACGTGCTATGTTACAAATACAAAGATTTAAGTAGACAAAGGAATAATCGCGCATCTTAAAATTTAAGAAGACATTGGTATGTGCTCTGAACAGAAGGTGTCTTATCCAGAGACAGGGAATTCAGGGCCAAGAAGACTATAAATACACCTTGTTACTTCTTCACTAATTACTGCCCCAAGCCCAGACCCCCTTGTGTTGTTGATTCTTCACCAATTCATTGTTTCTCCATCAAAATGTATAAAAGTGGCCTGCTTTGGTCACTTCTTTGAGTCTTATTTTTCTCTGAGTTTCTGTGAGTACAAAATTAAATTCTCTTTTCTCCTGTTAATCTGTTACATGTCGATTTAATTAGTAGGCCAACGGAAGGACCTGGGAGGAAGAAGAGAGCTTCTCTTCCTCCACAATGTGAACTCATTAATCCCTGTATGTGTTTGTAGAGTGGAAAGAAAATAAAGGTGAGGTGGGAGCCACTTCCTGGCACGACCCCACCTACAGCAAGAAGCACTGTCTGCTGAGGGGCTTCGTGGGGACCACACCGGTTTTTGACTCTGAAAGTCTGGTGCCTGTGAAGAGGATTCTGGGACTCTGCGGTACTTATCTTAGCTCCCTCCTGTCAATTTTGTCTCAAACATCATGGCCGAGAAGGTCATGTGATACTCAGCACGCAATTTGATCCCCATCTTGAAATTTCCGATATAATCCCAACTTCTATTGCCTCTAGTTTAGAGAGAAGGGCCAAGTCTCCAATGGTGTGAATGTGTCTGTGATTTCTCCCTGGTTCTTGGTGAGAGAAGGAAGATACCTCGTCCTGGAATCACTTTTTAAGTCGGTCATCCTCTGTGGTCCCCTTCTCCAGTGGCTGTAATGGCTGCCAGCCCTGGAGCCACCAAACCCCTGGTCAAGTGTGTTCGGGCTTGGTGGCTATTCCCAGTGAGCCACACTGAAGCGGGACGGGGTGGGGGTGGTGACTTCGGTGGAGCTGTCCAGTCTTGCAGGATCAGATCTGGTCAGGAGACTTGCAACCAAGTGCGATGCCAAGTCATGTTCTTTCGCTGACATGGTCTCTTGTAGTGTCCCTGGCTTTTTAATGAGGTGTGCCCTCCAGATTTCATCAGGTGCCCCTTTGCATCATGCTTGAGTTTCTGGGTTCTTATTTAGCTATGACATTCTCTGTGTCCTGCAGAGAACAATGCTGATCTTGCTAATATCACACAGAATTCTAAATCATATTGGCTTTGGGTTGAAAGGGGAACCTAGAGCTCATAAAATTCTCATCTTCATAAGGAAGAACAAAGGTACATGATGTAATATTTTCCTTGCCCTGGTTACATACCACAGACTGCTGATAACTGCACTGAGTATGCAACATTTGCCAGCATGAATCTTTTTTTCACCTTGATGTCTGGTTGTCAGATATTGATATGTATGTGTAGTCTTCAGGATTTAGAGGGTGGTCATTCAAAACAACAAATCCTTCAAAATGAGTGAAAACAATTTAATTCTTTAACCAGAATTCCGAAGAAGGAGATTGGTACCGAAGGACCAGAGGAGGCTGCCCTTGTTTTATAAAGAAATATTGAATCAGAGTATTAGCAGAAGTGGTTTTAGGTTAGGCAAAACTTTCTGCAATTTACCGTTTAGTCTAAAAGGGATATATTTTATGAAGGTGAAAGTTCTTACAAAGTAATTTTAAACTCTTTTATTCTCCTAGTTAGTGCAAAGAAAAGAGACATTATATATATTAGGAGCAAAAGTAGGTTCTCATAATAAGATAAATGTGAATGTCTTCAATAATTTATGAGACTAGTCCATGGTTAATAGTTTACTGTAATTATATGGCTTTTGGTGTCCCGAATCCTGCTCCTCTTTCATCATTTCAGTAAAAAGCAGAATTTACCATAAGGTTTTCTCTATTTTCGTAGGTAATCTCTTCTCTTAACCGAAATGTAGCTTTTATGGCCCAGAACAGTAACTTTTATCTACTGAGGAAGCTTTGACTGTGGATTACTATTGAATTTTTTCCCTTTGCTCGGCTTCTACAGACCCAGAAAAGTAACACATCGGGGATGGCATTCATCTCTCTACTGTTAGAGTTGTGTATATTCTGATTATAGCTCAGACAGCTACATTACCATGAGCTGACTACAAATTCCATAGCAATTAAATGTTCCATTTTTTTTTCAGATTAAAATTCTATAAATTCTTTATTTGGAGCTCACTTGTAAAATTACTACATTTCTGTGATTTCTTTCTTTTTTTCTTCCTCAGCCTTTCAAGTGTCTAAAAGTCCAGCTGCGTCTCAAACATATCAAAGGATATTGAATGAACGCCTGGCCAGCCTTTTTCTTCTCTCTTCCTTTGATAAAACTGGATCTGCTGGGTGTGCTCCTTGTGGAACAGCTGTGTTTTCTCTGGGAGTTCACTGGCTCTCACTCTTACTCCCACACTCTTCCCCCTTTTCTTCTGCCTCCAGCACACTTAGGAGTCAAATGTTCAGGCTCCAGACATTCAGTTAGCTTCAGAAAGTATTCAAAACGAGCATGGTTTCTGTAGTCTGCATATTTCTCGGTTTCCCTTCTCACCCATTTAGTTTTGCTTCTGTGTCTTTTCTGCAGTGGTTAAATGCTTAATGGTTATAAAATGGTGTCAAAGAACTCTAGATAAGCAAAACAAAAATGATGTATCTTGTGTTTGTTCTGTAAAACCACACGCCCTTCCCGTCTGTTGATCTTGAGTCGGCTTTCTGTGGTTTTTGACAAAGGAGTGAACGATAACTCACAAGGTATACTTTTATGGAATATTTGAGCTCTGGAGGATACAAGGACCTGTCCTCCAAGAATGATGGCAACATTGTTCCTCTAGTCAGGCACAGACACCTCGAGCCCAGCATGTGGTCCAGCCATGCATGCGGCAAGGGGAGAGAGCTCTCGGCAGCTTCCCATGCCACCGGAGAGGAAAGGTCATCGAAAATAGAGGATGCTCTACCTTGAAAGACGCCATCTAAATAGCAAAATAAAGGCCATCACTCCCCTGATGAGCCTTCCCAAGGCTTTGCATCCCCCTGACCATCGTCCTTGCCTGTTCGCATTCTTCCAGTACTGGCATCCTCCTTCTCTGCTTCAGAGCAGCTGATAAGCTACCTCCTTCCTGCCCATGCCTGGGGCTCACCTGTGAAGGTTTTGTTCATTTTCCATTTCGATTTTATGACCATTCGTACCCTTCCTTATCACCTTTATCATCAACTTTACTGTGAAACACACTTGCATACATAGATACACACACACATGGTTTCATTTATTTATACTCCAGAACCCTGGACACGAATTGACTTTATTCACATAGCTTTCCATTTCTTTTTTCATTTGTTTACTCACTAGGGATGTGGTGCTGTTAAGGGAAGATATGCTTCATTGTTTGTCTTTTTTAATGTAAAATGCAGTTTTGGATATTGGATTGAGACTTTTTTATGGACAGTGGCCCAGTGTTCAGGTGTTGGCATCTGTTCACTGTGGGGGCCCCGGCTGTTCCCTGGTTCTGCTCTGATACCATTGGTTGGGCTCTGGTATCACATGTGTACTTTTTCAGCATGTTGACCCTTAACATTTCCTTGCATTGTAATTTGGATCATTCATGAAGAAATTCGGCTGTGCAGAGAAATAAAGAAAAGTAACAATTGAGGGTTTATTTCATGACTGAGGTGTAGAATAGGTAACCCAGGGCTGGCATGGAAGGTTTAGGAAATTGTCAGAGACATGGCTCCTTTCAGCTTCTGCTCTGTTATTCTCAGCACATCCTTTAGGTTGCTGCATGTTCTAAGATGGCTGCTTGAACGCCATTCATTACATCAGCATTCCAGGAAGCAGGTGAGAGGAAGTAGGGGAGGCACAGAGTACTCCTGCTAGTGAAGTCAGATCTTTTTGTGCAACCTGCCTGAAGTTCTGTCACACCTCTACATACATCTTCTTGTCTGAAAGGCTAGGAAATGCCTCCTTCTACATGCAGTGAGGTTCTGTTTCTTTATCAGGGAAAAAGGGGAAATAGGTATTATATAGCAACAAGAATTCTCCGACACATATTTTTATTCCAGGGTGCCCATAGAAAAGTAAAGGAGTGGGACTAAGGAAGTCAAGGATCAGAGCTGTGATTCTAAGTATGCTTACTAACAGGAGGTGGGACAGGAGTGGGCCTGGTCTAGCTTGTATGACGAACATGATCTTGAACATACCTTGCTCCTAGTGTGAGAAACCGGCTACCTCATCTTAATTCTTGTTTGAGACCAAAGTTAGTCCCCACAATGCACCTACTCAGAGGCTAAATCCTTTTTTAAATACAATTTAAGTTCTTTCAAAAGTCTTCACTTTGTGTTTTTTTTTTATTCTTCTTTTTTTTTTCAAAAAGAGAGTCCCTGGGTTTTCTTTCATTTCTTTTTAAAGATTTGCATCCTCATTCCTAGGTCTTACATTAATGGGGCTGTCACACATTCAGATTCATCAAAGGGTGTGGATTCTCTAGTCATCTGAGAATCCTACCATGAGAACCCACTACTGAAGCCTTGACCTTGAAGGGGGCAGCTCCAGTGCGGCCCATCTCTCCCTCTACAGCTTCTGAAATAAAACTTCTTGTAAGCCATTCTGAGGGAGAGATGAAGAGTTTCCATTTTGTTTGGAGAAACTCTGCATGTAGGTGACAGGTTTCCCTGGTAGCCTTGTTACATACGTACACTCTGAGCAGTCCTCAAGGTCACAGGGCATGAGAGACTCTAACCACTTCCTGCTTCGACTGGAGACTGCTGCTCTGGGGCTGGCTCTGTTGCTAGAAGGTACTCAGGAAAAGTCCACTCACTGCCACTAGTGTGTATGCTAAGCTTGGTCTTCACCACTGCCTGACATTTCCCCTCCTTCTTTCTTGGAGGCCTCTCTACAATGCAGAAGCGAGATGGGCACCTAGAATATTTTTCTCTTTAGGATAGTCTCAACTATTCAAGATGGTCTGATAATGCACTTTCTTGGTATCGATAGTTCTTCACTGTACCTTGGTGAAAGTCTTAGAACTGTCCAGTTTTACACCCTTCACTGAAGTCCAGAGTCCAAACCCTCTCCAGCCTCACAGGTGTATCATGATCACCCTATGAACTTGATTCCAAGGAACCAAAGTCTTTAGAGAGTGAGATCTATGCTGGCAAACACAAGATATTTCTCAGGGGAACTCCTCCTGAAGCCTCTCTAGGTGATAAGGGGTCCGTCACTGCCTTTGAAGGTTCTTCGTCCTCCAACTCATCCCAGCTGGGTCTTTCTTAAGTTTGTTCTCAGTCTCAGAGGGCGATGTTGATAGAAATATTTACCTGTGTTAAGACACTCCTAACCTCTTCAGTTATTTTTTTCTCCCAGGAGGATATGTTTAGTTCAACACATGCCTGATGTTCCATTTGTCATGGTGTCACAACACTATGGTGAGTCACAGTCCACTACGAAGAACATGTTACAAATAGCAGCAAAAATACCAAGGCTTAGAAATAATTTTCTTCAAAAAACTTAGTGACATAAAATCAACATTGAAAGCATGGTTCTCAGGGCTTCCTGTTCTAGTCAAGGTAGACTAAGAAGGGCTAGATTCATCCAGCACCTGAAGCAACTATCATATAGGACAAAATACATGAATCAATGGCTCTCAAGAAATTGGATCTCAAGCAAAAAAGGACAGCGTGCTTTTAGAGGAAGATGATGTGAGCTCTCTGACTGCTGCTTACTGCCTGGGCAGTTTCTACTTTGCTTGTGGGAGGAGCTCCTGGGAAGTGCCTGTTCTCGAGGGTCGGATGGAAAACCTTATAATTCCTGGGCATTGGGTACAGAACTGAGGAGTGTCTTGCTTCAGCAATGGCTAATTTGACACTAGACCAAATGCTATTTGGATCACCACTGACTACATCTTAAAAGCAAGACCTAAAAGGATCAAATCATTTCCAAGGAACTCAGCCACTCTAAAAAAGAGTACAGAAACATTTTTTAGGAACTCAGCCCCCACCCACACACCACAACAAGGTAAAATGCTCAAAGTCTTGCATCTGATTATGAATTATCAGGCATGAAAAGAGACAGTAAAAGATTATCTATAATAAAGAGAAAAACCATCAATCAAAACTGACCCATAAATGACCCATGGCAGAGTTAGTAGACAAAAACATGTAAACAGTAATTATGAATGTATACCATATGTTCAAGAAGCTAGAGGAAGGATTGAATATGTTAACAAGGGATGTGCACATTTTTTGAAGGACACAAACAATTTATAGAGATGAAAATGGTGGTCAAAGATGAAAAATACACTGATGGCATTAATGGTGGATATATCAGACTATCAGAAGAAAATCAGTAAACTTTAAGAGGTAGCAGTCAATATCTAAAATGAAAATACATCAAGAAAAAGACTTAAAATATTGTAATTAACAAAGCATCACTGAACAGAGAAACAATTTAAGAGGTCAAGCGTGTATAATTGGAGGGAAGAGAAAAATCAAATAAACAGGGTCTGAAATTTTCCAAGTATGATTAAAGCTATAAACCCACAGATCAGTGCCCATCATTATAAAATAGCTTAAAACCTGTGAAAAAGGAGAAAAAAAATCTTAAAAGCAGCTGGAAGGCAGGGGGAGAATATTCACCACAAAGGAACAGAAACAAAGATGACAGCAGCTTTCTCACTGGATACAGTGCAGGTGGGAAGAACGTAACAACACCTTTAACCAATGGAAGATGGGGAATCCCTGTCAACCCAAAATTTATCAGCTAGTGAAACTAGTGTTGAAAAATTAAGGTGAAAGGTGAAATAAAGCCTTCTTTTCATATATCCAAAAAGTAAAAGAATTCATCACACTGCAATAATTTTTTGGAGTTTTGAAAATTTAAATTATTTTATTTTTGCTCAATTATAGTTTTGTGTATTTTCTTCCTCCCCCTCCCCCTGACTAAGCAACCTGAGTAGCCATAAGCAAATGAGTGGATCAAAAACTATGGTACATTTACAAATGGAATTCTATGCAACAGAAAGAAAGAAGGAACTCCTACTCTTTGTGAGAGCATGGATAGAACTGGAGAGCAGTATGCTAAGTGAAACAAGCCAGGCCATGAGGGACAAATACTATATGATCTCACCTTTGACTGGAACATAATCAACAAAAGAAAAAAGCAAACAAAATATAACCAGAGTCATTGAAATTAAGAACAATCTAACAATAGCCAGAAGGGAAGGGGGGAGCGAACAGCAGGAAGAAGAGTTTTCAGGAACACTACAATAATTTTTAAAGAAAGTCCTTCAGAGAAAAGTGAAATGATATAAGATGGAAATCTGGATTAACAGGAAAAAGTGAAGACTAATGGGTACTATAACTACATGGGACATGTTAAAACTTTAAAAATAACTTAAAAAACTATTTATGTTAATTTTTTATTCACTGTGTGTAAAGAGAAAATATATGACCACAATAGCACATAGGTTAGAAGTGAAATTATGTTGGACACTACATCATGTGATGTCACCTGGAGGTAGGTTGTGTTAAGTTAAGAATGTATGCTACAAACTCTAAAGTAACACACTAGACCACTAAAGTAACACAACAGAGAATTCTGCTGACAGGTGAATCAAAGAAGGCAGTGGGATATTTTTAAAGTATACCATTAAGTCAAAAAAGACAAGAAAGAGTGATGAGGGAATAAGGAACCAACAGAATAAGTAGAAAACAAATAGCAAGATATTAGAAATAGTAGACGTAAATTCAACCAGATCTATAATTATGGTGAAATATAAGTGGTTAAATACCCCAGAAGAGTTGTGGAATTTGTCAGATTGCATAAAAAACTAAGAACTACATGGTGCTGCAAAGAAACCTACTGTAAACAGAACAACACAAATTGTTTAAAACTAAAAAAATGGAAACAAAGGAAACTAGTAAACAAAATATACACTAAACCAAAGAAATCTGCCTTGGCTATTTGGGGAGTAGGTAAGCTAGATTTAAGAGCTAACAGTGCCATAAAAGGGGAAAATGTCATTGAATGATGATAACATGGTCAGTCCCTCAAAAGAAAATAACAACCTTGAAACTTATGCATGTAATAATGGTCAAAAATTATGAATCAAACCTGAAAACTGCCAGGGGAAAAATAAATCACAATTAGAGTAGAAAATGTGATCTGTCCTCTCTCTCTCTCTCAAAAAAAGTATAGTATAAGAAGACTGCAGTAAACCTTTAGAGAATTTAAACAACACAATCAGCCAATTTATCAAACCAGTGCTTATAAACTACTTCACTTGCCATAACCGAATACTTAATGTCTTCAAATGCACATTGATCATTACTGATGTAGACCGCATTCTAGGGCATAAAATAGATTTTAAGTAATTGAAAAGCTTTAATTCATACAAAGTAAGTTGTCTCATCACAGTGTAATTAAATTAAAAGTCAATAATAAAATATATCTGAAGTATAGCCAAACATTTGAGAACTAAATATATATTTACAAATAATTTATTTCAAAGTTTTATTGAAATAAATAAAATAAAAACTTACATTTTGAAACTCATTGAATGCAACTAAAGCAGTATTTGGGGGAAATTGTAGCACTAAGTACTTTATATAAGAAAGAAGAAAGTGGTACATCAATGAATTTAGATTCCACTTTAAGTTATAAATGAAAGGGCAAATGACACAGAAAGCAAATAGAGGAAAATAAACAATAAAGATCAGGATGGATTAATGAAACAGAAAACAGAAAGTAATAGAGAAAAATCAACAACACAAAAGCTAGTTCTGTGAAGGCAATAAGATTAACAAACCTCTGGTTACAGTGCTCAGGAAAAAACACGGAATGAACTACTGATACAGCATGAATGATCTTAAAACAATTACCTCGAATGGGAGAATTCAGAACAGAAAGAGCATAGACTGTCAGATCCCATTTACCAAATTCTAGAATAGGCAAAATAATCTGTGTTTAGAAGAATGGTTCCAGGGATCTGAGCCAGTGAGAAGCGAGAGAGGGCTTACAGTAGGTCTGGAAGACACTTTTGGGGGGATGGATGCTATCTCCATCGCGATGGTGGTTCTGTGGGTGTAGACGTGGGTGCAGTTTATTGCATGCCAATCATCCCTCCACAGACCTGTTGGTGTGGAAGGAGTGGATGCACCTCACTGGAATCCTGGTATGATTTCTTAAGTCGGGAAGGGTAGGAGAGGACCACGATTGGGTCTCAGAAAAGGGGGACAGGCCTGCAGAGCTACTGCGGTCACAGTCACTGCCCATTTTGCAACCCTCCTGGGCAGCGCTGCACCTCAGAGGGGGCCCTGTGGGCTTGGCTGATGTCCCGGGTCACAGGGAGGTGCTCACATTCTCTGCTTATCACAAGGTCTTTTTCACCAAACTGAAAACGATTAATCTATTCGTCACTGATCAGATTAATGTATTCTAATTGTCTTTGAAATCATTGCACCATTTCCCTTTAAACACAGTTGTTTCTCCTTGTCCTGCTTTGTCTTCAGGTTGTGGAGGTGTGTCGTCAGAACCCGCCATTGTGTTTCCTTTTTCCCTGATCCCTCCATTTCTCTGCTCCTTTTTCTGCCTTAAGTGTCTCCCTTTTCCCCGTGCAGCATCACACGCAGTCTGTTACTCATCTTCAGTCGGCAGTGCCTGTCTATTTTTATTGCTCGGGCCTCCACAAGCTTTCCTCAAAAATAATATTTGGTAAAATCAACTTTCCATTCCCAGTGTGCGTTCTTGTCTGTATTTTCTCACATCGGTGCTCTGCTTCTGAATCTATGCCGGTGAATAGTCCCTTTTTTATTTTACACTTTTGAAAATGCCATTCCTGTTTAAAAATGTATACTTTTAGTCAATTAAATGTTTTGTACATATATCTATATTTATATCGATACATTTGTAAAATGGAGATAACTAAATGATAATAGGTATCTCTTCTTTTGTTGAATATGTTGTGCTTTGGGGTAGATGGTTTACGTTAAAATCTCCCTGCCACAATCATTTCATATTTGAAGTATTAGTGGGATCATACTAAGCACACTGTATCTTCTTTATTGAGAAAATTGCAACATGTTATGGTAATCTTCAATCTCTTATTTCATATGTTATAACATACATACATGCACATTTATATACACAACACACACATATGTAAATATCTGTGCATATACACACATTTATATGTAATATATTCTTGTTTTGAGTTAATACTATAAGTTTAGCTAGCAGTTCATGTTTTCCCCCAGAAAACATGAAATTTAAATTTATTTAGCTTCTCTAAAATAAATAATAAACAGTTTTATTTTTACAGCTTGAATTTTATTGTATCAACTAGGATTCTCCAGAAAAGCAGGACTAATAGTAAAGAAAGAAACTCACTTTAAGTTTTCTGCTCTTGGTGTTACTGAGGCTGAGAAGTCCCGCCTGCAAGCTGGAGACCTAGCAGAGCTGCTGTGTGGGTCCCAGGCTGGGTCTGGAGGTCTGAGGCCCAGGAGAGGCAAAGGCCGAAGAAGACTGATAGCCCAGATCAGCAGGGGGGCAGAGAGAATTCAATCTGCCTCCACCTTTTCACTCTATCGGGGCCCTCCATGGACCGGAGGAGGCCCACTGGTGTTGGGGAGGACAATGTGCTTCACTCAGCCCACTGATTCTCATGCTGGTTCTGGAAACACCCTCACGCCACCTGCAGTTCCATAAACCAAAAGTCCCTTTTGAACAGATCTTTGGACAGATCCTTATACACCTGTTCCCGGGCTTGTGACTAGGGATGTTTCCATTATGTTTAGGAATGATAATGTCTGCATATTTTTTAAAATTCCAGGTTCTACAGTCATGTGGTGTTTCTTCAGAAATGAGGGTAATTTTACCTTTCTAAAATTAGGAACATTTTCATGAGAAAGAGATTTGCTCTGTAAATCCCAATGGTGACTCTAAGACAGGTATAAAGTATGAGAATTCCTATAAGAAAAAAATGAAAGAAGAGAGACTTTCTGCCTCATGTGTATTTAAAAGAAAGTAATTTCAGATTTGAAAATCCATTAAGATCCTCAGTGTCTGAGTGCATAAAATCTCACTAAAGTTCATCAGACACTCATTTGGTTGGCTCATAGAAGGTTCAGAATGAGGGTTCATTCTGTCTCTGCAGCAATGGAAGACACCACATTTTGTGGTCTCTGATAACTAAGAAACATTGCTTTATTGAAAGTTCACAGAGGGGCTGAAGTGCAAATAAGACATCAGGACATTTAATTTGCAACCATCTCCTGTAGTATAGAAATCTCTAAACGTGGGCGGTGCCAACATGTGGTCGAGATCAGTCTTTGTTCTGCTGCCTGTGTGAATCTGGGAAAGTCTTATGAAATCAGTTCTCTCCACAAAGTATTTGAACCCTTGGTAGACATGAAGAAGTTCAAAAGGGCTTTTATCAACCAAGCTTAACCGCTCTGTCTTTTGAAACTTTGTCAGGGAACCCACTCACTTAATGAAACCTTTCCTTGAGTTGCCTGCAATGTGCCTGACATTGAGGGCACAGCTGTGGATTTCACATGCTTCTTCTTTGTGGCCTTGTTACTGAAGGACATGAACTTAGCAGAGTCTCCTGGAACCACCCTACTCATTCTGGCATCCTTTCTCTCTAGCACACTCTAGGCTGTCCCAGATGTATGATGGTTTCAATTATGATTTCTTGATGTCACAACAGTATGAAAGCAATACACGTAATATAGTACGTGAGATTTTCAACATTTAATTATAAAATAGGCTTGTGTTAAATCATTTTGCCCAAAAGTAGGCTTATATCAGTATTCTGAGCTCATTTAAGGTAGGTTACGATAAGCTAGGATATTTCATAGCTCGTATGTATTAAGTGCATTTTTAACACGATATTTTATGATGAATTTATCAATGCATAGCCCCATCGCAAGGTGAGTAGCAACTGTACACTGAAAATACCTGTGAAGTGAGAGAACTAACTAGTAAAGGAAAACAGTGGAAACAATAGGACCTTCTCACTTCTTCCACTTGTCCTCCCTCTTGAAATCGGTGAATCACTGCGGGTTTCTCTTTTGCCTGAACCACTTCTACTCATCCGTTTTCTGTTAGGCTCCCTGGACACAGGCATACACATCTATGTTTGGGAGGGTCTGTTGCTTTAAAGAGCAAGAACAAAATTATTTTTTCCCCAAAGCTGTTACATAGCCCCTTAGCTCTCAGTGACTCTTATTTCCCTGGCCACCAATAGTAATTTGGTTTTTCCATGGTTTTTAATATATTTTTTCCATCTCCCTGGAGCACAATGAGAATTACCTTCTTTTATGTCAGATTCTGTAAAAGGCACCTTCAAGGCTCAAGGAGAAAAGGTGCTGTACATAATACAAGTAATCTCATAATGATGCAGCACAGGGGTCCTGTGATGAGAAGCAGAATGCTGTCTGTATAATATGGGGGACTCCTCAGAGGGCACATGTACCTCCAATTTTCTTCTCTGTAACTAAGCTTTTTGGTTCATAAACAAAAAGTATATATCTCCTTTTTTAAAAAAAATGTGCAAGTTTTATGTCTCCGGGTCTTCAGAGAAGTCTGAAATAAGGACAACTGTAGAAAAAGTTTAAATGGTTGTGGCCAGTTTTAAATTTTTTAATTATTTTATTTTTTGATTACAGTTTGCATTCAATGCTATTTTGTATTAGTTTCAGGTGTACAACACAGCAGATAGACACTTGTACTAAGTGTTTCTTCTGATAATTCAAGTGCCCACCTCACCTAGGCCCAAACTTGGTTATTAAAATGTTGTTGACTATATTTCCTGTGATGTACTTTATATCTTCGTGTGTATTTTGTAACTACCAGTTAGTACTTTTCAATCTCTTCACCTTTCTTCACCCTACCCCCCAACAACCCTCCCCTCTGGCACCCATTATTCTGTTCTCTGTTTCTACTTTGTTTTTTATATTTTTTTCTTTAGATTCCACACATAAGTGATGTCATGTGGTATTTGTGTTTCTACTGCCTGGTGTATTTCACTCAGCAAATACCTTGTAGCTCCACCCATGCTGCTGCAAATGATGATATTTCATTCTTTTTTATGGCTAAGTAATATTCCACTGTGTAAATGTACCACAATTTTTTTGGCCGCTCACCTATTGATGGGCACTTGGGTTGCTCCCATACCTTGGCAATTGTAAATAATGCTGCAATGAGCATAGGGTGAGAACATTTTATTGCAAAATTGTATAGGAGAAAGTACACCAATGGATGTGAAATTAGGAGGCATGGGTTCTAATCTCCCTTTTGTTTCTGGATTACCATATGCCTCTAAGAGAGTGATGGAGCTATATGAACTTGGAGAACTTCCTGTGTGAAGCCAAAGACAGTGAACTCCTAGGTCCCTTCCCACACATTTTGTTTCTGATTCCCACCAGTCTAAAGTTTTTGGGGGAGCAGAAACCATGCATTTAAAAATTTTCCTAGTCATAAGCCTGATACTAGACACATACAATGGCAGGTGCTCAATAAATATTTGTTGGATGAACGTCTTATAAAATATAATCAGGCATAGATATTTGTGTAACATTATTCAGATCCACAATTTCAAGCCTTGACATCAGGAACTAACCTTGTTCAAATGACTGAGAATTTGATATCATTCGGACATTCCTTTTGGGAGAGCAAAAAAACCTGTCAGACTATGTTGTATGAACCAGCTTCAAACAGATGCTGTGTTGAGGGATCTGGGAAAGAGCCCATGAACTACATTCCAAAATTAACTGTGTGAAATTGTATGTATTTCTGGCTGTCAAGGGGAAATGGGTTTGTATGGTTGGTCCTGTGGTTGTGTTTGAGGGAACCCCACTGGGAGGTTTCTGAGGCATCTGCACGCAGCATGTTGAAGGCTACCCTGTGCTTGCTACAGCCCTGTTCAGCCATGATTTAGAGAAGCACCATTCTTAAATCTTCTTCCAAGACTGTTGCACCATAGAGGAGGAGCCAAATGTACACCATGATGTTTTCAGAGCCTTAGAGAAGAAAAAAGACCTGCATTTATTATAGCTAACTTTAGGGCCTAGAGTATGGCGTATGTTTTAGTCTTCTAGGTACAAAATATAAGCCAGAAAGATAGAACAACAGCAAGCAAGAGAGTGGACACACTCCACAACTGAGAGTCTAGGTGCCTTTGTCTCCCATTCATTCCTCACTTGTAAATTGTCTTTCTCTCTACAGATCTATAAGAAAAATCATCATTAGAAAATTATGACTGGAAGAAAGATGTATATTGACAATATTTACAGGAATGCCAAAAAGTCTTGGATTTAGGGAATCTAAAATAGCCTATTCTAGACTTAATAGCATTAAGCATTGATAGCAAGAAAATTATCTAGGAAAAACACAGAATAAAAATCTATTTGACAACCTTTTTTTAAAGGGGGGATAAGCTCGGATATGACTTGGAAAAGACAGACTTGTAATCACCTGGGGAACACATTCTAAAGGGTATATTCCTGAGCACCTTCATAAGAAAGTCTGCGTTGGAAAACCTATTTTTTGCTTGTGTGTCCTCCTAGTTTTCCAGAATAAATGGCTACCTTGCCCATGTCACATTACTAATTACTATTAAGGGTTTCTGAGGTGTAGACAAACCACACTTGGCTTAAACAGGACAAGCGATGTGCCCCTTCCCTACTCCCTTGTGGAGTGCTGCCTTGGTTGGAGGTGTGAGTAGAGAGAATGTAAAGTGCTCACAGCAGCTTTGTGAGCTTCAATGCAGCCTATTGTTTCTGGTCCATCCATTTCCTAAATCCTGGCCTCTATTGTGACTAATCTCTCTCTCTCTCTAAAATCCTCCAATTGTGAAGGTAGATCGTTCTGAACATTTCTTCTATTTAAAACTAGCCACACTCATGCAATGGTTTTAGAGTAAATGGTACTCGAGTCTGAGAGATTATTTTTCTTTTGCTAAAGAGGATTCGCAGACCCTCTTTGGTGTATTAAGAATGATCTGAAACCTAACATTTTAAGAATCATGGATATATGAAATGCTAAGTGTTTTTATTACAGGTATAGCATCAAATAAATCAGTGATTCTGATTAATAAAGACAGATGCATCAAAACATCAGCTATTGATGCCTGCTAAACAGGAGTCTAGAGTAGATGATATCTGAAGACTTGACTCGATCTTTTGTATTGCAAGAGCATCCCTTTTGCCCCCTGGTTTATCTTTAAAACACTTTGGAAGGGTCCCTATATATCAGTGGAGGCTGCAGCATAATATAGCTGCATAAAACCTATACTCACGTCAAGATGCTAAAGAGAATCATTTGTTTTCCTAATGGCTCTTGTTCAGCAGACCATGGCCTCCCCAAGAAATGCCCTGTTAGCAAAGCTGTCATCTGCGAAGAGCTCTGGAAGCAAAGGCAATGAGAGAGCACAGACTTCTGCATTTATTGCAGAATAGCATTTTTCCTTTATTTTTGAAAGAATTCATAATTTGTATTTCATTTTCCTTTGGCTGTAATGGACTGAGGTTTGAGTCAAGGTAAAAACTCATCCAAGTAGGGAATTAGACACTGGAGAAATATTTACAAGATGCACTGTAATCTTTCCAGCTAGAGAATATTAGATTTTCTTCTCATAGCCAGGCACTTAAAATTGATACACTGAATATTTCCCTTTCCCCAGGTCACAGTGTATGAATAATATCATTTAGTTTACAAACTATACCTTAGGAGTCGAACTTTAGGTGGTATAAAACTAAAGATGGGTTGATTCTGTTTCAGCAATTTACAGGCCCAACGTCTCCAGCGCCGGTGGGCCTGCAGGAATAATGAGGCCGATATGATTAAACGGCAGTGCCTCGCTTGAAATTCTCCACTGCTTCCCATTGCCTTGGATGGGATGCAGATCCTCACCGTAGCCCACAAGGCCTGCCTGGATCTTGGTCTACATGCACTCGGACTTTGCCTTGCAGCAGGCTCCCTTTTTATGACTTTCCTGGTATACTTGCCTTCTTAATGTGTCCTTCACACACATCGACCTTGTCCTGCCCTTGTTTGGGGTTTGCTCGAGCAATTTGCCCTCTGAAACGCTCTTTGCATAAACTGTTTAAGTGATTTGATCCTTTCTGTTAGACAGGTGTGCGTTTAAATGTTTTTCTCTCTGAGAGGCTTTTTGGCCACTCATTTCAAAGTAGTAGTTCTCCATACGTTGATTACCTTGTCTTGCTTTAAAAAAAACAATTAAGATAACAAATGACTACTTTTATGTGTGCTTATTGTTTCGTGCCTCCTCACTAGAATGTAAGCTCCGTGAGATCAGCCTCCCTGTCTGTTTCACTGCTATGCCTGCAGCTGCACCTGCTGGTACCTGGCCCGGGCTCTTTGTTGACTGAAGCACTGAGTGAATTCATTAAGTGGGGTTTCATTCTAAGGACAAAAATGAAAGGCAGTCCTACGTACGCGCTCTCTTCCAGTGCACTCAGCTTTAATTTCACATTTAAATTCCATGAAAGGCAGTATCAAAGGGTAGTTTCGAACAAAAATTAAAGATAGAGAAAAAGAATATAGAGGGTCCCCCCGCTAAATCCCTGGAGCCAACACTAGGGGAGTTGGCCGTATTTGAAGCAAGGATTGATTAAGTTTCCAAAGTCTGGCACTTAACATGAGCTTCCATGTTGGTTTTGTAAGTCTTTTGACCTAGAGGGGTCATTCACACATCCCATGGACACTTCTGGACTATCGTGATGTCAAAGAGATGGAGTAAATGTGAGCAATCCAAGGAGACTGGCGCAGTGTGGTGCCAAAGAGGGTCTCAGCCATTGCATTTTTGTTTTTATTTTTTTTCTGTTTTCCAGACTGGTTTCTTGAGATCCCAAGTTTTTCAAAATCTTCCAATTTGTACGTTTGCTTTAAGTTATAATCAATGAAATCTTGACCCCATCACAAAATAATTCGCTAAGGAAAATGAAAATAAAGCAACAAAAATAATCAAAGATGCTAATGAGAAGGATTTGTCCACGTTGGCAAATATGTTGACATGCTATTTTCTATGGCCATTCATAGTTGTTATTTCAGCATTATGTTTAATTAAGGCCAGGGGATTTTATTCTATTCAGGGGACAGAACTTGGGACATTGGTGATAGTTAAACAAAAACAGAAATTCAGCACCTCAGTGTAACCTGACAATTGTCCTGTGTCTGAATCAGTCACCTGAAACTAACCTTTCCTCGCTTTCTCAAACCTTTATCCCACAGTGCTTCTTTCCCAGTGTGTCTGAGACTGGCTCCTGAGTCCCCGGCAAGGTCAGTATTGCACGTGTACACCTTGCTTCAATTGTGTGCACACCCAGAACAAAGCATTGCGGTTCCGCACGCAGCAGAAATTTCCATCAGTCAGAGACGATGCGTGATGACTGAGGAACACGTCACTCGGAAACTCAAGATGGCATCTTCCCGGGAGAAATGAAATACCTGAGAGGTGCACTTGGGCCCACAGAAAGGATGATGTTATGTTTGAAAATCATCATATTTGATACAAAACATAAGCAAAGGTAACACAGAGCTGGAATTTGGGGGGATGGGTTAGCTATAGCAAAGCCTCGGCACTCTGTGACCTTGCGTGAATGGCATAGTGCTTCTGTGTCAGTTCTTCTAAGCATCATATGAGCCCAAACGATTGCTAAGAATATCTTTAAAACAAGACTTCGATGACGGTATTGCTACTGCAGTGGATGTGCACTTTCATGCTTTCCTGCATCACGCTGGGTACTCGGATTTTGGAAGAAGCCGGGCAGGTTTGCTATGTGAAATTGTGCTCTCAAATACTTCCATCTCTGGTTACATGGTAGACCAAGCAGTCTTAAAAAGTCTGATTAGAAATACTGATACATTTAGATACATTATGAAGTAAAAACCCATAGAAGTACATAAAACCCATTTCAAAATGGTTGAGAATGAAAGAAAATGAGAAAAATTGTCCGTGGGCAGAAAACAAAGCAAAGGCACAGGTCCAAAGAATTAAAGAACAGAGGTTGTTTGCCACTTAAACAATTACAAACAAAGAATTTAACTTAAAGCTGACTTGGACTAACAATGTGCCCAAACACCTAGGAGAGATCAGTTCAAATTGTCTCTCAGAAAAAATCCTCAGCGTAGGCCTTAAAATGTTTTTATAAACACCCAGTAAATATGCATTATCTATGAAAGATATCTGAAAACACCAGAAAATATTTTTATTATTGTAAAACATCAGTAACAAAAATCAGCGAGATAAAAACACAGCAAAATTGGGACTTTGGCATTACTGGCCATGGGATATAGAATATAAAATAAGTAAATGTATACGTAAAGAAGGATGGAATGGGATAAATAATGTAAAAGTATGATATTAGGTAGTCGAAAGTGTAGCAAATGGATTTGAAAGAAACACAGCAACAAATATTACATCTAGGAAGGGAAAATGCTCATCTGATTGGTAAGATAGGAGATTGGGAATAGCTGAACAGAGCATTAGAGAATAAAAAGATGTAAAAAAATCACACAATGTGAAACACAGGTAGAAAGTAGATGGAAAATACAAAACAAAGGCATGAAGAAGCACGTGAAAACACCTGACATTCATCTGGTTCGTGATCCATAAAGAGAAGATAGAACAAATCAGAGAGAAATAGTTCAAGAGAAAGTTGCTGATGATTGCTAATTTGCCTCAATCTCAGGACTGGCAATGAATCTCAAGTAGCATCAGTACAAGTAGCACCTAGATACATCAGCTTTATACTGCAGACCAAGAGAACATCTTAACATGTCAGAGAGAAAACAACTCCTGTGAAGTGATGGCAGGCGGACCAATACCCAACTCCCCCAAAGCAACAGTGCAAGTCAGAAGAGAGCATAATAATGTCTTCTGAGTGCTGGTGTAGAGTAGCTATCAGTCTGAAGTGACGTACCAAATAGAACCATGTTTCCATTTGGGAGGGGAGTAAATAAACTTTAAACAGCCAAAGAGTAAACAAGTGTACCCTTACTAATGCCATTTCTAATGGATGTACTTCAGAAATATGATCTCCAATGGATGTTATTAGATGAAAAATATTACCCTAATTTTAAAAATTCCTATAAGTGCCCTGGCTGGTGTAGCTCAGTGGATTGAGCACAAACTGTGAACCAAAGGGTCTCTGGTTCAATCCCCAGTCAGGGCATGTGCCTGGGTTGCAGGCCAGGTCCCAGCAGGGGGCATATGAGAGGCAACCACACATCGATGTTTCTCTCCCTCTTTTTCTCTTTCCCGTCCCCTCTCTCTAAAAATAAATAAAATCTTGAAAAAATAATGAAAAAATTTCTATAAGCATATTAGTAAGTTAGATGGTGATATAAAATAATAATTATGCCTAATAGGCAAGCTTTGCACTAAAAATTACATTAAAATATAGCATAATCTAAGATGATGTACATTGCGTTTAAGTTATTTTAAGATTTTGAGATTTTCCTGAAAGAGAATAAAATGATTTATTTAACATATTTTGTTGATTATGCTATCACTGTTGTCCCTTTTTTTTCTCCCCTTATTTCCCTCTACCTGCACCTACCCTCCCACCTGCATTCCCCTGCTTAGGTCATGTCTATGAGTCATACACAAAACTTCGTAGGCTTCTCCATTTCCTATACTATTCTTAACCTCCCCCTGTCTATTTTGTACTGACCATTTGTGCTTCCTGTTCCCTGTACATTTTCCCCCATTCTCCCTCCTCACCCTCCCCACCAATAACCCTCCATGAGATCTCTATTTCTGTGATTCTATTCCTGTTCTAGTTGTTTGGTTAGTTTTTTTTTTTTTTTTTAGGTTCAGTTGTTGATATTTGTGAGTTTGTTGTCATTTTACTATTCATATTTTTGGTTATCTTCTTTTTCTTGAATAAGTCACTTTAATATTCCATATAATATGGGCTTGGTGATGATGAACTCCTTTAAGATTTTATTTATTTATTTATCTTTAGAGGGGAAGGAGAAGGGAGAGAAACATCAATGTATGGTTGCCTTTCGTGCATCCCCTGCTGGGAGTTGGCCTGCAGGGAACCGGCCTGCAACCCAAGCATGTGCCCTGACTGGGACTCGAACCGCAATCCTCTGGTTCACAGGCCCGTGCTCAATCCACTGAGCTACACCAGCCAGGGCTTTGAACTCCTTTAACTTGACCTTATCTGGGAAACCTTTTATGTGTCTTTCTATTCTAAATGAATATTCTAGCTTTGCTAGATAGAATAATTGTGGATGTAGATCCTTGCTTTTCATGACTTCGAATACTTCTTTCCAGTCCCTTCTTGCCTGTAAGGTGTCTTTTGAGAAATCAGCTGATGGTCTTTTGGGAACTCCTTTGTAGGTAATTCTTTCCTTTCCTCTTACTGTTTTTAAGTTTCTCTCATCTTTAATATTGGGTAGTGTAATTATGATGTGCGTTGGTGTGTGCTTCCTTAGGTCCAACTTCTTTGGGATTCTCTGAGCTTACTGGACTTCCTGGAAGTCTGTTTCCTTTGCCAGATTGGGGAAGTTCTCCTTCATGATGTTTTCAAATAAGTTTTCAATTCCTTGCTCTGCTTGTTCTCCTTCTGGGACCCCTTTGACTCAAATGTTGTAATGTTTTAAGTTGTCCTGGAGGTTCCTAAGCCTCTCCACATTTTTTTGAATTCTTCTGTCTTCATTCTCTTCTGGTTGAATGTTTGTTGCTTCCTTCTGCTCCAAATTGTTGATTCAAGTCCTGGTTTCCTTTCTGTCACTATTGGTTCCTTGTACATTTTCATTTCACTTTTCATAGCCTTCACTTTTTCTTCTATTTTGTGACCACACTCAACCACTTCTGTGAGCATCCTGATTACCAGTGTCTTGAACTATGCATCAGATAGGTTGACTATCTCTTCATCAGTTGGTTGTATTTTTTCTGAAGCTTTGATATATTTTCATTTGAGCCAAATTTTTTTTTCTCTTGGCAGGCCGGTTATGTAGTAAGGGGCAGAGCCTTAGGTATTTGCCTGGGTGGGGCAATCCATGTCAGTGCTTTGTGGTGTTGTCTGTGGGGTAAGGGTCCTAGAAAGAACAATACCACTTTTTGTGCTCTTGGCGGGCCTTCCGTCACTTCCCTTGCTACTCACAAGCGAATTGGGCTCTTCTGGTGCTGATTCCCAGGTGGGCGGGTTTGTGTAGCTTATAGGACCCTGTAGGTCTCTCCAACAAACTCTCCTGTGAGGCTGCGAGTTTCTACCTCCACAACAACCCCAATTGAGAGTCCCAAAGACAGATTCAGTCAAAGGTTTTAAAATTTTATTTCTGCAGCACTGGAAACCTGGGTTGCCCAATTTGTTTCATTCTCAGTTGTTCCTCCTGGTTTATCTGCACACAAATGTTGGACGACCTGCTCTGCCAGCAGCTACTTGTCCTGGTCCTCCAGCCACTGCCTTGCTGGTCCGGTCTGCCAGCTGTCACCTTGCCTCACATCCTCTCTGTCTGGTTGCCCATCTTTGCCCCTACCCACTAGTCTGAATGAATGTTTCTTCTTTAACTTCCTGGTTGTCAGAATTCCATACAGGTCAATTTTCTGGCTGTTCTGGTTGTTGTTTTCTTTTTAAATTTGTTGTCTTTCTTTTGGTTGTATGAGAAGCAAAGTGTAGCTACCTATGCCTCTATCTTGGCTAGAAGTTGAGAATAAAATTATTTATTACCACTAACATTTATATTTAGAATGTTGGTTTACACTAAACAGAATATGTAGTACTTATCATCCACTAAAGACCAGATAGCTAGTGGTTTTCTACTCAATTATTGAAAAGAAACAAAAAGAGAGATTGGGAAAACTAAGCTATTAATAAGGAGGCAGGAAATAAAACAAGTAGAAAAACGATGAAATAAGAAGGTAGGGGTAAATCCAAGCACATAATAATTACAATAAATGTAGAGAGGCCAAACATTCAAGTTGAAAGGTAAAGTTTTTAGAAGCTGGATTAAAACATAACCCTGTTTATTAAAAGCTATAGTTATTGACTGCTGGTATATAATACCCATTTTCAGTATATAAGGATGCAGAAGACCCAAAAGTAAATACACAGGAAGATTTACTGGTTAAATATTATCCATGAAAATATTAATGTAAGAAAATTATGATATCTGACCAAAGAGGTAACAGTGAAAATCATTCCCAAAGATCAAGGTAGTAATATTACAAAGATGAATTTATTATTCAGATAGAATAATCTCAAACTTGAAAGACAATGCTTGAAAATATATTAATCAGAAATGGAAGGAATTACAAGCAGAAATTTTAAAATCTTTATCATGGAGGGAAATTTTAATGTCTCTCAATAATTATTAATATATTAAGCTGTAAACAGCATCAGTAAGTATGAGAAGTATTTTGAAAATGTGATTTAACAGACATGTACAGAGTCTAAACTTAACAAGCAGGAAAACACAAACTGAATACTTCTGAAAACTGACCATATTTCATGTTTATATTAAGTTGCAACAAGTTGTAACTATTTGGTATACTATTTATTATATTCTCTGAATAATATGCAGTTAAGTTGGAAATCAGTACCCCCAAAATAAATCTACTCACTTGAAAATTAACAATAAAACTCGCATACTTCTAACTTGTGGTTCAAAGAAACAAAAGTAACAGAACATTAAAAATACTAACATCTCTATATCAAAATTAGGGGATGTAGCTAAAAAAAGAACCCCTAGGAAAAGGTATAGTTTAGGATGCTAATGTCAGAAAAGAGGAGACATAGAAGTAAAGGTGAGAAGTGTCCAAGATAAGAGTTACAAACTAACATAACACACCTGAAGAAAATAAAAGAAAGGTTAGAACATAAATTAATAACATTGGGAACAAGCATGTTGTAAAAGTTGTTTTTAAAGCGATAATAATACAATTGAAAAGCTTCAGTAAGATTTATTTATAATAAAAAATAGAAAAGCTCATAAAATATTGGCAATGAAGAGCAGGACCATAACTACAGGTACACTAGAAAATAGTAAAACATTAGGAACTATTTATCACTATAAGTTTGGAAATTTAGGCAAAATAGAAAATTCGAAGAAAAATGCTTTACTGTATTTTACTGAAAATGCTTCTGACATCTTCTATAGCAATGAAGTGTTTTATTTAATTAGATAGGACTATTTCACTCAAAGTTTATTCTTCTGAAAAATTAAGGTCTTGATTCAAAACCTCCAGTTCACCTCTAGGAGGGAATGAAGACGTTCTAGAAGTACGAGGCCCCATAATTTGTTGCAGGTGACACATTGAATGACCCTGGTGCCAGTGACATCTGTGCTATTTTGCCTGTCATGGGAAATGAATTTTCATAACAAAAAGCAATTTATTGGGATTAGTAAATTTATTATAATGCGAACATTTCGTGAACATGTCCTCCGCTTGCAGATTTTCCGTTGCCGGATTGTAACCTAACTAATAACTGAAACGGAATCTGAGGGTGGCTGAAGACAACAGAAGGGAGTGAGCATACCCCCAGGGCCGTGGGACGCGAGGCTCGGAAAGGAGAAGAGCTGAGATGAAGGACGAGATGAACAAAAGTGGCCCCCAAGTCACCCTCAGGGCATAATGGATGCCTGAAAATGTTGAGGAAAGAGAGCAAAGAAAATTAGAGGCACACAAATATTGAAAGAATAGCAAAGAAAAACATGTCACTTCTAAATCTCGTCTAGGGGCAGACAAGGTACTGCATGTTTTATTGGAGGAACTAGTCTAGAAATCCCAAACTTTGAGTGTTTTTTTATTCCCTATGGGATCTGCACAAGGCATTTATTTGGTGTCTTCCTAAAAATAACGATGCTTATGTGAGAACCTCCAGCATGACTTTCTGTTCTAACATTCCATTTCTATACATTTCAAAGACACTCAGCTAGCCATACATAACTTTTATGATTTCCAGGTACCTATTTCTGATATAAACACTTCAAACTTCCAGGTATCCATGCCTGTTAGTTAATTGTTTCTGAAGTTACACAATCTTCTGTTCTTAAATGATAGAGCTGAAGAATGCCAACCCATCATTATTTCAACCCTTATGCTGCCTTTTTGAGTTATTCGTTAGCATTTCCATGTTACCGTATGCCCTTTAAAGTCAACAATTAATCCTCAAAACAGCCCTTGGAAGGAGGCTCTCGGAAGATTTTATATAAATACTAATGAAATTCATCACACACCTCCTTGGGAAAGTATGCAAATGATTTCCCTATTGTGTGACTAAGATTCTATATCATGTTTCAACTTCATAAGTGGAGAACAGTCAATAGCTCATGTACTAATTAAGCTTCTGTTGCTCAGTCGTATTACTCTGTGCAATTGTTTATTTGTCCCACTAAGACGCTTTGCCTGGATGAGAACTGTCAATTTCATAGAATGTATTGACCGAGGCTTAGACTTGGATAGAAAAAGTACAAGTGGAATAGAATTGACAGATATTTGTGAAATGCAAGCACACTATCTCACACTTTCAGGCATTCATGGAAGTAACAGTTTGAGTAAAATTCAGTGCGACACAGCGGAGCTCTCACCGGGTGATAACAGGCCCACGGACCACAAATGGACGCATAGGCGAATCTGTAGGTGAATACCACCTCTGGCGTGACTAGATGTTCCTTGAACTTAGATCCCAGCAGATGTTTGCACACTGGCTCATTTTCTCCCGAGAATTATAAATGCACCAACACCACGCTGTCTTTATAGGCCTCCCACAAAGACATTGCAAAATTGCTAAATATTTTTTACTAAATTTTCTGTGAATGGATTGGAAAAGTATGATTCTACTGTGTCCCTGACAGGACCCCGTAGGGTAGTAGGAACGGCCAGCAGTGCGCTGTGAAGTCACGGAGCCAAAAATGAGAGAAGGAGACAAAGACAATTGCATCCACTTCTCAGTTCCGTGTGCGTTTGCCTGCTCTACAGATGGTACTATGGTCTGGACTAGGGTGCTCAGCCAAGTGTGGCCTTCTCCTTGAGTCTGTTTCTTAGCCTGAGCTATTTAAAAAAAGTAAGAGTAGCCTTTAGTGAGTGTCTTGGTTCGTTCAGGCTGCTGTAACAGAATGCCATAGACTGAGGTGGCTGATCCGCAACAGAGATCTACTTCTTACAGCTCTGGAGGCTGGGAGTCTAAGATCCAGGAGCCCACAGTGTTGGTGTCTGGTGAGGGGCCCCTTCCTCACAGATGGAGGTCTTCCCGCTGTGTCCTCACAGGGCAGAAGGGGGAGGGAGTCCTGTGAGGTCTCTCGTATGAGGTCACAGGTCACCTCCCGAGTGCCCCATGTCCTGATACCATCACGCTAGGGGTTAGATTTCAACATAAGCGTTTTAGTGGAAATAACCACATTTTTTCTGCCGCACTGGAGTAGCGTGAGAAATGCACAGGAAGGTACCTGGTCGCATTAGAAGGGGTTACATAGGAAGTGTTTGTTATACTTTGTTGAACTGGTCACAGCTCAGGAAGCTGGTATAAGCATTTCTTGGGACTTCAGTTACTGCTGGAGTTGAATGATAACAGTCAAACCGCTAAGGCAATTCCTGAGTGATTGAATAGTTTTGATATTTGGTACCCTTGTATGGCCATATCCACACACATGCACACATACTCATACACACATAGATGTGCCCCTCACCCTCAGTAATATCCTGCAAATTTCAGAGCACACTTCAGATGCCGTGGCATGTTGGTTACAGATGTCGGGTGTCAAGGAGGTGAGAGAGAAGAAAAGAAAGGTTTCTCAGATGGGCCCGCTGGCACCGTGGCTGTCACGTGCCGGCTGGCTCAGCGTGTTGGGAATCAGCATGGTTCTGTCTGTGCAGAGTCATGTGAAATCTCAGCCAATTCTGTACCCCCAAAGCTAGAGTGCCCTGAAAAGCCAGCATTGTGCTTTCTGTCCTGAGAGCAGGTCATACCATAATTCAGTGCAGCAAAGGAAAGCACTTTGACTTAGTGCTAAGCATGTCTTTAGACAGTCCCTTAACTGGTGATATTCTAGATCAAACATCTATTTACCCCCCTTACCTCACTCAAGGCTAACTGGCCAACACTGAGTCAATACACAGAGGGAAATTATTATAAAAAGAGATTATTTAAATGACTGCATCCTGCTTTTTATTGTGGGCCTTCAGATAATCAAATATCGCTATCTTACATACATTAATTCACCTCCTCAGGCTGAAAGCCTGAAAGCTTTTTTCTTCCAAATGAACTCACATAGAAATACATCATATAATTAGGATTTAATTTAAATCAAAACACAAATGATTGAAAGCAAAGGATAATTTCAAAAGCCTGCAGGAATATACAGAATTCTGTGCAAGTGGAATGCATAATATCCAAATACTGGGGGAAACAACCCACAATGCATTGTGGCAATAAGTTCGGGTAGAACAAGTCTAACTTCTTCAGGGTGATGCATTTTAGGTTCTATATTTCCACTGATGTCTAGAGGGTTGTTCACAGGACTGTCTGCGACTCAGTTTTAAGGAAGAGAACCCACATTCATACAAATGTGTGGGAGCTGCAAGATTTCATTCTGGGCAGTGAAAGATCCTTCATGTCTCATAGTGTCCACACAAGTTCCTGTGCTTTAGTGCATGTCATAGTAGGAAGGCATGTCATTGCAGATTGTTTTGCGTTCAGATAGCAATATTTCTGGCTGTCTAGGAATGGCACGGTATTCGGACCTCTGAGATCCAGAGAAGCCTCTGTAGATGGATGGAAGACTGGGACTGAGCAGACAGTAGATACGCCAGGTCTTTTGGAAACTGAGGTATCTTTCTTACACTTTGTAAGAGTATATTTTGGATCCTCGAGATGGACATCATTAAGATTAATAAATGAACGGTTATATTTCATTTGTTTGTCTTCTACCAAACTAGTAGTAAACTAGTGATTGAACATTAAGGAAATNGTGCATGTCATAGTAGGAAGGCATGTCATTGCAGATTGTTTTGCGTTCAGATAGCAATATTTCTGGCTGTCTAGGAATGGCACGGTATTCGGACCTCTGAGATCCAGAGAAGCCTCTGTAGATGGATGGAAGACTGGGACTGAGCACACAGTAGATACGCCAGGTCTTTTGGAAACTGAGGTATCTTTCTTACACTTTGTAAGGGTATATTTTGGATCCTCGAGATGGACATCATTAAGATTAATAAATGAACAGTTATATTTCATTTGTTTGTCTTCTACCAAACTAGTAGTAAACTAGTGATTGAACATTAAGGAAATATTAGTAATCACAGATGATATTTTTCAGTTAATAATATTATTTACATAGGTAATAATAAATATGTAACACATGAATGGTCACATTCCATTACACACACACACACACTATTGTTTTTGCCCAAGAATGAAAAAAAAACCCACAAGTACAAATGCAGAGTTTGATATGCCCTTGTTACCATAGAAATGCTTGTGTGTGCTAATTAAGCTACTTTGCATTGATTAAATATTTTAGTGGCTCTGGAGAATGAAAGGCGGACTGGAATTGTTTTGTATGTCACAGGCCCATCCCGGTGGGCACACACCGAGTTTGAACCCGCTGTATACAGGCACTTGCTTAGAGTGCTGTGTTAACAAGAATATTGATCTATTTTCATGTAGGGCAATTAGCTTCATTCTGCTCAAAGGCCACAGACTACATGTGTGATCATGAGCACTTATCTGGTAAATGTTCATGTGTCACAGGAAGAATCTGGAAACAGGAGGAGACTGGGTTTTCCCTATTCACTATTTATGAATAGGAAAAACAACTCCAGGATTCCATGGCTGAGGGGCCGCAGGGAGGGCAGAAGGACTCAGAGTGGGAGAGCCAGAGGATTACGAGCTATCATCGACTCCAGCTCTCTCAGACATCATCTTTGAGAGTGAAAAACAGCCCGTAGTGCGTAGCACAGAATACACAGAAGCAATCCGCTGATAGCTATATAATGGGTCTGATGTCTTCATCAGCCTCACGCACTGACGTTTATTGGAGGGTGACAACCTCAAGTTAGCTTAACTGTAGGAAAATTGGGGATGAGCTCAAGTGTCCCATTTCCAAGGAAACATTGCAACTTAGCTCTATTTCACTGTCTATTCATGATTTGATGGGTCTATGAGAGTAATATGGATTTATTCCTTGTAAAGCAATAATAACACATAATGTGCATGATTATTATGGATTATGATAGTAACATAATATACATCTTTTGCAATGTCAATTTATAAAGCATTTGCAGCTTCATATTTTCAGTAAAAATATCATCGTATAAAGTCAAGGCCATAAAATGTCTTTTAGAAAATATATGCTTATTAAATGCTGCAAAATCTTGTGATTTTATTTTTTAAGATAGGCATATCTGTATTGTAATAAATTAGATAACTCTTCTCTCATTCTCCCCAAAAGCTGGTGTGTTGGTGTCCAGAGGAAAGTTAAATAAAATCGAGAGACTGATTTTTTATGACTCTGAAGTACTAGTCTAGACAAAGTGGGACCGTAGACTTCTTATTTGAAATGGGGAGAAAAGGGGGAAGGGTTTTCAGGGACATCTATAAAGGACACATGGACAAAACCAAGAAGGGGTAGGATCAAGGGTGGGAAGTGGGGATGACTAGGGTGGAGGGCAGTGGTAGAGGTAAAATGGGAACAACTGTACTGAACAACAATAAAAAAAGTTAAAAACACCAAATGAGCTTATTTAACAACATTTATTGTGCACCTAATAAGTTCAGTATTGTATAAGATACTGGAACCAGAGGTACATTCTGTTAATTCATGACTGCTGGAAATAAGTAAAATCTGTACACCTCCTCCAATCTGGTAATGAGGAGAGGAAGAGAAGGATTTGCTGCTATAATGTGCTGGATGGTGGCCCTTTGAAGGACATGCCTACATGTCTTGAATCTGTGCATGCAGAAGAATTTGTATAAAGTGCCTTTGCAGAAGTAATTGAGATGAGGATCTTGAGATGAGATCATCCTGGATCACCTGGATGGTCCTTCAATTCAATGGCAAATGTCCTCAGCGAGGAGAGGAGACGTCACAGACAAAGGACAAGACCACGTGATCCCAGAGATGGGAGTTAGGCAGCGATAAGGATCCTTGGTGGCCCCACAAGGATCACGTGGGGCCACCAAGCCTGGAAGGGGCAGGAGGATTCCTCCCACAGCCTGTGGAGGAGGTGTGTGCGGTGCTGGCCACACCTTGATTTAGCCCTTCTGGCCTCCCCCAGGATGAAAAAAGTGAGCTTCTGTTGTTTAAGCCATCACATGCATGGTATTTATTATGGTGGTGCTAAGAAAATAATAAATCCCTTCTCTTACTGTCATTCTAATTAAACTCTTTGACATCTAACTTTGAGACTGCAAGGTGATGGACCCTTTAGAGATTGAATTTCAGAGTTTACACTTTGGCTCTATTTATGATCCTCAGGCATGGAGCTAACTGCCAGCAATGAAGACATTGAGTAAATATCACTAAATCTCAGAGATAAATTTTTAATACATAGAGTCATCAGAGAATGGGATTTTTTTGGCAGTATAGCAGGCACCCGATAACTGGAAGGGTTCAAGTAAGGTCTACAGTTAGTTTGTGCTGAGGGAAACATCGTAGAGAAAATTCTTCTAGCTAGGTGGAAAATTAGCAAGACAGCCTTTGTGATCCCTTTCAAGTCCAATATTATTTGACTGTAAAATGGAAATCCCTACTAACTGAGGTAGTGTTTGTGCCTATTAGTCAATGATGCATGGTGAGATTGAATTTCACAGCCTCTTAGAGTGACAAAGAGCAGGCGTGATCAGCAGTTGGCAGAGAGTTCCAGGGAGCTGGGAGGGTCGCCCAGAGAGTGATCAGACCAGAGGGCACTGACCAGAAGCAGGTCCTTTGCTCCTTGGACAGCAGGTAGTTAAGGTTCCTGACAAGTGACTTGGCCTGTTTTAGTTTGCTTGGGTGAGTCTTTGTTTCATTTCGGTTTTATTTAATTTGAGTGTCTAATCACTAATGGTCCTTGAGAAATCTCAGCTTTCGAAATGTAATTGGCAGGAAAACATTATATATACATAAAATTTTCTCCTCTGCTGACGGAAATGTGTTACTTGAGCAGTTGGGTGATATCATAAAACTTGAAAATGTCCTGGAACCTCTGAGAGGAATAAAAGGCTGAGTTCTCTCACATGTAGGGTCGGCTCCCTTTCTGGTGATTCCAAAATAAGACTTGTTCTGAAGCAACCCCGGGCCTCTCTATGGAGCCCTGATTAGACCTCGTTCAACGAAAGCTATCTATGTTCATCGGGACTCCTAGGAAGTTCCTTACACAAAGCTTTGTGAAACTACGATTCATCTAGAATATTCCCCACCTCATGAGAAATAGACTGTGGTAGAGGTGACATAATTTGTGATAACCCCCGATCACTCCAAAACGTACATACATCTAAACTGCTTTATTGTCATAATATCTTCATTCTATGCACTAGAAATTTTGCTCTGGCTCTAATCCCACGTGTGCAAATTGAAAATGTACCTAAAACCCTAGAAAAGAGTATGTGGAATTCACATATATAATGCAAATTCACTAAATCGAATTACTGTTTCAGCCGGCCTAACTGATGGACATGAAGGACAATTTCTATGATTGGTCATAGTTAGAAGGCAGGGAGAAGAACGTTTTGTACATAGCAGGAAAACTAGTTCATTACATACTAGTGAAGAAAAGACAAGTGTTGAGAGACACGGCCATTCCCATATGTCATGATTTTTCATGCGATGCCATGTGGCCAGGCTAATAACCACCATCCATATCTTTTTAATTTTTCCAGCAGCTGCCAAGCTATCCTGGAAGCAGAATATCCGTGCAAATTTGCTGGCATTGAAGTGCACAAACAGTTAGCTGTAGACACACTTCAAACCTCTGAAGTGAGCCTGAAAGTGAGTACTGGCCTATTTATTGAACACCTACTACACTTTTACGTGTTATTCAAAAAGGATGCTTTGGTGTGGGCTTTGCTGTGATCATTCCCTTTCTTAAATATTTATTTAATTTATAATTGTGGTAAGTGTATATATAATATATAAGTATACATAACATAAAACTTACCATCTTAACCGTATTTAAGGGTAGAGTTCACTAGCATTAATTCATATTCTTGTGCAACCAGTCACCACAATTCGTTCATCTTCAAAAATGAATATTCTGTACCCATTAAACAATAACCCCCATTCTTCACCCTCCCTTCCAGTCCCTGGCCACCTCCATCCTATGTTCTGTCTCTATGAATTTGACTGTTCTAGGTGTCTCATATAAGTGGGATCATACAATATTTGTTTTGTATCTGGCTTATTTCACATAGCATAATGTCTTCAAGGTTCAACCATGTTGTAGCATGTGTCTGAATTTCTTTAAATTTTAAAACTGAATAATAATTCATTGTATGTATATATCACATTTTGTTTATCCTTTCATTTATCCATGGACATTGTCATTTCTGCCTTCACTCATTATGCATAATGCTGGCATGGACAGGGGTTTGCAGTATTTCTTTGAGACTCAGCTTTAGATTTTTAGGGGCTATGTGACCAGATGTAGAATTGCTAGAGAGTTCTGCTTAGTAACAAGATCTGAGATGAGGGTGGAAAACATGTTGGTGCTTGTGGATAAGGAAACAAAGTTGAGGGAGGAACAGGCTAGGACTCAGGGGCAGACTTAGGTTCAAGGTTGGATAAAAAATGCCTGTTGTACACTTTCACCAAAGTGCTTAGTAAAAACACCACAGACAGGAAATCTCCATGTTTCTCATTTAATTTGATGGCTCCACAGCCTTAAGAGATAGTACATCGCTGTCGCAAGAGAAGAAGCACTGTGTGTTTAGGGGAGAGATTCACAGCATCCTGAGTGACAGTGCCTAGATTTCTAGCCCATTCCTGCAACTTGCCATCTGTCATCATTGGAAAATGACCCCTGCATCTCAGTTTTCTCATGGGAATGATAACTGTTTTGAGTTGCAATCAGCTAATGCATGCAAAGATTTGGAACAGTGCCTGTACTAAGCATGCAATCGATACTCATTATAGCTGAGAACAAACTTCCTCCCTTCCTTTTTTCCTTCTTATCTTTCTGTCTGTTTTTCTTTCTTTTCTGATCACTTAACTTGAAGTTTAAGTGATTGACCGAGCCAAGCTTTGAACTAAGTTGTTTATAACTCTAATGAGAGAGAGTTTTCTAGAATTTTATTGCTCCTTCTCCGTGTTAATAGATAATGAACTTTAAGTCAAAAATTACTGTTGTGTGGACTTAATTAATTGACATTTTATTTAGTGAATAGTTATTGAGATCTACTATGTGTCAAGCAGTATGCTAGGAATAGGGAATACTGTTGTAGACTAAGGTAATATATTAAATAATAGAACATAGGTAAGAAAAAAGTATCAATAAGAATATATTTCAGTAACACGAGATTTAACGGAATAAAACATCATGTTATTTTGGGGCAAGGCTGCCTTGACTTTTCAGGAGTTGTTAGAGGTGTTTTATTTCACATCGTGAAAGCCACAGCTGTGTGTTTTGATCTTGTTTCTATTTCTACCTCCTTCTCTCAACTCAACACCACCTCAATGGTTGAAAGAAAATAATTTGCACAATCAGTTGCTTCTGGTTGCTCAGAGCGTTGTCTCATGGTGAGAAGTGCTAAGTGGAGAAATGCAAGAGACAAACAGCTCTTTGCGAAGCCCTGCCCCTTCCCTTAGCCCATCAGAGGCATGACACTGCTTAGTTAACCAATTAGCACTTAGGGTACTAACTTAAGTGTTAGGCCAGATCCCCTAAGCCTCTCTTTATCTGTATTTTCTTTGCTAAGCAAGGAGCTTGCCATCCTGATGTGTCTGTGATATGTAAATGGTGCCCTTCATCGTTTTACATTCAAATCAGCCCTGGGAGAGCAGCCTCTGAGCTGTCATCTCTGCTGAGAGATAGCAAACCTCAGATGTCAAGGAAGATTCCGAATTTAATTTACCAAAGCTGGGTATTTGCTTCCTGGCTCTACTGATGTCAGTCAGTTTGTTTGATTTATCTGCTGTTGGTGCGATTTTCACCTTACGGAGCCTGAGGTTGGTGAGCCCTGACGGACGGAGCATTGGACGATTTTCTATTTTGTTCAGTGTGTAGCTGGAGCTATGTTGCCTCAGGTACATAGAATGTGAATGTAGCAGAGGTCTGTACAGGGGACTCGGTGGGGGCGTGCCTGGAAGAGAAGGAGTGAGGTCCATTCCATCTCTCTTTTTACTGACTTCTGGAGGGAGCCTAGAAGAATCCTAAGTGGAAAGAGGCCCTCACTTGTCAAGCATGACACCCCAGTCTGGCGACAGGCCCCCAGTAATGCCCTGTCCATTCAAGACCTAGGCTGCCCGGGGCTGTTTCCCATGCCTGAGCCCTGAGCCCCAAGCATGCGGGTCTGCCCTTTGTGACTGTGGTGTCCCTCACTCTTCAGGAAGCTGACGTTGGGGGTGGCAGACCCCAAACTTGTTCTCCTATTGGGAGGCTGTAACAGCTTTCATTTCAGCTTTCTCTCCTGAAACTCCGCTAGTGTTGAGAGGTGGCCTCATGCACTGGAAGAACTCTACCATCATTCCAATACGCTTAGGCTAATCTCTCCAGACAGATACAAAAATTTAGGAGGGGAGGGAGTGTGCTTTAGACTCCCTTCTCCCTGAGTGTGGGCACATCGTAGATGCCCAGTGGACTCTCAGTACTTGGTAAACTGGGCTTAGACCATTGCAACTTCCTCCGAGCCCAGGCGGTCCACCTCTCCGCAGATACTACTGGTCTTCTGTGTTTTCACTGAGCTCTGAGGACTGGCGCAGGCTGAACTCTGAGCTGACGCAGATCATCACGCGTTCCTCCAGGGCTTTCCAAAGCGTTCCTCCGAATGGGGTGTGATCTGTTGTCAACTGGCACAAACGTCAGTTGTGCACCTGGGGTCTGTAAGCATCCCTGGGTGGTCGTCTGGCAGCACAGGGGCCTAACAGTGAGGAGATTCCAAGTCTACTGGAATTACAGGGGTGACATTGGTTAATAAAACCACATAGCTTTCAAGTGTACAATTCTGTAGTACTGTGCCTCATCTGTATATATTGTATTATGTGTTCATACCCAAAGTGAAGTCTCCTTCCATCACTATTTATCCCTCCTTTGCCCTTTTCTGCCTCCCGATTCCACTCCCCCCCCCCATGGTAATCACCATACCATTGTCTGTGTCTACGAGTTTCTGTGTGTGTGTTTTAAATTTAATTTGTTCCCATTTTTCACCTGCCCTCCAACCCCCTCCCCTGTGACAGCTGTCATTCTGTTTTCTATGAGCCTGTTTCCATTTTGTGTATTTTGTTCATTAGATTCGACATGTAAGTGAAATCATATGGTATTTGTCTTTCTCTGACTGGCTTATTTCACTCAGCATAATGTTCTCCAGGTCCATTGATGCTGTTGCAAAAGATAAAATTTTTGTTTCTTTTTTAACGTCTGAGTAATATTCCACGGTATCTATGGACCACAGCTTTTTTATCCACTTGTCTATTGATGAGCACTTGGGCTTCCTTCTGATAATAAAAATAAATGAAATAAATAATAAACCTACTGGAAGTGGTAGAGGTGGCCCTCTCCTATGAAGCAGAGTGAGTCTTAGGTGGAGACGAAAAAATTGGATGATGATGATAACATACAAGACGTGCTTGGTTCTCTCCCAGGGAAAGATCTCTAATAGCTGGAAGGTTCGTGAACATCTGGGGTCCCAGGTGCAGTCATTCCCAACCTCTAATTGGGTGAAGGCACATGGTGAAATCTTTCCTCAGAGATGATCGCGTGGGAGCAAACCATTCACCATGGCAACCGAGTCCGGAGGTGGCCTTGTACACGGACACAAAGGGGCAAGGACACTTGGGCAAATGTGCTCACCGTGCGTCTCTAACAAATATAAAGGGTTGTCTTCATCTACACTAGAGAATTCGGTGAGGATATCAGGCATGTGGCTGCGAAGATTACGCAAACTTTTAAATTTTTGGAATCTCAGAAGATCTTTGAAATAAAAATGAGCAGGACTAGTATTATTATTTTTAAACCTACATCATTTAAAAACTTTGATAATTAAACAATTCCCGACCAGCTATTTTCTGTATTCTTCACAAGTGAGAGTGATTGTCCCAGGAGCACTCTGGAGGAATGTTGGAGAGGGAAGCATCCTGTTTTTCTTCTGGAGAGCCGGAGGCAAGATTCAGATGAATACGTGGGATATTTTAGGGGGGCTGTTTTAAAGGCAGGAACAAAGGGTAGGTGGGAGTAGAGTTTAACTTAATGTTATTACATGTAGACATGCTATGGAATGGATGGAGACAGCTAGGTACTCTGGTCTCCTTGTACGAGAATACGTGGAAATACAAACATACAACCCTTATCTTCAACCTGCAAACAGAATGTTTGTAGTTGTGGTTGGACTCAGAGAACCTGCTGGTATCTGAGATTATAGCCTTGGATTCCAAGTTGATACGAAGTAGTTTGACAGAAAGAATAGCTGCTTTGTGGTTTGCACTTCTAGCTGGCCTCTCCTGGTTCTTGTTTCCAAAAAAATCAGCAGCCATGCTGCTTTGACACTGTGCGTTAGGAAGTCATGAGTTATTTCTTCTCTTCCCTGTGGATGGAGCTGGTCTGAATGCCTAGCAGCTCCTCTGTCTGGACCACAGGGGCTGGTTGTGCTGTGAACAGGTACCAGACTCACACACATCACTGGGCTGGGGCTGGTCATCTGGAAGCATAACCCAGTGTTTAGGTCCCTTTGTAGACAACACCAGGAAATTAGGAGGTCATGGACTAATAGGTCATTCCTATTCTTTAAAGGACTTTATTTTCTGTTGTTTAACTAAATGACATAGCTATGGTTTTCCTGTATACGTTCTTCAGTTTGACGTTGACCATTGAAAATTGCAGAGACCGAAACAGGTCAGGAGGCTTTACCAGGGTCACCAATGAGCAATACTTTCTTTCACAGCAGTACTTCTGTTACTGCGCCCGGGTCACCTCTGTCTTAAATACAACCGTGCCATGTTGCTGATTCATGTCAGCTGGGATTCCGCGTGACTCCCAGGTCTTACAAATGTATCTGCAGTTTTGCTTCATACCTGGGAATCTCTGAGGGAAAAAAACTATTCAATTTTTGACCAGTACTGTAATAGGCCCTTTTGCTATGCCGAGTCTGGATGGAAAAAGTTGAGATAAGTTTGCATCCTAAGAGGATATCATTTTGTGGGGCATGATTTTAAAGCACACTATGCTATGATATAACCTACAGGCAGTTTGAGGAACTGAACATTATTAGAGAATGTGCCCCAATTATCTTTTGTTTCTTTCATATAACAATCTTCCTTTATCCCATAGCTAATCATTGTCCTTAATTTGTATTGCTGTATAGCATTCTGTCATACAAATACACTCATATTTTTCACTGTGCTAGAAATGGACACTGGGTGGTGTATCTATGTTTTGCTTTTGTTCTCAATATAGGTACAAGCACATTAGTATACAGATCCCATTTATGTGAACACGGCTCTCTAGGGCGTGTACTCATATGTTAGATGGAAACGTGTTGGACCACAGGGTAAGTTCATTTCTACTTTTAGAAGGTAGTGCAATCTTTGCTTTCCAAAGTGAATTGTACTGATTTATACTCCTTACCTGTAGTCAGGGATTCTAGTTCGTCCACACTCTTGTCTTTGTATTGTCAGGCATTTCAATTTGTGCCCTTCTGATGAGTGTGCAATTAATTAGGGTGATAAATAGAATATAGAAAGCAATTACATTAGAATCTTTGATAAAAAGGAATAACTGTGTAGTATAAGTATATACTGAAGATTACATAGGACATACATGTACCTACATAGCATTCACTGTTCCTCTGAAATTCAAAGTTAGCAGAGCCTCCTGTATATTTATTGGCTAATAGAGCAACCCTATGTGTAACGGTGTTGTGTTGTGGTGGAAATTTATATTTTTCTACTTTATATGAAGGTTGAAAGCCTTCTCAACTGTTTATTGACTATTTAGATCTATTTCTTGTGGAATATTTTTAGAAACATTATTTTCCATTGTTTTTCTAGTCTTCTATTTATATACATGAATATTTTCTATTACATGTATGTCTTTCAGTTTTCTAGCATATGTATATATCTCATATAGGCACTATATCTATTTTGAAAAAATTCCTACTATGTACAAGGAGGGGCAAAGTAAGTTTATAGCTGTTTCTATGGAAATTGAAGTAATTAATAAATAATAATAATAATATAAGAATGAATTTGTTTTGTGTACTCACAGCTGTAAACCTACTTTTTTCCCCACTCTGTATTTTTCCTTTGGCTTATTTTCACTCTCTTTATGTTGTCATTAAAAAAATAATTTGCCCATTTTGATGCCACTGCATTTTATTAATCTTTTCCATCATGCTTATACCTATCTGTGGCTGGAATCTACCCATGGCCTTAAGTTCTCCCATACAAATTTTATAAAAGCTCTGTGGGTACACGACCTACCTGCAGTTAATTTTTACATGTGATGAGAGAGAGGAGTTCAGTCCCTTTATTTTTTATGGATAAACATTGCCCCTGTACCATCTACTGAAAAAGTATGTCTTTTCTCACTACAGTTTTTGAATGGCTAAGGAATGTCCAGATGCCACTGGAAAATAAGGAGAGAGAAAAATGTGGAGGCGGGAGAAGGGCGTTTGGCCTAAGCCTGTAGCGAAACAGCAGGCCAACTGCTAAGAGGCCACGGAGTCAGGACTCACCTGGCTCAGGTGGTCTGGTGTCCACCTGTAAGCTATTTGTTGTTATTTCCCAAATGTATCACCAAAGCCATCAGCAAACTTGGTCAACCACCGTAATTAAGGGTTAGCTTCATGCTATCCAGTACCTCGGTCAATGAAAGCAGAGCTTAGCCCATTTCTTCAGAAAAAGGGTATCAGAAAGAGCTGTGGAGACTCGGTGAGCTCTGGACAGGAAGGCCACCTCCTGGGGGTCAGAGGGAGCAGGAGTTTCGAGCAAGTGGTGATAGACACTCAGTGTGCCCTGACCCCACCCAGGTCACCCTTGTGAAATCCCAAACTCACACAAACGTTTGCAACTCAATGTGTTACTGTCAAATGAGAACGTGACTTGAGCAATTATATTTGCATATTAAAGAAAAAGGCCGTAAAGTGGTAGACTTGGTGGTCGATATTTGGGTTACAAAATGGGAGGTTGCGTGGCTGGGTTGGAACCCTGGGCACTTAGGCTTCTCTTAAGATTATGGGGCCAGTGAACTGGCAGAGAAGAGAAGAGATACAGCAGGTATCAAACAAAACAAAACCCCCAAACATGTACAGAGACCAGCAGGTCACACAAGTGAGTAAACAGGGCCGGGTGTAAGGAAAGCAAGGGCAGCAGCCTGAGGGTGACCGTCTCCAGCGGCCTGTCTCCGGCGTCAGCACAGAGGAGGGAGCTAGTAGCTGGGGTTCCCTCTGGCTCCCTGGTGCACAGAGGACACTGTCTAAAGGGGCTGCTGCCACTGTCCTCCAACGGAGGGGTCTCGGGTGGACTGGGAGTCTAGTGTGGCTGGCCACGCAGACTTCTCAAGTGGAGCCAAGGAACTGGATTTTCATGTTAACTGTCTGTTATCATTGTCAGTAACGGATTCAATTTTAAAATAAAAGATAGAAAAGACAAGAAAAAGAATAGGAAAAAAGTATATGGGAGATAGCTAAAGGCTCCCCCAGCCCCCTCCCCAAAAAGGCAAAAAACACTTCTATCAGCTGGACTTTGCCTCCAGGATCTCAAATCGTGAGCTCTGGCCAGAGCAAGTGCACTTAATTGGACGGGGTCAGGTAAGGCCGAGTGAGAAGCGCCCAAACGCCAGAAAATGGCAAGAAGTGATGGCATTTGGAAGAGAGTGAATGGGCGCTGATAATGAACATTGCTCCTACACACTTTTGCTTTAGACTTGCCTTTTTGATCTAGCCCAGATGGCTATAGATTATCTTGGAAATAAACAAAGTAAACCAAGAAAGTCAATTATTTATGACCATCTAGAGTGCCACTTAGACAAATGCTCAAGGAGAAAACACACAGGGACCTGAAATTAGGGTCAGTAACCTTCCTGGATACTAACACCTGCCCAGAGTTCCCTTCACCAGAGTATCCGTCTAGCAGTAAACAGAACACTTTTCTCCAGGGGTTCCAAGTGGTGTCGGCTCCATGGTTCTTCACCAACAAAATTATTTCTCCCTGAACAGATTCCAAAGCACCTTCCATTTAACTTCTCTCTCTCTTTTATTGGGTTGGCCAAAAAGTTGGTTTAGTTTTTTTTCTATAAAATAAAAGATACATTTTTCATTTTCATCAATAACTGAATTGATTTGGGCATTTTAAATATGTGGGCTATGTCCCACATAGTATGACATTGATTGTTCTCAGTTCATGTCCTGATTTCTTTGCTATCCATTGCAACTGGTCTATCCAATTGTGGAGCATCGTCCAATGAGAAATCTCCAGCAGGAAACGTCACAAACCACTTTTGACCCATTCGATCAGTCACAGCACCTTCTCCATACGCTGCACAAATCTTTCTTGTGTGCTTCAGGTGCATTTTTACTTTTCTTGAAGTAATAAAGCACAATATGCTGAAAATTTTGTGTATTTTCTCCCATCTTCAATGTTAAAGTGGATATACAAAAATCCACCAATTTTGGTAAGTTTTTTTAAATGCACACTGATAGGATAGCTGTCACAATACAGTCTAACAAAATTGTTTTGAATGAAGTTAAAGACAACTAAGCACTACTAGAGCCATCACGTGGAAATATCCAGATGAACATTTTGACCAGTTCAATATCTCCTTTTTCTCTCCAACTCTTTCACGTTAAGCAGGGAATTTGAACTAAATCAGCCAGGTACATTTTCAGGGGAAAGAATACTCTTTCACTAGAATACTCACTCCACACAGACACACGTATGCACACACTCACACTTACACAGAGATTCTTCCAAGCAAGCCTGCCATGTGTAATTAAAGGCAGTGTGTATCAAGAGTTAATTATGAAATTACTGTGCTCTTCTGAGTGGTGCACAATTATCAGGCAAGCAGCACAAATGTCATCATGCCACAAGGCTGCCCTTCCTACCATGAGCTTTAACAATTTATATCCAGGCCCTCAATTTTCCATTAATTATGCATGCATCTCTATACATTCACCATATGTCTGAATGATTGCATGTGTGCTGTATCATGACGGTTATGGAACTGAGGATTTGAAGGTGAAGGGAACCCATCTCCCAGCTTTGCCCAGAGGTCTGCCCTGACCCACATACACCCATATTAGTGCCCACAGTGTGGCAGTGAATAGTCCCAGCGCTCAAAGCCGTGTAACTTCACTTGTGTGCGTTTTTATCATGAGACAGAAGAAACTATGCCATAAATCAGCAGTTCTTAATTTCAGATCTGGAATAAATCAGAAGGCTG
Source organism: Sturnira hondurensis (assembly GCF_014824575.4). Classification (NCBI taxonomy): domain Eukaryota; kingdom Metazoa; phylum Chordata; class Mammalia; order Chiroptera; family Phyllostomidae; genus Sturnira; species Sturnira hondurensis. The sequence goes on from NW_028074503.1 coordinate 33,898,529, forward strand.
GAAAGAAAGAAATATAATTAAAATTAGACAGAAAGAAAAATTTATCATTCTTTGAGCCCTACATTTTTTACCCTTCGATGCTTTGGCACTGTTTGTTCCAAGAGTTAGGACAAGTGACACCTGAAAAAAATTATTGGTGAGTCTGAGAAATATTCGGAGTGCCTCTCCACTGCTATAACACCCTGAATCTGCAACCTCCTCGCAGAACAGATTTATCTTCCTGGCCTGCATCTAACCTTCCAGGGCTGTTCAACAATGAACTCATAACAAGTGGGTATGTCTGGCATAATTGGGTTGAGTGTCTTCAAACAAAACTCTTTTCTTAAGTATCTAGGAAATGGTATATAACAGCAGAAATATAGAACAACTACTACTTGTAGTAAAAACAGGAATATCTGAGTTTTTAAGTGGTTCTTGGATATTTGCCATATGGCCTAAAGCTCATACTTGATTATTATTACTTAGAAATTTATTACACAGGTTTCACGTGCACAAAACAACTAACGACTTTGTAGGTAGGTAGGTATAGGAAGGTGAAGTTCAAGGTGTTTTAACTGATACAATCATTCAACTTTAATGTGTGACAAAATCACCCAGAATGCTTGTTAAACACGAGATCTTGGATTTCACCCCCTCTTCCCGATTCAGCAGGTCTGGGGTGAGGCTGTGGACTTAACCTGTCTAACAAGGTCCCTGGTGTGGCTGATGTTGCTGGTCCAGACTCCACACCTGGAGAGTCACACCTGTGCAACATAAGCGCCGTCTCATCAATGTTAAAATCCCTGTTGTTTAGGCCAGTACCATAGTTGGTGCTCAACAATAGGTAATAAATGAAGAGTGATGCTGAAAGGCATCAAAATACCTGCACACTTTCATTACAAAGATATTTTAATGAGCCACCTTAGAGTAGAAAATCATCTGTATTTTGCTTATAAAACCAGCTCACAACAGGCTCAGATGGTTCCATTAAAGCCAACTATTGGTTCTGCCTCATTAACAAAATTTATTGCTACTAGATTTTTTATTACTATGTTTTCTGCATTTTTATGGATTTCGCTACATTTGATGTTTGCTCCTCATTTAACTTACATTTCAGAAAATCTGATTTTCCCACTCCAACTGTGGGAGGGGGCATGAGGGTCCTTGCAAAAAACAACTGATGTTGGTATTATTATGATTGCTTTTCCTCTTGTCTTCCCATCAGAGCCACACACTCCCTTTGCAGAAATCTTCCGAGCCACCCTCAACCACTTGCTCCAGGTGGCATGCAAAACACAAACGATTTTCCACCACTGGGTAAGTTCTGTCTGTGATTGTTGGAGGTTGTGCTTCTTCTGTGCTGGGTACCATGTGAGGTCCTTTACATGTAAGACTTCATTTCTTGCTTCCAGTAAACTGAAATTCAGCTGAGATTTTGAAGCTGCTTCATGCCCGTCAAGAAATGTTACCATTGTCATGGCTGCCAGAGGGGACTATAGACTCACAGGCATGCTATTGCTCTCCCCTGGCTGAATCCAGTTGTCTTATTTTACAGATGAGAATACCAGAAGGATTTTTCCATAATCACACAATCAAATACATGGCATAGTGGGGAGAGGGAAATATAACACATATAAATTAGAAAAAATTGATTTAAAAATCAGTGTGTTGAATTGGATTTAGAATGTCCATCTTGGGTTTTCTAAACTACCTTCTTGTTTCCCTAGTGGCTTCGTCTGTGCTCAGAGATGTATTTTTTTTTATTCATTGCCTACAGATGGAAATCATAGTCTTCATTTTAACTGTAAGTTTTTCTTCCAACATCCAGAAGCTGGTAGAGGAATGAGAGCCGAGGCGCAGGGTCAGTGGTGGTCGGTCCTTTCTCAGGCGCCTCAGACAGGAGTGCAGCCGCGGCTGTGACTCTCTGAACTAGATCTTGGTCCAGGTGCATTGATCACAACATCATCTACAGGAGAATTGCTACATAAACTTATTTCTATCCCGCCCCCCTCCATTCCCTCAGTCCTCTGGCCACACTTGTCTTGTTGAATAGGTGATGCTAAGCTGTGGATTCAACCTGAGAGTGAGAAAGGACAACCAGGGAGGCTTATGGGAGAAAGGAGTAATTTTAATTTTTTTTAGCAATGGGAGGTGTGCAGTAGGGAAAATACTAAATATGGCCCCCTAAGATTGTCGTCCCCTACTTATTCAACTAGACACTAATCTGGGTACTGTGATGGAGGGACTTTGTGGGTGGATTAAAGTTTAGATGGCAGGTTCTAAATGAGAAGGTTCGTGTGACCCTGAAAAGCAGAGAACACTGTCTGGTGGAAGGAAGATGAGACGTCAGAGAGCTGTGGCAGACGGGGCCAGTGGAGAGACCGGAGTCTTAATGACAGAGGAAAAGAGGCCACAAGCCAAGGAGTGCAGTGGCCGCTGAGGCAGAGAGCCACCCCAGCCATCAGCAAGCAAATACTCAGAGATCTCAGTCTCAAACCACAGGGGACTGGGTTCCGTCAACAACCTGAATGCGTCTGGAAGCAGATTCTCCACAGAACCTACTGATCAGAACCCAGCCAGGTGGCAACTTGACTTTGGTCTTGTGAAGGTGGGAGCTGACAAACCCGCCAAGCCGACCTCAGCTCCTGACCAACAGAAACTCATGAACATGAGCTGCCTTACGTGGCTCTCTTTGTGATCGCAGATTCTTGCCGCATAGAAAGCGGACAGAGAAGTGAGTCTGGACAAACACTGTGTCAGGCACACCTTCTCCCTCGGCTTGGTTCATCTCTGTATCTGTGATGTATGGTTCAGCCTTTGGCACCTGTTAGTGATATAATAGATGTATCCAGTTAGTCCTTAGTTTTTGCTACTTAATACATATTAACACTTCATGTTACCTGGCATATATTGGCCTAAATCTTCTATTGTCCCCTCTGTGGTTGGTATCTGACCACCCTCATTTTACAGATGAGGGAGCTGGGCAGGGAGAGCTCATCACTTGCTCAGCTCACACATCGAAAAAAGGGTAGAGACAAGCTTCGCACCCAGGCCTGTGGAGTCCAGGCTCAAACACTGCACCGTGTTGCTGTGTACCGAGTGAAGACACTTATGAGCACCAAGGATGTGGGGCATTTGCCACCGTTAACCCCCGCCCCCACCTGTTTTGCAATTATCACCCCCCACCAGCAACGCAGTACCTCCAAACTGGAGCTCCAGGCTCTGGCACAAATGCTGAGCAAGCATTGCACACCATCACCGGGAAGGCGTGTCTTTGAAAGGTTACTTCTGGATTGTTGTCGGTCTCGCCAAAGTGCTCCAAGACAATCCTTTCACTTCACCCTCATTTTCCCCTTGATCCCTCCCAAGTATTGAGGGTTTCAGAAGTGTCGCTCAGCACGAGAGGGAGTTGGGAGCCCCGTTCTGTCTTCCGGAAGGAGACGCTTTACCTTCCAGTGTGCACTGCCCATAGGTGTGGGATGGATTTGGTGATGGAAACGAGGGCAGCTCGTAGATGCAGAAAACGGATGCTGCTGGCAGCTGGGTAACACGTCTGAGGTATGTTTTCTTCCCCCGACTCCTTGTTCTTTCTGACACCAGAGCAGCTTTGCTTTCATCACCCCTCAGGAGGAGGTATTTGTAAGGGCAGAACACGCAGGCAAACACGTTCCTGGGGAAGAATTACTGATTTGTGTTCTCTAAACTCTTACAGAATAATGAAAAAAATGTAACACAGGGAAAAGGAAAAAAACTGTAGGAAGAACAGATGTGGATGAAAATAGCAGATTCAAGTTCTCAAAAGAAGCCTTTTTTCCCTACCGTAATACTTCCATGATTTTTTCTTTATGTTTTTAATTTAAAATACTTTTGAGGCTGTGTCAGGAGAAGATATTCCTTTTTACTAATTATTTTTAAAAAATGGCTTCAATGCATGTTTTGCTTAGTTGGTTATTTAAAAATTTGTATTCTTTTATTAATGCTAGAGAGAGGGGAAGAGAGGAAGAAAGAGAGAGAAACACTGATGTGAGAGAGAAACATCGATTTGTTGCCTTCTGCATGCACCCTGACCACGACCAAACCTGCAACCGAGGCATGTGCCCTGACTGGGAATCAAACCCATGACCTTTATGTTTTCAGGGTGATGCCCAACCAGCTGAAGCACACCAACCAGGGAGAATAATTTTTTAAATTGAGACAGTTATGGTTTCATCCAATTATTCTGGTTTATTTTAGGAAGAATACTTCCAAACATGAAGTTCAATCTATTGTCTTTATTACCCTTGGTGGAAGGATTATTCGTATTTTAGTAATTATTCTAGATTTGTTTTTGTGTCATGGCTGAGATATTTGTAATGGATTAAACTGACTCTGTGATGTTTAAAAATCTTTGAGTAGATGAATTTTCTGATCTTTATCCCCTAAAACAGACACTATGGTTTTCTTATTTTCCAACATTCTTTTCCTCATTCTAGTCACTTAGATTCTCAAAAATGAAGTTGATCCTTGATTCCAGTCTTTCCTCTGCACCCCACCCCCAGCCCTCGGCAGGACCTTGTTTTGCAGGAGAAACATGCTCTAGAGCGTGCACACTTTCCTTGTCTTCCCCAAAGGTGCTTCTTGCTCCAGAACTCACAGTTTGGAGGAAAAGGCGAGAAGAAATGTAGAGACTTCCATACTGACATCATTCCGTTGCCCAAGTTTTCCCTGGGGCCTTGAAGAAAACGATTAGAGGCCTTGTTCAAGAGAGCTCAGGTCCACTGCGTGCTCACAGGCCGTGACTGGAGAGACTGCCGGCCTCACCTGGGTGCCCTCCTTCCTCCATTTCTTCGTCCCACTCCCTTCCTTCATCTCCCCCACCTCCCCATTTTCCCTGTTCCTTCTTAATTTATTTTGATTTTATATTAGCTTTTAGTTTATTACTTGAGTTGATATAAAACAGATCCCATAATTTTACATCTTCTGGATTACTTTAGGTTCCACATTCGGAGTCTAACTAGCTACATTATCCTGTGTGTGGTCCCAGAAGCCTCTATTTGGTAACTAAACTGCTTCCTTTACATTGACTGCTTCCCAAAATTTCTCTAAACCTCAGTAAAGTCAGTTAAGAAGGACCTCTCAGGGGACAGCGGACTGTCAAACATAGACTCCCCTACTGACATGCTCTTTTTCTTTTATGGGGGAGGATAAGGCTTAGGTGTGAAGAGTAACCATTGCCACAGTGGGCTAATGAGTATATTAATATTTATAAGGTGGTCGTTATAGCATTAACTCTGCTTTGACTGATGACGCTGTGGAAAACTTGCCATTGTATTCATTTCCATGATCAGACTGGATCCCTGCTACAAATATGGCCCAAACCAACTCTCTCTTCATCTGAACACCAGGAAAGAGGAACTTTGCTAATCACGAATGGAACATGACCTTGAATTGACTGCACTGTGGGAAGACAGTCTTGCTTTTATGTATCACTATTGTTTGCTTAATACGCAGGCCATAGAAAAAGAGAATAGGAGAAATTTATGGTGCATTTTTACGATAACATGCTCATTGGAAATCCTCATCTCAGAAAAATGTTCCAAATAATGAAGAAAAGTGAGGCTCTGATGACATAAGGTAATTCATTTTAGAAATATATAACAGAAGTATTAAAATAACTTGAAATGTTATTTAATTATTGGTCTACTAAATTATGTATTACAGTAATAGCTATTGTATGTAGCATCATTATTTTAAATTACTGGTGGTATAAACACATTTTTATGAATCCATAAATAAGTAAATTCCTCGTACCAGGGGTTGTTAAAACTAGTAGTACCCTGTACTTCTTGTATAGTTTTGAACTTTTCTGGAAAACAGTTTCAGCTGTCTATTTATCCAAAATATTTCCAATGTTTGTGATACTTGGCTATAAACGCTTTCTTGGTCAGTTATGTTGATAAGAATCCTGTGCCTCTGAGATCCAGCATACTGCCTTTCATACGTATTAGTCAACGTTAAAATCACAATGACAATTTGACCACTTGTTGTGGTTGTGAAAAGTAAATGCGTAGAAATACCCAAAGTCTCTAACAGTGCCGGAACATACAGATTGTTAGCAAATATTGCCTGTCATTATTTTTAGCAGCAGTATGTTGTATGTTAGCATTCATTACACCCCTCTACTTTTTTGAGCTTTTTCTCTCTTCAGTCTGCAACTACATTGCACTCAAAGCTACTTAAGGCAGAGATCAGCTACTTTGTATTTCACTCGGTAACCGAGGACTGTGTTTAGCACACTGGAAGCATTCAGTTTGATTTGGTCCATCAGATATTCATAAAAATGATGGATTTAACTGCTGTGTGTTGGAAACGAAGTCTAAACTTCATCCCAGCAGTCCGAGCCTACACAGGGTCTTCTCTTCCATTTCGCAGTGTGATCTGCTGATTAACACGGGCAGAGGAAGTAAGTCTGGGAAAAGTCACTGACGTTGTGACTGTTCTAACATTTTTGTTGCCCTTGTGACTTAACCTTTCACTCAATGAGACTGTCTTACAGCCCCAGGGCTCTGTTCCTCTCCCCAGACCACAGTCAGCTCTCGAAATGTGCTTATATCCATACTTTCTATGTTAAACTGCGCTTCGCTATAACTTGGCCCATTGTAATAGTAACAAAGTGGCAGAAACGGTTTCCTGTCCCTCACCCTTTTCCTTCCGGGTCCAGGAAGATACCAGGTATAATAAAAAATGCAAATAGATATTCACAGAATATTAATTTAGACAGTAGCAATGTTGTATAGTGCAGGTTTTATAATACTAGTGATAATAATGTCTATTGATTATTGATAATTTGCCAGGAATTTTGAGATAGATTATGCATATCGTCTTCTTCATTCACATAACAACACCTTGTAATATGGATATTATTATGCAGTGTGGAGAGGCAAAGTCACCTGCCCAGAGTCCTATGACTAATTAAGGAAAAGAGTTAGGGTTTAGAGCACAAGTCATTTTAATTTAAAAGTTCATTTTCCTTCCATTCTGCAGGGATGGAATACATCTATTTCGGGTTGTTGTTTGTTTTAATACTTTCACACCTTTGTCTGTCTTAAATTTTATAACTTTAATTGTACTTGGCTGCTGATTTTAGTGGATTGAGTGCTGGCCTGTGAACCAAAGGGTTGCTGGTTTCATTCCCACTCAGGGCGCGTGCCTGATTTGCCTGCCAGGTCACCAGTAGGGGGCGTGTGAGAGGCAACCACACATTGATGTTTCTCTCCTTCCTTTCCCCTCCTTCTCCTCTCTCTAAAAATAAATAAATAAAATCTTTAAATTAAAAAAAATGAAGACCATATTTTCAGAGCAGTTTAAGCTTCACAGAAAAATTGAGGGGAAGATATAGAGATTTTCCGTGTACCCCTTGGCCTTACACATGTGTGGCTTCCCCCATTATCAGTGTTCCCTCTTAGACTGGTATATTTATTGTAATTGATACACCTGTCATATGGACACATCGTACTAATCTAAAGCCTGCTTTATTTTACAATTCAGAAGCATCAGCTGTGATCAACTTTCCCCTCATCCATCTGTCTCTCTATTTTTCTCCTTCTTTTCCTCTTCTCCCCCTGCTTCTTCTCTCTCTTCTTCTCATTCTTCTCCTCCTTCTTTTTCTTCATCATCATCTTCTTCTTCATCTATCTATAGTGTCCTTTATGTTGTCTTATAAAAATGAACATTCCTCTTCATTTTTAAAACGAACTCATTCTTTGACCCTCCTCTATATCTGGCCTCACTAGTTTCTGGACTTTTGCCTCTGAAAATGAAGGCCATTATAGTATTCTTCATGAATGTACCTTTCCTCTATATCAGCGAATGGCACACCTGCCTCTTCCACCCTGAGTAAGAAGTCACGGATGACATCACTTGGGTGCTATCTTTGATTTTATCCTAGGTTTGATCTTTTAAAATTCAACTGTGTCTGAAACATCCTCAGTCCACATCTTATTCTCTGAGCTGCATTTCAGACTTTCTACAAGGCGTCTTTAGCCAAATGTCCTGAAATTCAATCATTTAGGATATCTCTCCCATTTCCTAAATCAGGGGATATCACTCTTCCCAGTAACTTTTGAGTCATCTTGCCCTTTCTTTCTTCCTCAGAGACACTATTTGATCTGCCCCCCAAATCAGATAATTTTGCTTCTTAAAATGTCTCTATCTTTTCCTCTTAATTCCCATCATTATTTACCTAGCTCAGGACTTTATTATAACCTAGAAAAATACCTTTAACAACCTTCAAACTGGCCTCTCTGCCCCTCGTTCACATTTCGGAGTCATGGGTTACTCATTCTGCTAATTACGTCCACCTTCAACTCCTTGTTACCATTTCATCTTTCTCTTAATTCTCGCCCAAGGATATTTTATTCATTGCTTTTAGACAGAGAAGAAGGAAGAGAAAGAGAGAGGAACATCAATTGGTTCTCTCCTGCATGCGTCCCAACTGGAATCAACCACCGCCCCCGCCCAGCCGAGGTATGTGTCCTGATCCAGAGTTAACCCTGCAACCTTTTGTGTACAGGACAACACTCCAACCAACCAAGTCATACCAGCCAGGTCTCACCTCATCTCTTGACCTTCTCTGGATTCCCTACTTATCCTACTCTTCTACACTGTACTTTGCTCAGAAAATATCTTGTCCTGCTAAGCTCATGTTTTTCTATTCTGTTGTGATGTGATCATCTTTCTATATCTGTTGAAATTGTCAGTCATCCTTCAACATTTATGTCAAATACTGCCTCAGTAAGTTATTTCAGGGTCCCACAAGCAGAATTCAAATTCCTCTGCACCATGGCTCTATAGTATTTGTGCACAGACTCTAACATTGTAGCATAGTTCTGGTGCTACTTTGGAGGAAAACTTGGAAAGTAAGCTCTACAAGGTCTAAAAATGACAAAAGTCCTCTCATTTTATTTTCCCCGGAACATAAGTACACGTTAAAGTACATACCTGATATTCAGTAATTGTTGTTGACTCAATTTCCTGACTCTGGGAATCAGCCAGGTTATATATAAATTTTTGCTACAGAATTTTTATAATGATCTTTACTCACTGCCTCCTATCACGCACCTCCTACTTTGGTGCCCACATAGGGGATCCGCAGGCTTTCAGTACATTTACACTCTACCTGCACAATTTAACAACGAGTGATGTTGGGCCAAAATTATTCAACTCTTTTCCAGTGGTGATTTGTTTACTCCAAAGCTGGATGTTTGGCTGTTCTGAAAGGAGATAACATACGTGACCTGGCATAAAGGACCGGACACGTGTGTCCTGCTTCATAATTGTAACTTTTCTTCCTCTCTGCTGCCTCTTGTTTATTCCAAATCTGGTTCCATATCCTTACCACATATTGGAGTTTCTCTGACATTCTTCTGGGCAGAAATTCTGCTTTTCTGTCTTTTTCCCCCAAGGGTTTATATTTGATTCTTAAAAATTTGATTCTCGTCCCCTAGAAAGACATATCCCACAAGGTACTCTTACAGTTTCGGGCAGTATATGGACTATCAGTTCCTATACCAATAGCATCTTCACGATTCATCAGCATTATCGGAAGACAGCGTCACAAGCTGGCTTCCTCAAGGCAGAACAGAGAAAATCACCATCCTGAGGCCCGAGTCTGTCCTTTCTTACAACATCTCCACTGCCCCAGCCCCTGAAGGTCACATGCCCAGACTACAACTCAGAGAAATAGAGAGGGAAGCAATAGACTGGGGAAAATTACATTTACTTGAAAACTTTATCCCATTATCAAGATGTACTACACACTTATTTTTAGAAAATTCATTGAAAACAGATGAGAATTTTCTCTGTTTTTTTTAACAGGATGCCTATTTCATTTTAAAATATTTACATCAACCTCAAATTCAAATACAAAATCAGGTTTGTATACATCAAGTTTACTTATTGAAAATAAATGAATTCACACTCAATAATGATAGTAAGTGAGCAAGGTTTGTTCATCTACTTACTCTTATTGAGGAAATAAACTTCCAGTTTATTTCCAGTTCTGAGGAATCTAATGTATGATGCCCACTGTTAACACTGTGTTTACTCTTGGAAGTTACTAAGAAAGTAGATCTTAAATGTTCTCACTGGCACAACAACAACAAAATGCTAATTATGCAAGGTGATGGAGATGTCAGCTCACCTCATTGCAGTAATCATTTTGATAAAAAATACATGTATCAAATCGTCACACTGTATACTTCAGAATAACACAAGTTATAGGTCAATTATGTCTCAATAAAGCTGGAAAAATTAAAAAAACACAAAAGCACATGCAAGAAAAAAGATTTACATCTAAGGCGTCAGAGTCGGTTGTTTGTAAAAAATATTGTAATGCATAAGATTCATGGAGAAATTCAGATAGTAGATCGGGATGCATTGGACCGTTGCACATTCTGATGTGGCCAGAGGCACATTTCTGAGTATTATCTTTCATGAGAATGGTAGCTATAGTTTATTAAATGCCCACCAGCTGGTTTAATTCATTTCCTCACTTAATCCTAATAAATATCCCTTGGATAATGATGTAGGTGCTGTCATCCTCCTCCTTTCAGACACAAGACATAATCAGTGTTAGAACTTGCCCAAGATCATCCAAGGGCTGTAAGAGATGATGCGGGACCTTGACCTCAGGTGGACCTCAAAGGGGATGCTCACAGCAGCCTGTGTTCTCACTCAGACTTGGATTTGACTCTCCCTGAGAGTGCTTCGTAGACCGCCCGTCTTCCTAGCCACACCTCACTCACTTTACTTGTATATAATGGAAGGCAACTTTAAAACAGAAAGCAAGAAAATACAGACTGCAGTAAATGCCACATTTGCCGAGTGGCTCCTTCATCAAAGTGGAGCCGCTGAAACTTTGCGGAGATGATGGCTGGGCGCTCAGGTTATCCCGCCGGCTAATTGATAACGCGGTAGAAACGTTACCACGCACCTCTGAGACCCAAAGAGCCCTGGGCATCACAGAACCCAGCCCCTGATTTATAGATGAGGAAACGGAGCTCCACGGAGGTTAAATGACTTGCCCGAATGACTCGAAGTGAACACCAGTCAGAAAAATTACTACTGAAAATACATGGTATTTCAGGTTCATTATGGGTTCTTGTGGGAATATAACTATTGCAGGAAAGAATGCGGTAAGAAGCTCAGAAAACCCACTACAACCTCAACCACTAAGGGCATGGAATAAGCACTGAGGAGCTCAGGCAGGATTAGAAGTGTATGCAGAGAACCAACAGGCAGGTTCAGGAATAAATGATAACAGTGAATGACCAAAGTGCCACAGCAAATGTCAAACATATTGATGTTTTTCAGTGACTAAGTGAATTTTTAAAGAAATGGCCTGAGCTTGACATAGTTCTTGGGAAAATAATAGTCCATAGTAAAAAAAAAAACACAGAAAAATATATATGTATATATATTTAGAAATGGAATTCCTGTGAACATTCTAGACTCTTTTTCAGTGAGAGACAGTAAATCCAAATTAATCTATTAACTCATATATAAACATAATTTATAATGAGAACCTCCCATGAGCTGGGTATGCTGAGGTACATGTGCATTTAGATATACATCGTAACGTATGGTCCAGTTTTGATTTGTAAGTTTTCATACATTATCCCATTAATTGAGAACATCACTTATGATTTTATATACATTTCCCCATGAACAAGTGTATTTTTAGCTAAGGAACGAGGACGTTAATCGTTCAGGCACTTTCTACTCCTAGTGCCAACGGCATTAACGGGAGGAAGGAGCGAACCGCAGGAGAAGGAACCCACTAGGGCACCTCCAGGAGTGTATGTTGATGCGGTGAGTGGTCATAATCCCAAAAAGGGTGTGAATGGCCCCAGGAGACTGCGTGGCCTTGACCTCTTCTCCCGCAAAGCCAGGAACCGGAACTGCTCCGTTACTGCCTCGCAGGAGCCTAACGACGCCTCCCCTGCCCCCCTGCGGCAGGTAATAGCTCACCCATGCAATTACCTTCTTTTGTCTTCTCAGAGTCCAAGATAAATTATTTCAATCTCTTCACAAGGGACAGTTGAAGCCCAAGTTATTTTTAGAGAGAAAGTTTTTTTTTTTTTCATGAAAGAGGCAGAAGTGGCTGCTCCTGGGGTAGCCGAGAAAAATTGAAAGGCACTTTAAGTCTTTTTAAAAGGCAGATTCTGATGTTTAGCTTGAGATCAAAGAGAGACGCGGGGAAGGAGGGGAAGTGGAGGACAGACTGGAATGTGCGGCCCGACAGCCTTTGAAGGCACTGCCTTCCGTTTCTGATCTTCGAACCCGGCAAATTGTTTCATCAGGAGGGGCCGGGCCCCTTGCAGCTAATGCCCAGAAGGCTGGAGTGGTCCGTCCCCACCTTCAAACCCAGAAAGAAGGCTCCGCTCTAGAACGTGATTAACACGGACACACTTTGGCTTACACCCGTAAACACGCTGAAACTGATGAAAACCCTTCTGTTACTTACGGAGTCAAAAGCACACCTTTTACGGGGACATCTTTCAACTCTTGCAGCTCCAGGTACCTTTTTGGTACTGAATTATTTTAATCACTCGGCACAGGACTCCACCTGCCTGCATTTCACTTCTAGTATGTCTACCTGGGAGCTGTGAAAGATCGGGCAGGTTATTAAGTTCTCTGTGCTGGAATTTACTCATGGACATTAAAAAAGGGTGATGTGATCAGGGCTGACTCTGAAAGGTTGTTGTGAGGATTAAATGAGATAAGCGCCTGCCGTATGGTAAGTTCTCTATAAATATTAGGTATTACTCATCGCTCTTGGCAGCGAGCCACTTTTCTTTTCGAATGACTCTCTTTTTCAGGAGTGTTACAGAGAAAGTGTTCAACACTTATTTCATTATCCAAAGTACTCAGTGAAAGTACAGTTTAAACGATCACTCCACAGTCAATTACTTACAAGCAATCTAACAGAGATCCTGGTAACTGGGAGCCTTGTGGTGCCACAGATAACTTTAGTCACTGATTTTTTTGCCTCTCTGCTGTCCCCTGATTTGAAGTGGGGAACACACACACACACACACACACACACACACACACACACACACAGAAATTTTGGTATAGAGACTGTTACCCGTGGGCTCCCCCTAGTTCCCCATCCATCAGCGAGGTCACTGTCAAGTTCCTCAGCACCTGGTATAGATCTCAATTACATCCCAATTGTTTCCTAAATTTATCCCACCTCAAGCCCTAGAGACTGGAAATCCATCACATTTTATTGCCTTGACCACGCAGACACCCACGCGATACAATTTCAAAGCAATGTGAACAGGGTCGGGGATCTCATAGTGCAATTTTGTTCCATGGGAAAAGAAATGACAGTGTGAACAAGGGCGTATTTTCACCCTTCCCATCTCCATCCTCACCTCCTTTGCTTTGATTGACATGTATTTAGCATCTGCTAATATGTTAAGGTGTGTTTTTTCTTCTTTATTTTGTCTTCAGTGGCTCTGCCAACACAGTAGATGTTGATGGATTTCTTAAAAACTGAGGAAAGTTCTAAAGAAAAAGGAAGAATTTGGGATGAATGCTAATTATGTATTAAGAGGAAAGAATGATATTTTCATCATTTTGAACCACTTTTGGTTCAATTGGTTCAAGAATTTGAACCAATTTTGATTGGAAACCTATGCTTTCAGGATAATATGACTTACCCAATTTGTGTGCAGTTTGCTAAACATGTTTTTGTAAAAACATTTAAGGTCTCCTCTCTTAGCAACTTTCAATGTTGTACTAAATGTAGGATTTTAATTTGGATGCAAGTTGAAACTTGATATATCATTATATTGATTGTGCTCTAAAAGTCTCAAGTATATACATTCAAGTAACACGACCTATAAAATAATACTTATAGGATTACTGTACACAAATTTTTGACCCAGGCCCTTTAAGTTTTATACCAAGCAAATGAGTTTATGAGCCACGTTGACATTATTATTATTTTCAAGTGAACGGGATTTGACTACAACTGATCCTATTCATTTAGATTCTGTTTTTAGCTTACTTTGAGTTTTGGTTATATTCATAAATCACACTCAATCTCAGATAGAGAAGATTTTCTACCATTAAAGATACCCAAAATATCACGCTGCCAAGTCTTAGGGCAATTCCAAGGGAAGCAGCCTGGGAATAGCCTGGGCAACGGTGACATGACCGAGATAACAGGGCAGCTTCTGAAGGTGGCCACCGTGGGGAGGGGGGAAAGTCACTTGAACATATGCATTTGGAAAAGTTGTTAAAAATGTGTGTCAGTGCACCTGGACCTTTCAAGATCCCTTTGAAACATAATAATCTATTTCTAAAATGGGATAGACCTTGAGTTGTACCCAGAAAGCAAAATGATTATTGTTTAGACACTAAATTGCTAGTGAAAATGGTACTTCCACTAACAGTCCAAGGTGTAAAAATTTTCTTTGAGTTTTTAGTACCAGACACAATGTTTGCTCTGTGCCAAAATATGAGGGACACTGTCTTAGACCCTTTTTTTCTGGGAAGGAGAGATATCAGTTCTTTTGGGAAGGAACTTTGGTTTTCCAAATTTCCTCCTTCCTTAAACTCTGACCACACCCTGTGTAAAGCACTACTCTGCCTCTTATTTTGAGCTTTTAAATGATGTATTTAGGTTTCTGCCCTATGCACTTGATCCTGGGGCCTTTTAAAACATGAGTTCTCTTTTATTTCTTGTGGTACCTGCAGTATCTCATGCAATGCTCAGCCTATAGTCTATCCTTCATAAATATTTGATAAATAAATGAATGATGATTCACTGACAGCAAGCTATTCCAGCCAATTTATTTTAATCTCCAAAGAGAGGAATGTAATAAAAATACATCACCAATGAAATATGGAACTCAGAACACAAGTATTTTCTTTGTCATAAACTTATATGTCACTAAATTCTTTGAAATTAAAAGATCCACATCTGTGGCAAAAAGTAGCCTGTCCTCCATGAGATGAAGCAAATTGCCCTGCAACTCAGAGGGGCTTTGAGAGGGAAAATGCATGTACATAAAGTTTGAGGCCTTCTGATCTTGGTTTTGGCACGCAAAAATCTCGGAAGTCTTCACTCCTATCTTTTTTTATTATATATTTCGAGTGCAATTGTGCACTTGAAACCTATATAATTTTATTAATCAATGTAACCCCAATAAAGTCAACACAAATATTTTAAAAAGAAAACAAGGATTTATCTTTTGGTGTGGATTTGCTTCTGGGTTCTCCATTCTCTTCTGATAGCCTATTCTGTGGTCTGAATGGTTTTGCCATCCCCCTTTTATAAGCTGAAATTCTAAACCCCAAAGATGATAATTTTAGGAGGTGGCACCTTTGGAAGTTGCTAAAGTCATGTTGGTAGAGCCTTTATGAATGGATTAGTGCTTTTTAAGGGAGGATCCAGAGAAATCTGTAGCTCCTTCTACATGTCACTCCTATCTTTAAAACAAGTAAAATGTAAACATTCTGAAGAATCAATGGCTTCCCTAGTTCTTACAGAGAACGGAGGTTTCAGAGCAAGATATCACTTCAAACTCTGGAAAGAAAAGTGAGTGCAGAAAGTCAAAGCCAAGATCTGTTGGCAGCTAAGGGTAGACTAGCTTGAGATGAGAAACCTGCGCCAGGGAGCGGAAGTCTTGGGGAGCCAACAGAGTTTCATGGGGTTGCTCCAGGAAACCCCAAGATTCTTATGGTGAAGATCCTAGTAATGTCCCTTCACTGACCAAGTAGGAGGAGTGGGAGATTATAAGACATGCCTGACATGTTTTCCATAACAGAGTCCTACTTGCTGGGGGAAGAGGCATTACCAAAGCCTTCTCCAAGCTGGGGAGGGACATACTTCCCATTCCAGACTCTTCTAGCTATCCTGTCTCACCCCAGAGAAACACTTATGAAAGTCACAGGTCTGAAACATAGGTCCCTGGGAACTGATTTTTAATCGTTAGGTTACAGAAATCATCCCCTCTCTCATACATGACCACCAAACAAACAGGTCTGAAGTACGCTAAGTGTGCATTACAACAAGACACATCTTCTACTGAGGACCAGTGCTTAGAGAAGCCCAAGTCAAGAAGAAAGAAAGCTACTTACGCTACAGGAATTTGAAACTTCTGGTAATTATAGTCTCAGCAAACATTAAACACAACCGAATCCCTAGTCAAATTGACATAGATCCTCACTCCAAAGGTCTCTTGACCCCTGTTCTTAATGCAATACAAAAAAATGTATATAGAATGCCAAAAGGAGAAAAAATGATCTAGGAAGAGCTAAAAGAAGTGTCATAAGCAGGCTTAGATATGATATAGAATGGAATTATCAGACAGAAAATTTTAAATGAATATAAGTAATATATTAAGGGCTGTCCTGAAATGTATATAGCAAGAAGTGATGTGTAATATAAACAGAGAAAAGGAAAGTTTAAGAATCAAAAGAAAAATGCTAGGAATAAAGCACACTACAACAAAAATGAGGAATGCCTTCATGGCGGCCTTAGTAGTCTCCATACGACCAAGGAAAGAATCAGTGAACTCAAAATACACAAACAGAAATGTCTCACATGAAATACAAAGAAAAATAAATTTTGAAAAAACGGAATAAAATAACCAAAAGCTGCAGGGCAATTAAAAATGTGTGACAAAACATATGTTTAATTGGAATGCTAAAAAAGGAAAAATATATGAGATAAGGAAAATCATTTGAAGTAATAACAGTTGCGATTGCCCCAACATTAAAGACAGACACCAAATAGCAGTTTCAAGAAGCTCAAATAGCAACCAGGCTATCACCAAAAACTCTATGGAGGCGTATCGTATTCAAACGACAAAAAAACTGGAGACAAAGAGAGTATATTTAAAAAATGTGAGTAGAAAAAAAAAACCCTTTACTCGTAGAGCAGAAAAAGTCTAAGAATAACAGAGGACTTCTCATTAAAAATAACAGAAGCAAAAAAAAAAATGGAGTGAACTATTTAAAGAGTTAAGACTACAACAAAATACATGCGAACCTAGAATTATTTACACAGTGAGACTATTTGTCCAAAGGGAAGGAGAAAGCCTTCCCAGAAAAACAAAGCTGACAGGGTCCAGAGGGGAGAGGGGAGAGAATCATAGGGGAAAAGGGGAGGGACTCACATGAACAAGTATAAAGGACACATGGACAATAACTAAGGGTGGGGGGTGGAAATGGGAGGGAGGTGGGGAGCATGGGGGGGCGAGCAGGGTTGGGAATATAAGACAGAAAGCTGTACTTGAACAAGAATTAAATAAAAAATTATTTTAAAAAGGAAAAACAAAGTCTGAGAGCACTCACCACTGGCAGATTTGCCTGGCAAGAAATGTTAACAATCAATGTTTGAGGGAGAAGGGGAACACTGTAGACAGAAACTCAGATTCACAGAAGGGTGTCAAAGAAAGGCTGAACAATGACAGATAAACATACTTTATTTTTCACTCTTAATTGACCTAAAGGATAACTATTTGAAGTAATAATAGTAACCATACACTGGGTGATAAAAATACAGATAAGTGAAATGAATGACAGCAATTTCATAAGGAACAAGAGGGAAACATCAGGACATCAGGGATATTTTGTTATACTTGCATTATTCTAGAAGCGATATAGTATTTTATGGAAGTAGAGGCATATTAGTTAAAATGTATATTAGAAACTCTAGGGTGACAACTAGAAACATTTTTAAAGTATAAGTGATATGACAAAAGAGCAGTGAAAATGAAAACAGAAAATGCTCAACTGAAACCAGAGGAAGCAGAAGAAAAAAGGGGGAAGAAAAGAGAGAATAAATGCAACAAATAGAAAATCGCTAAAAGTGTAGTTGATACTAATCCAACTATATCAATAACCACTTTAAATGTGGATGGAACAAATCCATGAATTAAAAGACAGAGGTTACCAGAGTGGATAAAAACAAAACAGAACAGAACAGGAAAAGACCCAAGTAGATATTGTCTCCAAGAAACCCACTTTAAATAGAAAGCTCAAATAAATACAAGTGTTCAGAAATTTATACAGTTCTTGCACAAATACAAAGAAATCTGGAGTATCTTGTATTAATTTGAGACAAGACTTCAGAATGAGGAAAGGTATCAGGGATATAAGGAACATTCCTCGTGAGAGAGAGAGAGACCAATATTCTGAGACCCTAAATGTGTATGCACTAGATCAAACAGTGTCGAAATACATTTAAAATATAGTACAATTGAAAGTAGAAACAGAAAAACCCGTTTTTAGTCAGAAATTCAACATACCTCTCTCAGGATTCAATAGATTAAACAGGCAGAAAATCAGAAATAAAGTTGATGTAAGGAGCATTATTGATCATCTTGATCTAGTTAACATTTACAAAATATTCCACTGAAATGCAGAATACATATTCCTTTCAAGATCACAAGTGGCATTTACCAAGATAGGCTTCATAAAACACACCTTAACAAACTGAAGAATAAAAATCATAGGGAGTGTGTTCTCACAGCACAGAGAAACCAATTACAAAAATTTAGTTGAAAAACCCCAAATAGCAGGAAATTAAATAATTCATTTCTAATTAACATGTGGAAAATAATAAGAATGTAACATCTATGGCCCAGGCTTCTATGTTGAGAAATTGAAGAAGAGAAATTTAAATATAAACAAACAAAAAAATGAATAAAAACTAAAGCAAAAATAATGCAATTGAAAACAGGAAAACAACAGAGAAAATCAATGAAATAGAAAGTTGCTGCTTTGGAACAATCAATAAAAGTGATAAATCTCTAGTCAGCCTAATGAAGAAATTAAGAAATGAGATACCGGTGACTAAAATCAGAAACAAAAATGAGGTCATTCCTACTGACCCTGTGGGCATTAAAAAAATCATGAAAGAATGCTACTAACAACTCTATGTGCTCAAATTTGATAACTTAGAGGAAATGGAAAAATTCCTTGAAAGACCCTGATTACCAAAAGCCACACAAGGAGAAATAAATGGTCTCCGGAAGCCCATGTCTACTGAAGGCATTGCATCAAGAACGCCCTCCGTGAAAGCAAGCTGATTGTGCTGAGGAGCCTCAGGAGGCCGGGGAGGCTCGGGAGGAGTGAGCAAGGGCAGAGTTATACAAAGTGAAATAAATGGAGTTCCCAGGGACGGGATCACACACGACATGACATCTTTTAAATCATAGCAGGTATTTATTCCTATTGAGATGGAGAGCCACGGGGGATGTGATCAGAAGAGGGACATGATCTGACTTAGAATTCGCACTGCTGAGCGCAGAACAGGCTGCCGGGAGGGGCAGGCCCCGAGAGAGTGGAAGAAGGGAAGCTTGTTAGGAAGTTACTACAGCTTGGGCGGCAGGGGATGGCTCTCTGTCTTGCAATGTTAGTGTAGGAGGAAGCAGAAAGTGTTTGTGTCAGGATGTCTTTGGCAGGCGAAGGTGACCATGCTGGCTGATGCGTAAGTGTGGGATGTACAAGAAAGGAGGAGTCAAGGATGACTCAAGGATTTATGTATTGATGCGTATTTGAACATATATGACTTTTTGTACATATCCGCAAATCTGAACTTGATACATATCAGCAATCTCTATTGCAGCAGTGGTAAACATATAGATGGTTGTAAACACCTAACCGTGAGCGCTGGGGGTGCATCTGTGTGGCCTGTCACTGCAAACCACATCTCATAGTACCCAGGATGCAGTGAGCATAATTGAAGTTGGCTTAAAAATTAATGGAAATCATTCACAAGAGAGGTATATCCCTAATCTTTGGGTTGAAAACACATAACATGAATTAAAACAGCTTGACTTGAAGTTGGAAGGAATCCGTGGAAAATAACTTACTGAGGACTAGCCCCCCAGATCGTTGGTTAATTAGCGTGCGTACCTGAAGGTGCTAGCACACTGAAGCTTGCTCACTGCTTTCCACCACTAGTGGCTTCCGTAAGTGTAATACCGGAACATGTCCTACGTGTGAAATATGCATGAATTAATTTTAGTTTAAACTTTTGGTTTTGGAATGTGTATTCGCTTCAGACGGCTAAAACTAGCATAATCAACATAACATTAACTTTTCATCAGCAGAGATTTTAGTGTTGTATGACTCAGAGCCTCGTCTTCAAATCCCATTACTGGTTCCTACTGCCTTTTTTATTAATAATGACTTTTGGGGCTCTCTGCTGTCGCTTTGTCTGCTTACCTTCTCTCTCTCCATCACCATGTATTCAGTTTTCCATTTGCATTTCCGTTTGTTTTCCACAGCCGTTAATATACATATCTACGTATCTACTATTCTTTCATGATTTGATTTTTGTTCCTCATTTTTTTTAGTTCTTCCAATTTGTAGTTCTACCCAGATGGCATCATCAAATCCCTACCTAGCTCAGTTTTTGGAACCTGCTGATATCATTCTGAAAATAACTTAGGACGAAGATAGGCTGAATGCATATGCATTTGCTAACCTTTTTCTTCTCCCTGAATGCATGCATGATCACTTTCATGTTTATGTTTCATAGGCATATTGCATTACTAATTCCAGAAACATCAAGAGGATAATTTATTCTGTTCTAGTCCAGGACTATAGAGCTGCGACGGCCAGGAGGGTAAGCTGCTCAGATCTCTGACTGTGGGGAGTGTGAGTGGCGGCGGGCTAGAGCATCAGTAAGTTCACACACCTCTTTCTGTTAGAAAGGAGCCTACGGGGGACATGGTTAAAGCCCGCTGACAGCCAGCCCAGTATGTCCATAAACCCGTCAAAGGTCATCTCCCTCGTCCCTGAGAGGGCAGTTGGATCTGATGTACTTGGCATTTGTTGTCATCACCACATTGGTTCTCTAGCTTGTCAGATAAGAGTTATTAGAGAGACAAGACCAGGTGAAAATTTCCAGAACTGCATAATCCCCCTCCTCTCCCAACCCCCAACCAGCCAAGACAATAAGTGAAAAAATAACACTGTATCCAGGGACAACAGTTGCCGTTAAAAAGCTGAACGCCCATGGCTCCTACCAGCGTGCTCTTTGCCTCTATCACAACTGTGAGTAAACCCCACAGAAAAAACGCACCTTCCCTTCAGATTCAGATTATGACCTGCTGTGCCTATGTGCACAGCTTAGATACCTCGCATATACAGGGTTGTTCATGGCAGCACCATTTCTGTGGCAAGGACAGGAAGTGGAATGGGGGTGCCACTCCTGCCTTGCTAGAGAGAAGAAGTAGGAAAAATCTGTTGGAGGGACACCATCGAGCAACATGCAACAACCAAGAAGAGCAGAGGGTCCTCTGAGCACCAAGTCACATGGGTAGACCTTAAAAATAGGGTTTATTGAAAAAAGTATAGCAAATAGTAAGGTAATCAACATAGTAGCAGTAATGAAAACTAACTATGTTTGTCTACCAAAAGGCAGTGCGCCTTTCAGAATACACACACACACACACACACACACACACACACACACACGCACACACACACCCCATGAGAATGGTGCTCAGTTGTTTAGGATGTCTGGAGTGCAATAAGCGTGTGTTTAGAGGTAAAAGGAGTGAAAAGAAAACAAGTGAGACCGGCAAACTAAAACAATATTCATGTCCACCACCTGCGTTCTGGCCGTCACGTTTATGCGCCCAGCAGTCCCCTTCACCTCCACAACTGCTGCTTCAGGAGCATCCTTTACTCCAACACTTGCAACATTTAAGTTCATGGTAGATTGAGCTGCCTGGCACTCCTAGACATCTCAACACATTTTCCGGACGACTAACTGGATTTGGGCAGTGACTCTCCACATCCGGCCTCGCCAACTGCTCATCATCGCCCCTGCGCTGCGTTTGTGCAGACTGCCGGCCTGTCACTTGGCTTGGGTTTTCTGCTCACAGCTCTTTCACGGCCTCCATCTTTCCCAGCAGCTTCTCCTGTTCTTGGGTAGGTGCAAAGAATGCAAAGTGATAGGTAAGGCCAAAAGAAAAAAAAATGCCGAGTTTCAAAAGGGCTTTCTGAGAATTGTCACCATCACTGGTTATCATATAGTTTATTCAAGAAGTTAGGCTGTAAGCATTTATAAAAAATAAGTCATTAGAATGTAATACTGCTGTTCTGCAAATACTATCACATAAATGTGGCCCTCGAATCATTCAGTATACCAAAATAAGAATACCCAGTCTCCACTGTAAGCACTCCAGGGGACCTGGGGCTCGTGCATTAGGGCCCATTCATAGTGGATGCGGGGCTTTTGTTACTAAGCATGACAAGCGGAGAGTTAGGTGTGAGATGCTCCTGTTTATACATTGTTCTTTTGAAACAAAAACAAACAAAAAAACCCCGCACAACCTCTCTGAGAATGTATCCTGTAAGTTCAATACTCAATTTTTAGCTAATTTGTAATGACCTGAAATGCTTTTCCTTGTGTGAAATAAGAATTCATATTCTGCTCTGAATCTTTTGTATTCAGTACATTTCATAATAAAGAACACTCAAGCAATTATAAAACTATTGGGCCAGATTAGCAGGAGAAACGAAGAGTGTCCAAGAGGATAAAGCAAAAGGCTACATTCGTAGGAAAAATAAAAACAGGAAACAATATCTGCTGGGAAAAATACCTCAAAATTAAATATGTTAATTAGCAGAGTCAAATGCCTCTTCTCCCTAAGCTAGAGCAACTTCTCACTTGGGTGAATTTCGCTCTACTCAGTGTTTTCCGATCAAAACAAAAAGTTAATCTGAACTTGGTGAGGTGAAAATGCAGAGTTACCCATATTTTTAGACTATAAGATGCACCCTTTTTACCACACTTTTTGCTTCAATTTTTTTCTATTTTTCTTCTCTAAAACCTAGGTGTGTCTTATGGCCCCCAAAATACATGCACCTAGGTTTTAGAGGAGGAAAATAGAAAAAATTTTTGAAGCAAAAATGTGGTAAAACAAAGTGCATCCTATAGTCCAAAAAATACAGTGAGTTGGGGAAAAAAAAGGTCAAACCCAGAAAGGGTTGATCCCTTTTTTTCTGAGATAATCTTCTATTTTTTGAGCTAAAACTTTACTGAATTCTCTTCTGCTGAAGTTCCCAATTTTTACAAGGCCTTTAGAAATACTCAGTTTGCAATGAAGTTACTTCAATAGTTGAAAATAATGAAGAGCAATCTTCCCCCAGCGCCCTTGGATGTGGCTTCGCAGCAGACAGGACAGCAGGGGACCACGGGTGACCGGTGAGCAATCAAGACGTTTTAGTCCGGCATTCAGCCCTGCCTGTAATTAGTGATGAATGAACCCAGGCCACCTCTAACGCACTGAGTCTCAGCGCCTATGTCTGTTAAGTAATCGTGGTGGCCTAGGCTGGAGGTTCTCAGACTGAGCTCTGCAGACCCTGAGGCGCCTGCTGTGGATTGACAGTGGGGATGAGGAGAAGGAGAATTTGATTGCAGACAGAGAATTGCACCCACTGAATTTTAATGAACTTCCAACCAAAATGGAGCATTTTTTCCATTTTTAATGTCGACAATAAACTGTGGAGGTATTAGCAATACCTGTGATTTCATCAGTAAAAAGAAACCCCATAAATATTTTTATATCATATTAAGATACCTTAGATTTTTCAAAGATCATTTAAGCTCATTGCAACTTTAAAATTACAATGGTTATTAGACTTACTGGTATACCTTTTCATTTATGCATTAGTAAAGATAAATTACACTCTATCTGAATACATTTTAAAAGAATTCTGCATGTGTTATGTTATGTATTTCAGATATCCATAAACATCGCACTGAAAAAGTGGTCTATGCAACAGAAAATAGGAAGTCACTAGTCTTGGTGACAACAATCCCTTTTACCTCTAGCATTTGATGGCCTTTTAAGTGGAACCAACAACTACTTTGTTTTCCCAAAGACTGAGGACCAAATAACTAGAAATAATTAATATTTGATATTTTCAAGTTTCTTATGTAATGTCCTTAGAGCAGGTGGCTAATTCTTCCCCTAATCCAGTTCTCTTTTCTCCTCTGGCATTTACCAATATGATATATAATAATACACATGTCAGCAGTTAAATGAAACTCAAATTGTAGGCATCATGGGAGTGGCTCAGGAAGGAAATGTGTACATCCAAAAGAAGTCTCTCCTGTGACCATTTGATCAAAGAGAGCATCTTAGTTGGTCTTCCTTCTGGTCTGTTCCCACTACACCAAGCACTGGAAGAATAGAGATAGTGGTGGTTTCTTTGTGCTTACCACCCCGGAATCAAGAGAACTCTTCTCTATTGACCTCAGGAAGTAAAAGACAAAACTAGGCTCCATGTCCACCTTTGCAGTAAGCAATGGTGTTGCCCTGCTTTCTGATTTTGGAGCACGATACCAACGGCCACCAGAAACACAGTCAGACATCGGTCAAATATATGCTGAGTACTTGCTGTGCGTCTGGCACCGAGCCAAGTACTTTGCACCTCTGGATTCCCGTGATCCTCACACTGCATCTGTGAGGGAGGCGCACTGTTGAAACTTATTTGGCTACAAAAAACACTGAGCCATTGAGATAGTCAGTAGATTATTCCAGCTCCCAAAAGAGTAAGCAGAAGCTGGGGGTTGGATTTACACCTTCTACTCTGGGCCTGTGACTCTGACCCACCCGGCCCACGCTCTCAGCAATCAGACGGCCTGCCCCTGCGTCCCTGGAGTGGGACAGTGTGGCAAGAAGACTGGGTATGCACCGCCCCCCAACTCCTCCAAGTTGTTTGAATTGCTTCCACCATTGTTCGTGGTGGGAATGGGTGAAGTGGACCGAGCATTTCTCCTTCCAACACGAATGAAAAGATGACCCTCACGGATCCTAGACTTAAATGTAAAACACGAAAGTATAAAACTCCTATGAGATAAAGCAAGAGGAATCCTAGGTGATCTAGGGCATGGTGGAGCCTTTACACTTGGAAACAATCAAGATGATTTTCAGTAGGTAAATGGATAAACTGGTAGGTCCGGACCATGAGATATTATTCCGTGCCAAAACAATGTGAGCTAGCAAGTCACAAAAAGGCATGGAAGAAACTTACATGCACATTACCAAGTAAAAGAAGCCAGTCTGGAAATGCTACTTACTGTCTGATTTTCAACTGTATGACATACGGAAGAGGCAAAAGTATGGAGACGGTGAAAGGGTCAATTTTGGCAGAAGGGTGTGTAAGGGAGAGATTAGTGAGTGGAACACAGATAGTGAACCTTGACGTAAACCATGGTGATTACAATGTGTCAGTGTGGTTCCACCCTCGGTTAAAAATGTACCATTCTGGGGACAATGTTGATAACCGGGGAGCCACATGTGTGGAGGGAGGGGGTATATGGCGAACTCCATCCTTCTCTTTCAATTTTGTTGTAAACCTAAAATGGCTCAAAAATAAACTAAAACAAAACAAGACAAAATAAAACCAAGCAAACAAAAAATGGTAACCCTCGCTTCTGGCCCCACACAATTGGGAGAGTTTTCCATCATAGCAGGAAACCCAAGGAATTCTGTTAACTGAGTAGTTTGGGCACAAAGCAGACACCTGAAATCACCATAGCGATTTAGACTGTACTACTTATTTTTCCAGTGTTGATAGCACCCATATTATTAGTTTAAAAACAAGTATAGAGTTGTCATTAAGCACACACGGGCTGGGGTCAGATGAATGGGATGAAC
This sequence comes from Sturnira hondurensis, assembly GCF_014824575.4. Taxonomy (NCBI): domain Eukaryota; kingdom Metazoa; phylum Chordata; class Mammalia; order Chiroptera; family Phyllostomidae; genus Sturnira; species Sturnira hondurensis. Next base: position 33,924,199 of record NW_028074503.1, read on the forward strand.
TTTGCCCTAGTTATGCATTACCTCTAGGCCTCAGCTTCTTCATTTGTTAAATGGAAATATCAATGCTCCAGAGGGTTTTCCTAAGGACTAAACCAACTAACGCATGTTTAGTGAAGAGCAGAATGCTTGGATGCTATGTTAGTATGATTCAATACTAAACTGACGATAGCAATTGGTTGGTGCCTTATTTTTATTTCATTTTGCTCTTCTTCTTCTTTTTTTGATGATATGAGGTACTTATACTTATTTATACTTAGCCAACTACCCAAGAAATGGACTTTGCCACATCAGCCTGATCCATAGACTCCTAATTTAACTCAAGTAACAGAACGGATACTATATTTTTTAACGAAACAGCGCTATGTTCTGGGGAGAGCGGAAGACAAAATACCCAATATCTAAGGGGGACAGTTCAAATAGTAACATACGTTTCTGTGCTATGGCCTGTCTGGTGGAGGAGACAGATAGCAAACTGTTAGCTCCCTTCTTAATGCCTAAACCTGTTTCTTCCTCAGCATGAATCCATCATCAATGAACAGTCCCATCATTTTCAGCGAATGGTGCAACAATGAAAGGGAACATATATTCGAGTTTTCCTAACTGTTAAGATGCAAGTGTGGAGCTCACAGGAACTAAACTGGCTCCACGTGCAAGATGGCCAATCCGATGGATTAAACAAACTGGGAGATGTTTGTCTGGAAAATGAAACTGCCTATTAAACAGGGGGCTCTTGGCCGTCTGTCTTCACACAGTTTAGCTCTTGAGTTACTAACACTGTCTGCTTACTCTCTATTCTCTGCTGGCTGAGAAAAGCCTGCCATTTCCTCTAAACCCAAAGCCTAGTTCTGATATTCAAAGTGGAAAACACTTTTTAGAAAGCAACAAATACCAACACGTAACAACCCACTTCCTCATTTAGACCAGTTAAAGGGGTTTTACAATTCTATAATCATTTCATTCCAAGCCAAAGCGGGTCATTAAAACGGATATAAATCATGCAACGTATTTAGGCAGAATAAAATCCAGATAACTCAGTAGCTGTAAGACCTCTGGAAAACATAACTTTATGTAAGAATTGTGAGTATTGCTTCAGAGTGAAAAACAGCACATGTCCCCACACCATATCATTTTAGGTTTCTAGGATCAATAGCAGGCATATTGCCGTCTCTGCCCTGAATGCAATTTTGAGTAAATCCATCTGAATATTTTAAAATAGAGATTGTTCTAAAATTGTTAAGCATTTCAAGAGGAGAGCCTTGAGCATGCTGTGGGGGCCATGTGCGCACTCGAGGGCGGGTGGCTCTGCGTTTGCGGCAGACAGATTGCAACAGCCTGACTCCGGGGCTGCCGCGTTGGGGCCATCGAGTCTGATGTAGATGGGTAATTGCTCAGCATGCCGTCTTGAATTCTGTCTCAAGCTGTTCGTATTTCTTTTTACTAATTCCTCCCAATGTGTTTATACCTTCCACTGCATTAACGATGGAGAGGCAGTTAGAAGGTCAAAGTATATTTTGAATTATTACATGGATTCATATTTCTTAACAATGGTTAGAGCTAGAGAGAAGAAAGTTCAAATTCAGGAATGTGAACCTGAAATTGAATGGTTCACACTTGACGTCAATTTCAAGTGAGTTTTGTGAAGCCCTACGGATTCTATTTTAGGGTACCCCATTAATTCACTCATTTGATTGTTCATTAAACAAAGATTTCTTAATGTGTCTTATGAACCAGCCACAGGAGATTTGGGAGCACAAAAATGCAATAAGCATGATATCTCTTGTCCAGAGACTTTTGATATTCTGGGGGAAATGCCCAAGCAAACAGCAAGTAGAATTTGATATGACCAGTTCTGTAGAGACACATAAGCATGACTATGCAACAAAGACTTTTATCTCAGATAGTGCTAATCAATCATGACCATCTTGTAATCTCTGGTCGAAACTAAGTGAGCTTGATCAATAGTATAATTTGAGTGGGTCTGATCTGTGAGGTATCTATAGTAATAGCCCATACTGTGTCTGTCTTCCATTAAATTGAAAGTAGTTGAAAACCAGAATGATGTCTTTTCTCCTTTAAATATGTGGTACAGAACACAATGTCTATCACCCATTGGGGAACACATGAATAATTTTGGAGAAAAGTCAATCAATAAGAAATTTATAGTGAGGCTTCATTCTTTTATATTAATGTTCTATTTCTCCAGAATCCTCATCTGATATACATACAGGCAGATACATTTTGGGAGAAACAGACTATGCCCCATCAGAAATCATAACACCTGATGGGGTAGGAGGCCCTGTGGTTTACCGAGCATTTCTTGAGTCAGTTAGGAATTAGACCCTGGTTCTACTGCTCTACTAAGGGAAAATCCACTGAGCTCTTGAATCTTTGCTGGTCCGTGAAACACTGCTGATCAATAAATCACAAGACATCCATGAACATAAGAAAAATCATATATGAGGTATCACAGAGTTCGGGTCCTCTGGGTGGCCTAGATTCTCTATTGAAGAAGTAGATTGCATCTCTCTATTTTTAGCTTCTTTGCTCAGGATTTCAGGAGATATAAACCTGCCACCTGCCTTGAATGGGGAAACTAGTTAGGACAAATTTCTTAGAGAAGGCAATGTACTTGGCCTTAGAGTGAAGGTCTAGGAAAACAGAGGAAGGCAGTTCCACAGACCCTGCACCTCCCAGAATTACAGAGAATGTCACTGTAATTGTGCATGGGTTCAGATGAACAGAAAACATAAAACAGTGCTTGGTTTAGGACTTTGAATACTGCACCTCAGGAAAAATGATACCACATTTGTTGAAAAGGAGAGTAATATGTGTGCATTTGTGCATGTGTGTATGTGAATGAATGGGTGTACAAATGAGTATCCATGGTTCTACTTCCCTACGTTGAAGCTAGTTAGCAGGAGAACAACATTTCCATCAGAGAACCATCAGAATGCTAAAGTTACAACACATAAGGTAAGAACTGCACAGCTCGTTATCGTTATCATTGAGCATCTGCTAAGTACGATTAGATGTGCTATCTCACTTGGGTTTGGCTACACAGTTTGCAGGGCTCCATGAAAAATGAAACTGAGGGCCACTTGGTTCAAAAAGAGGGGAGAAGTCACGAACAGTTGAAATAAAAAGGTGTTTCCATTCTTCCACAGGCTCTCTCTTAACACACCATTCTTTTTAAAATTTGCTATTTAATGTCATTGTGAATAAGAAAAATTAAACTTTTCCATTACTAGTGTCAATTTTGCCATTCATCTCCATAACATGATGCCAGTTTTGAATGCAAACACTGGATTTGTTTCTTCAGTCACTGAATGGACACCATCAGTCCTTGGTAGCTTGCGTGTGCGCCCACCCTTTGTTCTTATGCTAATGGGGGAAATGACACACCACACTGACTCGGCTGTTTCATTTCACTTGCTGATAGGTGTGCACTCTACCAGCACTCGGTCTCTGGCTTACTGACCATGAGCAAACACTGAAAAAAAAAGATCTCTGTGTTGCCCTGTCTTTCCCTTTTTCTTGGTATCATCAATTTCAGCCTAAGGAAGACTAGTAAGAGGGGAAATGATAGAGTTGATACAAGTTCCTTGGTTGATGGGGACTTATTTGTGCATGTTGCATGCTGATGTTGACTTCTTTGTGTCATAACTGAGCTCATTCTGAAAGACAGTATAGCCCTTTGGGTTGCTTATTCCCACACTTGGTTGTAAATGTAACTTGCTTACCTTGTTCTTGCTTTGTGACTTGTGAGAGTCCCACACATGATAGGTCCACCTGAGTTCTTTCCTCATGGGCATTACAAATGCTATGTGCAAATGGAGCAAGGAAGAGCACACACACATACTGGGCATATTTTCTCTGCTCACATGAGTGAATTCNAGATGAACAGAAAACATAAAACAGTGCTTGGTTTAGGACTTTGAATACTGCACCTCAGGAAAAATGATACCACATTTGTTGAAAAGGAGAGTAATATGTGTGCATTTGTGCATGTGTGTATGTGAATGAATGGGTGTACAAATGAGTATCCATGGTTCTACTTCCCTACGTTGAAGCTAGTTAGCAGGAGAACAGCATTTCCATCAGAGAACCAATGCTAAAGTTACAACACATAAGGTAAGAACTGCACAGCTCGTTATCGTTATCATTGAGCATCTGCTAAGTACGATAGATGTGCTATCTCTCTTGGGTTTGGCTGCACAGTTTGCAGGGCTCCATGAAAAATGAAACTGAGGGCCACTTGGTTCAAAAAGAGGGGAGAAGTCACGAACAGTTGAAATAAAAAGGTGTTTCCATTCTTCCACAGGCTCTCTCTTGACACACCATGCTTTTAAAAATTTGCTATTTAATGTCACTGTGAATAAGAAAAATTAAACTTTTCCATTACTAGTGTCAATTTTGCCATTCATCTCCATATTGCATGATGCCAGTTTTGAATGCAGAGAAGACTGGATTTGCTTCTTCAGTCACTGAACGGACACCATCAGTCCTTGGTAGCTTGCGTGTGCGCCCACCCTTTGTTCTTATGCTAATGGGGGAAATGACACACCACACTGACTCAGCTGTTTCATTTCACTTGCTGATAGGTGTGCACTCTACCAGCGCTCGGTCTCTGGCTTACTGACCATGAGCAAACACTGAAAAAAAAAAGATCTCTGTGTTGCCCTGTCTTTCCCTTTTTCTCGGTATTACCAATTTCAGCCTAAGGAAGACTAGTAAGAGGGGAAATGATAGAGTTGATATAAGTTCCTTGGTTGATGGGGACTTATTTGTGCATGTTGCATGCTGATGTTGACTTCTTTGTGTCATAACTGAGCTCAGATTCTGAAAGACAGTATAGCCCTTTGGGTTGCTTATTGCCCACATTTGGTTGTAAATGTAACTTGCTCACCTTGTTCTGGCTTTGGGACTTGTGAGAGTCCCACACATGATAGGTCCACCTGAGTTCACTGGCAAGTCTTGGAGTGGGGACTCAACTTCAGACAGCCTGGCTCCATAGCCCATGGTTTAAAACATTATTTGCCCTATACGGTGGCACATTTTTGAGCATTTACTAGAATTGTATACCAGGTATTTTTTCAAGAGTTTCATTTACTTATTAGAAGAAAACAATGTTAGGTGTTAGGCTTATCTCCCCTAATTTGTAAGATAATACATGCAGTTCAAGTCCCACCAACTTAGTGTCCAAAATTACCAGCTCCTCAGCAGTGGAGCTGGATTCGAACCCAGGCAGCCAGACCTAAATCCTCCTGGTCCCCTCAGCAAGCTAAGACTGATTCTGCAACGTTCTGTGATGTGGGTGGAAATGCAGGCATTCAACAGAATTAGTTTTCTCCTCTCATTAAATTTACTTCTATTTAGCAAGTAGTATGTACTTTGTATACTACTTGCTAAACAAAAGCAACGTTAAGCCTAAAACAGGGCAGGGCCCACCTTATGTATAAAATGTCGCTAGGTGATAGCTGGATCCTGGATGTGTGTTTGTAATTAGCTCTTGGCTGGAGTTACAGAGTTGTTAGTGGGCCCTGGTTGAAAAACAGTTAGCAAGATCTTCCCCTGCTTCCCTATTTGTACTCACTCTAAGCCCCATTCTAGTGAGTGTTCCATCACATCACAGAGCTCGATGTCTATCTTAGCTCAGGCTAGAAGTCTACCTGAGTCAGCTCTGGGTGCTGTAACAAATGACCAGAGCCTGTGTGGCTTAAACTACAAAAGAATCATCTCTCACAGTTCTGGATACCAGAGTGTACAAAGTCAGGTTGTCAGCATGATCAGGTTCTATGAGGGCCCTCTTTCTGGTTTGCAGATGGTCATCTTCTTGTGTTCCCCTAGAGAAGAGAGGGAAGGAGAAGAGAGAAGAGACAGACCGACAGTCAGAGGAACAAGCTCTTTCCTGTTTCTCCTTTTAAATGCACTAATCCCATTATGAAAGTCTCATGCATGGGACCTAGTTACACCCCAAAGACCCTGTGCCCAAATACCTCATATTGGGAATAGGGTTTCAACTCATGAATTCGGGGAGACACAAACATTCAGTTCATACCATTTTTCTTTTATAAGACAATAAAACCCATACAATTTCCCCTTAATAGAACCTGGCAAGTTTTAATAAGAGTCTGTTAAAAGTCATTTCATACATAGTCATTCTCAGAAGAGCTTCTGGTAAATTACAGTTTCCACTTTCAAACACTAGCAAACATGACTGTAACCAACTGGAGACTAGCAGAATCATGTGTAATTTTCTTTAGCAATATTGTGTTAGCCAACCTGGATGTAATCAATTAAATTATTCAAAATTACATTTATAAGAATGAACATGCACTGCCAACCTACAAATGTTATGTTTTTCCTCTGACTTTTGCTTTTTAAGCTAATAGGTAAATTCTACATTTGTTCACTTAAGTACTATGCATTTAAAATGACAATAATTTCATTTGGGAAGTTAAATCTTAATATTCCAGGAATCTTAGGATTTTTATGATTAGAATGGGTCTTTGTCTTAATAAAATGATAATTAGGAATGTACATATTGACTCTGACTTTTGCAGATAAACTCTGTTCTATACCACCTAGATCCAAAGACCTGATGTGCCTGACATAACAAATAAGCTGAGCTGCATAATTAAATTAAAATAAAAGGAGGCAAAGTTGGTATTTTGTTAAATTGCATAAATAAATCAGCTCCATGGCTAATATGAGTTTTGTAATTTTGTTATCCTATATGCACAATTGATATTCATCTTTTAAAAGAGAACAGGAGAGAACCAGAAGCATAGGACATTGCACCAGGCTGACTGCTGAAAGGTGGAGGGGTGGGGAGGAGCGGACTGATTGAAGGGAGGTGAAGGCATTAGTCAGAGAACGTATATGAAGGACACATGGACACAGGCAATGGTGAAGGGACTGATTATGGAAGTGGGGGTGGGCTGGGTGGAGGGGAAAAAGTGGGACAAGTATAATAGCATAAACAATAATATATATAAAAATAACTTCTCAAGTAAAATAAAATAAAATAAAAAAGCTTTTTTTCCTGTGCTATATGGTCTGAATGTTTGTGTCCCCCTCCCGCCCCCCACAAAATTCATAGTTGAAATGGTAACTTCCCAATGATATGGCATCAGGAGGTGCATAAGTCATGTGGTTGCAGCCCCCACAAATGGTGTTAGTAACTTACAGAAGAGGGTCCTGAGGCATGTAGCCCCATCACCACTCAAGGACTCAATGAGGAGGTGCCAGGCACTGGCTAGGGACCAGGAAGGCCTTCACCAGAACTCGCCAGGCTGCTGCCTTGATCTTGGACTTCCCAGCGTCCAAAACGGAGAGAAATAAACTCCTGGTGGTTATAAAAGGAGTGATGGGTGGGAGATCATGTTCCAGGTACCAAGAAAGGCAAGTTGTGAAGGAAATGAGAGGACCCAAGGTGTTTGTTCTACACATGGTGAGCGCATCTGAACAGGCAGAGGAGAGGCAGCAGGAGCAAAGCTGTGGAAGGCCTTGGGTACCACGTCAGGGGGCTGGTGCCTCGCCCTGAGGGCAGGGCCCATTGCCACTCTGCCCCTCCTCTCTCTCCAGCCAGAGTCCTTTCTCTCAGCTCTTCTGTCTCCTAACCACCCGCAAAAGTTTAGAAGATATGTTTGCAGGAGATACACATTTATATTTATTTCCTGCCAATACAGGTTTTTTTTTTTTAAACAGGTTATTTTCTTCTGGGGAAAGATATAGAAAATCAAAACAAAAGAACAAGCAAACACCCACTAAAAACAAACAAAAAACCCAGTTGAACTTGTTACCCATAGATGCTAAGGGAGAGACAGACAGGTGTTAGAGGACAGGAGATCCAAGAAAGGTCTTGAGTCAAGGATGTGCATTTTTTTGGAGCACAGACCTGCAGCCTGGGGTTCCTGGGGGACGTGTGTGAGAGGTGTGGGCTCTATCTAGACAGTGTTAAGGAAAATGATCTATTACGAACTCTGATTAGAAATAAAAAATCAGCCCTTGCCGGTATGGTTCAGTGGATTGAGTGCTGGTCTTTGAGTCAAAGGGTCACTGGTTTGATTCCCCACCAGGGTACATGCTTGGGTTGCAGTCCAGGTCCCCAGTAGGGGGCATGAGAGGCAACCACACATTGATGTTTCTCTCCCTCTCCTCCTTCTTTTCCCCTCTTTATAAAAGTAAATAAATAAAAATTAAAAAATAAGATCACATTTAGCAAACATGTACATACTTCCTTGAGTTGTATAAAAATAATTAAAAAGCATACATGAAAATGCTTTTTTATTTAAAATTTTTTTTGCATAACAAAAATATAAAACACGGAAACAGGTTACATTTTTTGAGTCAAACTGGTAAAATCCACTCTTGTGTGAAGAGTTCAGTGGATGATTCAAATTAAAAGTGATATTGTGAATATACAACTAGACTATAATATCAGCCAAGTACAAAAAGCAATTTGAGTTTCATCCCAAGAATTTATGACTAACTTTTTATGAAAAAAAAATATCTCAAGGAGTCATTGTATTGTCTGTAAAAAAGATCACACACTGAAAGAGGAAGATGCTTGGTATAGGAAATGGGCTGAGAAAGAGAGTGTGTTCGGTAAATGTGAATGTTTTGGTTCCTTGTGAGGAGTTGGTTATTATTTAAATGGATGAAATACTTGGTTCCTTCCCTTCCTTCTATCCCTCTCTTTGTCTCTCTCCCATTTTATTAAAAGACTATTTGTATTGAAAGGCTATTTGAGTGTTTATATATTGCTTCCCAAGTATGTTTTACTTTCTACTCTGAATTTGCAAAATAAGAGGATTCATTAGTTGTGAAGTAATCTTCAAATCATTCAAGTACCCTCACTAGCAATGATAAAGCAAAATCCACTTTGACATAAAAGCACTGGATAAATAATTTTGGAGTGCCTTAATTCAACAATGATTGCTTGGATGTTAGTCTATAACTTGAGATCAATTTTAAACATAAAGGCATCTTAGAAGTTGGCCTCAGCATTGTTCCCTTCCCTGCTATTTAAGGTGGGTTTCTAAAATGGCTTTCTTACAAATTCTACTACTGAATGAGTCTATTTTGCTGAAGTGAAGAATAAAAAAAGATTTCTATTTATTTTTTTTTAAAGATTTCATTTATTTATTTATTTTTAGAGGGGAAGGAGAGAGGGAGAGAAACATCAATGTATGGTTGCCTTTTGTGCATCCCCTGCTGGTAGTTAGCCTGCAAGGAACCGGCTTGCAACCCAGGCATGTGCCCTGACTGGGAATCGAACCGCGATCGTCTGGTTCGCAGGCCCGCGCTCAATCCACTGAGCTACGCCAGCCAGGGCTAAAAGATTTCTATTTAGACTTTGACTTACACAACATCCGTCTGTAGTCCATAGTATGTATATTTTTACATGTTGTTTGGTCATAATCACTAATATATGTTGGAGGAAGAAGGTAGTGTAGTAGAAAAGAAGGATAATAGTATTTTTAAAATTTTGCATTGAAGTATATATAACATACTAACAGAAAAGTACACAAGTCAAAATTTTTATCAATTAAATTTCAAAAAAACTTTGTATCCATGTAGGAAACAAGAGCCCTCACCTGTCCTCTCTCAACCTCCCCAAAGGAGTGGTTGCTTTGACTTCTAACGCCATTAAAGAGTTTTGATTGTGTTTACATAAACTTTATAGGAATGTATGGATATAATATATATTCATGCCTCTTTCCAAGAATAACCATTACTCTGATTATTAACAGTACTGATTAATTTTGTCCTGTTTTTGAACATTGTAGCAATGAAATCACATGGTATGACCCATGATTATCTGTTTTCTTTCACTAAACAATATTTTAGGAGAACAGACATTTACAAAAAGGGTAATATTTATAAAACCATGTTACTGTATGCATTCATCCTCATCAATGTATTTCTTGCATGGCTGTACCACAATATGTATTTCCTACATTATTGTTACTTTTTTAGTTTTGACTATGATATTAGTATATCTGTAAATATTCTTCTTTATATCTTATGGTTACCACATGGGCGAATTTGCTTAGTAATACATCCAGACATGAAATCACTATGCCACAGGGTACAGTAAGGAAGCTTGTTATTAGGGGGTCCTGAAGAAGCAGAAACCAAAACTACCATGAGGTATCACCTCACATTCACTAGGAAGGCTACTATCAAAAATGTAGAAATAAACACCATAGAAAAGATTTGGTGAAATTGGAACCGTTGTGCACTGTTGGTGGGAAAGTAAAATGGTACAGTCACTGTGGGAACCAGTATGAAGACCCCCAAAAATTAGAAATAGAATTACCATAAGATCCAACACTTTCCCTTTTGGGTATATACTCAAAATAACTGAGAGCAGAATCATGAAGAAATATTTGTGCATCTATGTTCATAGAAACATTACTAAAATAACTAAAATGTGAAAGCAACTCAAGGAATCATAGACAATTGAACAGGTGAACAAAATACTATATATATTTGCCAAAGAATATTAGCCTTAAAAGGGAAAAAAATTCTGACCTGTGGCCCAACCTGGATGAACCGAGAGGGCATCATGCTGAGTGAAATAATCCGATCACAAAACATCCCTGTACCATGCCGTTCGTGTGAGGCACTCAGAGCACTCAGTATTGCAGACGGGAGTAGGATGGCTGTGTCAGAGACTTGGAGGCTGGGCAAGGAAGGCTCAGTGTTCAGTGGGCACAGAGTTTCAGATTTGCAAGAAGAAGACAGTCTGGAGGTGGGTGACAGTGATGATTGCCCAATCATCAAGTCCCAATATGAAGGAACTTGATTACCACCGAAATTTACACTTAAAAATGGTTAAGATAGTAAATTTTGTTATGTATATTTTACAAGTTAAAAAATGAAAAAAAACCTTCCAATTTGACCCAAAGTAATTTTGGGTCTCAGTTATAATTTTCTTTGATGTGTGAAGATTCAGTTTCAAGGCTCACAATGCAACTTTTTTTTTGCCCTGGAGACAAATTTTAGGTGATATGCAATACTCACCAATACACCTTGTTTAGAAACATCGGACAAGTATTCATTAAGGCCTTTGGAAAAAATTAGAAAGAAAGATTAACGTTTTGAGCTGTCATTAAAGCACATATATCACTGATACTAAAACTCACAATTTTTCATATTTTAACATTTCTCAATTAAAATGATCTTAAAATTAGTCGCCTCTTAAAATCGTTATTGTTCGGTGATATGGTTGCTATTGACTATTGGGAAATACTAGCTGTTTGTCCTCACGGTGTGAATGGATAATGGCAATTCCTTAGTATTTCAATTAGCAAATGATTGTAGGGAAAATGACAAACACATATATGTCTTAGAAGTTAACGGGAACTCTTCCTATTACATTTTACAAACTCTTCCTATTACATTTTACCTATTACATTCATACAAACAAGAAAGTACCAGCACAAAACCTCCAAAATGTGTGTCAAAAGTTTGGAAGAAAATATCAGAGATGATAGTGGAACGTTGTTTTAAAAAATTCTACAGCACCATTGCTCTTGATGGTACAGTACAAAAAAATCTCAATGACTGTCAAACGAGATTTCAAAGAGCAGCTTGACTTAGAATGAAAAATATTTTGAAAAACTTTTAAAAAATAATTTCACTTATACTTTCTTAGGATATGTGTTCTAACCTGATAGATGATAAAGCATATCTAAATATAACTAAAAGTATGTTTCAATACACTGAAATATTATATCAGTTTAATAATTTAAGAAGTAACAATGTATTTCTTAATGATACAGAATATAAGAATGTGTCTTAAGACTGATTACATCAAATATGGTAGAATTAAACACATATCCTTAAAATAACTCATAAGAAATCTAGGCATAAAGGGGGGCATGATAAAATATATATATATATATATATATATATATATATATATATATACACACACATATATATGGAACTAATTTACTTTCAGAAAAATTATAGTGACCATCATTTATTATTAAGTAATGAATATGGTTATTTTTTAAAATTTTTTTTATTTAACTTTTGTTCAAGTACAGTTTTCTTTCTTGCATTCCCAGCCCTGCACCCCCCCAGTGCTCCCCACCCCCCTCACATCTCTGCCTCCCGTCTTAGTTATTGTCCATGTGTCCTTCATACTTATTCATGTGAATATGGTTATGATTTTTAAAAATAATACAACAGGAAAAGCTTGGATTGTTTTAATTTTAGAAGGCAGTATTTGCATATATGATGTTTTAAAATATCCTTTTATTATCTTCAAATTGTTTTAGGAACATAGAAAGAGAATCACGTCGAGAGAAAAATACGAATGTTGTAAATATGTCATTTTATATGGATGTGTTGAATATTTTATTCTGTCTTGGATCTGCTGGCAATAGATACAAGGGATATTAACAAAAAGATTTGAATAAATTTCTTGTCATTAGGTTAAGCCCCACAAAGCTCTGAAGGAAAATATCTCCACACGTCTCATGAGTGTTTATGACCCTCGCAGTGCAATAAGGCGCTTGTTTCTGAGCAGCAGTGCTCAACAGAATTATTATTGACACATAATGCAATTACCAATAATGCACTGGGGCCCAATGAAAAAGAGCAGTTCAGTGTGCTCATGAAGGGCTTGATGTGTTTAGCTCCTGTTTGTGTTAATGGCAAGTATTCCCATGAATCTCAGTGTCGGTGGAAGAGAAATATGCTCTAAAGAATTCTCATCAGAAATTCAAGCTGTTTTCTTCCGCAGAAAGAGCAGAGTTCCCCAGGAAAGATCTATTTTTTCAAATGAAAAGTGATTTCTACTCCATAGAGCATAACCAAAGACTTCCTGCCCTTTCAAATCTCCCCCACGCACTGCTTTCCCCTAAAGAGGACCCACTCACTCTCAGGCTTCCTGTTATAGGAAGTACAACTTTCTCTGATGAGATAAATCATTTGAGTCCCCTTTTCCCCACACCCTCTCCAATATTTGTTGTTTATTGCTTTGTTTATGATAGCCATTCTCACCGGTGTAAAGTGGTATCTCATTGTGGTTTTAATTTGCATCTCACTGATAGCAAGCCATATTGAGCATCTCTTCATGTGTCTCTGGATCCTCTGTATGTCCTCCTTGCAGAAGTGTCTGTTCAAGTCCTTTCCCCATTTTTTAATTGGGTTAGTTGTCTTCTTAGAGTGAAGTCGTGTGAGTTCTTTGTATATTTTGGAGATTAAACCTTTGTCTGAGGTATCATTGGCAAATATGTTTTCCCATACAGTTGGTTGTCTTTTTATTTTAATGCTGTTTTCTTTAGCTGCGCAGAAGCTTTTTATTTTGATGAGATCCCATTTGTTTATTCTTTCCTTTATA